>NC_136792.1:30662105-30742024 GCF_951216825.1 Electrona antarctica
AAAATGAAAAGATGGGAGCAACTGCATTCTAAAACCAAAACAAAATCCGAGACTAAAAGGCATGAATACATGCATAAATACATTGCCATGAGATGCAAGAACAATACAAAATTCAGGGTACAGCAAAAGAAATACAAGAATGCATACATGAATGCAAAATACAGCAGAGATGTAATCTTCAAAGAGAATCAGAAGGCATATATCCACGGGAGGTACCATGAAGATGAAGAGTTCAGAAATAAACAGAAGGCTTATAAACGCGGGAGGTATCATGAAGATGAGGAGTTCAGAAAGAAACGGAAGGCTTATAAACGTGGGAGGTATCATGAAGATGAGGAGTTCAGAAAGAAGCAGAAGGCTTATGAACACAGGAGATTCAATGAAGATGAAGACTTCAGAAAAAAACGGAAGGCTTGTGCCAAGGCTTATGGACACAGGAGGTTCAATGAAGATGAAGACTTCAGAAAAAAACAGAAGGCTTGTGCCAAGGCTTATGGACACAGGAGATTCAATGAAGATGAAGACTTCAGAAAAAAACGTAAGGCTTATGCCAAGGCTTATGGACACAGGAGGTTCAATGAAGATGAAGACTTCAGAAAAAAACGTAAGGCTTATGCCAAGGCTTATGGACACAGGAGGTTCAATGAAGATGAACAGTTCAGGGAAAAGACCAGGAAACGCATGAAATTGTACATGGCCTATAAATCCAAAACGGACCCATTATTCAAGATGCGCCGTGACATCCGTTCTGCATTGAAAATCAGAAGAAAATACAATGAGTTATGTCAAATCCAGCTCAGAGTGCGCTCTGAAGAATCAAAGATGAAAGCTATATCTATTGCAGCAGAAAAAGCCAGAAAAGATGTCGCTACTGCAGAACAAAGTCAAAAACAAAAAAATGCTATAGCGCTTTTCCATGAAGTCATAAAAGATGGCCCTACTTTTGTGTGCACAACATGCCATCGGGCACTTTTCTTTGATCAAGTGGACAGTTGTGTTCGGGCAAATTACACACAAAACCCTGCCATGGTTTCTGCCTGCTTGACAGGCACATACGTTCATTTATGTGACAATGAATGCGGAGGCCCAGAAGAATGCACTGTACCCGAAGAAAGGCGAAAAGAGTGGATATGTAAATGTTGTAACGCAACTATAAAAGCAGGAAGGATGCCAGACATCGCTATTGCAAACAATTTAGAACTTGCACCCATTCCTCCAGAGCTCTGCCAACTGAATGTGCTTGAAAGACAAGTGATGGCATTAGACATTCCATTTGCCAAGATTCTCACACTTCCTAAAGGCAAGCAGGGAGCAATTCTTGGTGCTGTCGTGTGTGTGCCATCAGAAGTGGAAGCCACAGTAAACGCCTTACCCAGAAGGATTGACTCATCCGGCTTGTACAGAGTGAAGCTAAAGAGACGTCTACGTTACAAAGGCCACCAATTGTTTCACACTGTCAATATGACGAATGTTGTGCGAGGCCTGAGAAAACTCAAGGAGACACACCCCGACTACAGAGACATCACAATTCAGGATGATGAGAGCATCGATGATGATGTGGAGGCCCAGCTTGAACAAATGGCCACAGAGGAAGTCATGGATAGTTGTGATGAGGCCGAAATGATTGAAGTAGCAAATGCCACTGAAGGTCTCGACCCATCACAGACGGTGAATCAACATCCACCCAATGCTGAAGATGAGCAAGATGTCCTTAGACCTGGACATGGCCTAGACAGTTGCTTGCAAGCGGATGACATTGGACAAGAGATGATGACATTTGGAGATGGCATATTCACCATAGCCCCCGCCGAAGGAAACAGGCCTGTCAGCTACAGCACAGTCCCTAACCTCGAAGCAAAGGCCTTCCCTACATTGTTTCCAACTGGAGAGAACACTTTGGATCGGGAGAGAACAGTCAAACTGTCCCCAAGCAGGTACTTTAATGCAAGACTTTTCAGTGTTGACGGACGTTTTGCAAAAGACCAAAGCTATCTCTTCTTTGCACAGTTTGTCACAGAGACACACTTGGCAAAAAACAGCATGTCAATTCACTTAAGGAAAGGCAAACCCTACACCAAAGACGGTCGCAAAATTAACATTAAGATGTTGAAAAACAAGCATGAAGTTGAGAGGCTGGTCAGAAATCGAGATGCAACAAGATTCATGGTAACAATGAGGGGGACTCCAGCTTTCTGGCACAAGACAATGCTTGATTTATTTGCTATGGTCCGTCAGTTAGGCCCACCCACTTTCTTTGTGACCCTAAGTGCTGCAGAATTCAGATGGCCAGAAGTCATAAAGGCAATAAAAGCACAACAAGGCCAAATAGTGAATTTTGACAACCTGGACTGGAATGAGAAATGTGACATCCTCAGAAGCAATGCAGTCACTACCATGAGGATGTTTGACAAGCGTGTTCATGCTACATACTCAAAACTTCTACGCTCTGACGCACTACCACTCGGACACATCATCGATTCCTTTCATCGCATCGAGTATCAGGCAAGAGGGTCGCCTCATGCTCATGCACTAATGTGGGTAGAGGGCGCTCCGGTTCTTGGAGAAGACTCAGACGAGAAAATATGCGAATTTGCAGACCGCTACATTTCGTGCCAGCTGCCTGATCCAAACGAAGATCCCGTACTTTACCAAATTGTTCTACAAGTTCAGATGCACAGCAGAAACCATACAAAGTCCTGTAGGAAAGGTAAAAAGACATGTAGGTTTGGATTTCCAAAGCCACCAGTTGACAAAACATGGATAACCAACCCAAATCCAGTTGATCCAACTAAGGAAGCCACAGAACACCTTGAAAAAGAAGCAGATGAAGATATGGCTAATGACACAATGGGAGGAAATGATGCAGCAAAGGAAAGTGCAGCAAAAACAAAGGAAGCCACACAACAGACAGCCAGAACACAAGCTGCTTTGGGCAAACTCAAACCACTGTTTGATATGCTGATGGACTCCACATCAGAAGTGACAGACCTGTCAGAGTTGCTGACAAAATGCAATTTGACTCACCAAGAGTACGACAGCTGTCTTGAACACATGAGGAAGACACATGTCCTTTTGATGAAGCGTGGAGTGAAGGACTGCTTTGTGAACAACTACAACCCAACTTTGCTGAAGGCCTGGAATGCTAACATGGATATCCAGTTTGTCCTGGACCACTATATCTGTATCTCATATATGCTGTCCTACATTTCCAAGGCAGAACATGAGATGGGCAACCTTCTCAACGAAGTGGTAGTTGGCATAGACTCCACGCAAGTCTCAGAGAGAGATGCAATGAACAAACTTGTTCACTCCTACGTGAAAAACCGACAGGTTAGCTCCCAGGAGGCAGTGGCCAGGACTTGCAGCTTGCATTTGAAGGAATGCTCACGTAAAGTTATCTTCCTCCCGACGGATGACAACGCATTGAAAATGAGCCTCCCACTCAGCTCGCTGCAGAATAAACCAGATGAATCAAACGAAGTGTGGATGACAGGACTTCTGGAGAAATACAACGCCAGACCCAAAACACCTGAGTTTGAGACCATGTGTCTAGCTACATTTGCATCCGAGTACAGAATTTTATACGGTGCGGAAGCTAAAAAGGATGGTGTCCAGATGCTCTGTGGCCAAAAGGGAGCATGTAAGAAACGCATAAAGAACCATGCCATCATCAGATATGCAAAGTTTTCGCAAGAGAAGGAACCTGAGAAATACTACGGCAACTTGCTTAAAGTTTACCTTCCTCATCGCCATAAAGCCTCACTGAAAACTGAAACCTTTCCCACTTACAAGGAATTCTACGACTCAGCGTCTGTCAGATTACCTGGGACGGACGACATTTGCTCCGCAAAGTCAATTGTTGAAAGGAACAGGAAGAAGTTTGAAAAACACAGTCAAGTAGTGGACGACGCCATAGAGGAATTCTGGAAGAATGGCCCTGCTGAAGATGCTTGGGCCCACATTGCCCCAGAAAATGAGCTAGAACGCATGGAATGTCTTGCTGAAGAACAACAAAATCCAGTAGCAGACGACGAACAAGACGATGTGCCAGAGTTCAGCTGTCAAGATGTGGGACAAATTGCACATCACGTATCGGCCCCGCAAATGACAGAGGATTATCTACGTATCATGTATCAAAACCTCAACCAGAAGCAAGCCTCCATCTTTTACTCTGTACGAGACTGGTGCTACAAGACCGTAAATGAGCAGAACCCAGAACCGTTCTTTTTCTTTGTCACTGGGGGTGCTGGAACTGGCAAATCTCACCTGATAAGGTCCATCTACGGTGAGGCTACAAAGATTCTCCGTCGACTCCCGAGACTGTATGAAGACATAGATGCATCTATGCCCACAGTCTTGCTGTCTGCGTTTACAGGAACTGCGGCATACAACATCACAGGAAATACACTGCACTCCCTCTTGAAGTTGCCAAGAAACCTGATTCCACCCTACATAGGACTGGGAAATAAATTGGATCACATGAGAGGAAAACTGGGACATGCTCAAATCCTCATTGTGGATGAGGTATCAATGATTCCAAAGTCATTGTTCTCTTATGTCCACTGGAGACTGCAGGAAATCACAGGCAATAAGAGGCCTTTTGGTGGCATGTCTGTACTTGCTGTAGGGGACTTTCACCAACTCCCTCCAGTGGGAAAAGGGAAACCACTCTGCGTGTTTGAGGAAGGCGCTCCAGACCTTTTCAATGAACACTTTCAGATGATCACATTGACGGACATCATGCGACAGAAAAATGATGTGCCCTACGCACAACTTCTGAATAGGTTGAGGGTCAAAGCAAAGAGCGATCCGTTGAGTGACCCAGACAAAGATCTCCTTACTCAGAGAGTGACTGAGCGTGATCGTTGTCCTAAGGACATTGTCCACATCTTCTCAACCAACAAAGAAGTAGCTGAACACAACACAAAATCTTTGTATAACCTCCACTCCAACATTGTGAACATACCTGCAAACGACACCAGGACAGGTAAAGGGAATCACCAGATGACCCCACTTGCCAAACCCTGTACAGGACAGCAGAAGGATCTTCTTGACAACTTGCAAGTTGCAGAAGGTGCCCCTGTCATGATCATCAGGAACATAGATGTGGAGGATGGTCTTGTAAACGGCACATTTGGCAAGATCGATACTGTAGAAATGCACGGAACTACAGTAACCAAGCTTTGGCTGGCATTAGACAGGCCGGAAGCAGGACAGAAATACCGGAAAACACCTGGCGCCACACAAGTGTACATTGAGAGAATGGAGGAATCCCTGACTGGCGAAAATGTGGTTCGCAGGCAATTTCCTATCAAGTTGGCATATGCTTGCACTGTGCACAAAGTCCAAGGCATGACTACAGAATTCGCAGTGGTTTCCTTGAAACGAATCTTCCAACCAGGCATGGCCTATGTTGCCCTCAGTAGGACAACTTCGTTGCAAGGATTGCACATTATTGACTTTAATGATAAGAAAATCTATGCTGATCCAGACATCATGCTTGCACTGCAATCCATGAAGACCGTCTCACTGGAAAATGTTATGCCACTGTTGAAGTATCAAGCAACAACAGGCCAAGCGCAAACTGTCAGCATTGTCCATCACAACACGCAAAATCTACCAGCTCACATTCAGGACATCAAACGTCATCACGAACTTACACTTGCAGATGTCCTGTGCCTAACAGAAACTCATCTCACCGGCTCCTTTGTTGCTGACAGCCTCCAATTGGATGGATACACCATGTTCAGTCGCAACAGACGCGACTCGTACACAAGCATCCCCAAACGTGCAGAACAAAATGGTGGTGGCGTTGCAATCTATGTGAAGAACCATCTCCACGCTGCTGAAGAGCGTGACCTACACAATGTGACAAACCTGGAGTTTGTGGTTGTCAAGATAGAGTCCCCTGTCAAGCTTCTGATCGCTGCTGTGTACAGACCACCATGTTACGATCACCCATTCTTGGACAACCTGAAGGCGCTTCTGGACTCCTTAGAAATGATGGACCACCATCCCATTGTAGTCTGTGGAGACTTCAACGAAAATCTACTGACTACTGTAGGTGGGCCCATAGCGACACTCCTGGAGTCAAAAGGATACATTCAAGTGATCAACGAGGCCACCACTGAGAAGGGCACGCTTTTGGATCACATATACATCTCAAGACCACAGCAATGTCTACAGTCTGGAGTACTACGTACTTACTACAGCTATCATGAGCCTGTATATTGCGTATTGTCCTCCAATCATGACTAACTAACTTCTGGATCAAGCTCCCCAAAAGGTGGATGGCAAAGTTGTTGATCACAGGATGAAGTGCTTATCTCCAAACACAAGTCTACCACAGACCAAAATTCAGGTTTCGTTAATCACACAGCATCAAAATTGCTCTCTTAAAAGTCACCAATGACATTTTCCCCTTGGACAACCTGAGGTGGTTGTGGACTCGTTGTGGACCACCATCCCTTCAAAGGTGTGCTACAAGTGCAAAAAGCCCTCAACTTAACTCAAATGTGCAGACGAATGCTGTGAACGTGTCACAGGACACGATAATCTTCAACAGTTCATAGGCGTACTCTCCCACCTTCACTTCTCCCTTGGATAAACCACCACTGCTGTTTCCTGCACACCTGAAGCCGTTGCAACCTTCTTTCATGGACAACTGCACCTTCCCCATTGAGGTAAAGCAGTTACATATGTCATTTCTCAATAATCTATAAAATTTGTGATAATGATAATTAACACTTAGTTTCACATAATCCCTGGCGCATATCTCATATTGTGTGATTGATTCCAGCCAATATGAGCATTGTATTACAAATGGTTGATGTGGTACTTATACAGGGTTGTAACTTTTGTTTCTTATTACTTTTTATCTTTTTTACTGTAGGATGCCATTGAAAACCAACAAATGACAGTCATTAGCCAACCTGATGAAGTGTTGTCCTTTGCAGAACATCCCACACCTTGTGTCAAAGACTTTTTGCCACACTGGTCGGACTACAATAATGAAAAATCTGCTATACAGCACCACATTGAAAAAGCAAACAAACGTGTACAATTGGCACGGCGTGAACTGACACACTCCAGATTCATGATGCTACGCCTACGTGACCAGTTGGATACCTTACAAGGCCGTGATATTCCAGGTGTGTGTTAGGGTTAGGATTAGAAACAACCACAATAACTATCGAAGGTGTGTGTTTATTTGCATCATTGCCATTTTGTGTATTCATGTCTTTTAAAGTATCTGAATTCATGTTTTCTGTTGGCTCTAAAGACATCGAACCTGAAAACCTTGCACTTGAACTACAACAATATATAGATAGCATGGAACCAATCACAATTGAAGGTAAGTGTATATATACACTGTCACCGATCTTTGTTATTGACCTATATACCAATACCAGTTTATACTGTTCTCTTATATGTTTTGTGTGATTGAGGAGCAAACATAGGAATATTGCACTGTTGTAACACGACCAACTCCATGATAGCTGTATCTTCTTTTTTTCCCTGATGCTTCTCATAGGATGCACTTTGAACTTCCATACAATTCCTGACCCTGCATTGTTTCCTGAACCTGAATGGTACACCAATCCATATATGTCATATATGTAAAATAAATGAAAACCTTTCCATAAACACAGAAAGTGCCATGTCGCAACAGACATCTCAGGAACACAATGTTGTGTAACATGGCACTGATTTACGTTTTTTGGTTCTGTAATTGACTGTAGCATGCCAGTACTTGTTTTTTTCTATTTGTGTAGTACTGTAATATAGCATTAACAGTAGTAGTACTAGTTTTATTTCCCACAAGGTAAAATTCCAACACTGAATACCATGGGATATTGTGTAGTATGCCAGTTATTTTTATGTTTTAATGTTTATATTTATGTGGTACTTTGTAGTATTTCTAGAAGTAGTAGTAACAATTGCCTGTATCATTATGTATACATAGTATAGAAAGACACCACAGATTTTTTTTAATAAATTGAAGTCCATAAAGAGTATTCAATCGAGTGACTTACTTTGCAGTTTAGACATTACTTATTTATATACACATGTATCAAATCAAGAAAGCCTCAATGCTCTTTCATATTATTTTAACCAAACAGAAGTTGATACCCCCCAACGAGTTTTTGCATGAATTGTCTAAATTGGTTCTAAATAGAAACTATTTCAAGTTATCTTCAGTGTCAAGGGGTAAGCATGGGAAGTCCCTGCTACCCCAATTATGCAAATCTCTGTATGGGGAAGTTTGAGAAGACTTTGTTTACAATACTAATCCTTTTACTACTCTGTTAAGATGTTAGTTCAGGTTAGTTCATGTTCCCGTTATTATACATTCAAAATAAAGACAATTCAATATGCTGTATTTGACGTAATGTCAACACTAGGGGGAGCCAATTACACAGAAAAACCAATAAATCACACTGAACATGACTAACATGCTATAAATATATGCAGTATAAAACAACGAAAACAACACTCCAACATTTCCTAAATGAACACTAACATGAATCCATACCCCCAATGCAAAAGACATTGGTGCATCAACAATAATAGTATTAAACTGTGATCAATCTTAACAAATACATAATAAGTAATAAGTGTTTCTTTTATCATCATCATCCCAACACATGGATATCATGCCCAGAAGTATGTGGATATCTCAACTCATGTTTACTTAGAACATTTTGAACCTGCACTCCATATTTATTTTACCATATTTCTCATATAAGAACATTTAAAACCAGTTTGTTATTGTTGTTGATCAACTCAGGACAATGAATACCTCATCCCCCTCCATTGTTCTGGAAATGCAATTATGAATAGCCATGGATAGCCAATTACCGTATGCATTACCATGCATCACCTGATGCATGAATTGTTAAACCATTTCCATATCTAGCCTTGTTTGGCCTTGACCTCCCTCTAACGCAACACCTCATGGCAGACTCCTCAAGTCGCCAACAACATCGGTGCGATGAATGCGATGTAGGCAACCACACTTTGCAATTTCCCAGAATTGCCTCTTTCTAGTTCAGCTTACTGTGGAGACACATGCTGGAACTTTTTACTTTGAAATGTTTTGTAGTTTCTGAGTTATTTAACTTTAACGCCCAATGCATTCTCAATGGCAATAGCACAAACTTTGGCATGCTACTAGTCCTACATACTTACACCTAGAAGCCCCATTCAAGCCTACTTAGGTTCATCTTACGGTGGACATGTTTGCCTGAAAAGGAATCTTTGAAATGTTTCATAGTTTTAGAAATATAGTGCTTTCAAATTTGAGAATTTTACAATGGGGCTCAATGGCAGATATTGGCACGTCAAAAAAGCACTTTCACCTAGAAACTCAATTCACACTTTTTATAATTCAGCTTACTGTGGAGACACATGCTGGAACTTTTTACTTTGAAATGTTTTGTAGTTTCTGAGTTATTTAACTTTAACGCCCAATGCATTCTCAATGGCAATAGCACAAACTTTGGCATGCTACTAGTCCTACATACTTACACCTAGAAGCCCCATTCAAGCCTACTTAGGTTCATCTTACGGTGGACATGTTTGCCTGAAAAGGAATCTTTGAAATGTTTCATAGTTTTAGAAATATAGTGCTTTCAAATTTGAGAGTTTTACAAGGGGGCTCAATGGCAGATATTGGCACGTCAAAAAAGCACTTTCACCTAGAAACTCCATTCACACTTTTTATAATTCAGCTTACTGTGGAGACACATGCTGGAACTTTTTACTTTGAAATGTTTTGTAGTTTCTGAGTTATTTAACTTTAACGCCCAATGCATTCTCAATGGCAATAGCACAAACGTTGGCATGCTACTAGTCCTACATACTTACACCTAGAAGCCCCATTCAAGCCTACTTAGGTTCATCTTACGGTGGACATGTTTGCCTGAAAAGGAATCTTTGAAATGTTTCATAGTTTTAGAAATATAGTGCTTTCAAATTTGAGAGTTTTACAATGGGGCTCAATGGCAGATATTGGCACGTCAAAAAAGCACTTTCACCTAGAAACTCCATTCACACTTTTTATAATTCAGCTTACTGTGGAGACACATGCTGGAACTTTTTACTTTGAAATGTTTTGTAGTTTCTGAGTTATTTAACTTTAACGCCCAATGCATTCTCAATGGCAATAGCACAAACTTTGGCATGCTACTAGTCCTACATACTTACACCTAGAAGCCTCATTCAAGCCTACTTAGGTTCATCTTACGGTGGACATGTTTGCCTGAAAAGGAATCTTTGAAATGTTTCATAGTTTTAGAAATATAGTGCTTTCAAATTTGAGAATTTTACAATGGGGCTCAATGGCAGATATTGGCACGTCAAAAAAGCACTTTCACCTAGAAACTCAATTCACACTTTTTATAATTCAGCTTACTGTGGAGACACATGCTAGAACTTTTTACTTTGAAATGTTTTGTAGTTTCTGAGTTATTTAACTTTAACGCCCAATGCATTCTCAATGGCAATAGCACAAACTTTGGCATGCTACTAGTCCTACATACTTACACCTAGAAACCCCATTCAAGCCTACTTAGGTTCATCTTACGGTGGACATGTTTGCCTGAAAAGGAATCTTTGAAATGTTTCATAGTTTTAGAAATATAGTGCTTTCAAATTTGAGAATTTTACAATGGGGCTCAATGGCAGATATTGGCACGTCAAAAAAGCACTTTCACCTAGAAACTCCATTCACACTTTTTATAATTCAGCTTACTGTGGAGACACATGCTGGAACTTTTTTACTTTGAAATGTTTTGTAGTTTCTGAGTTATTTAACTTTAACGCCCAATGCATTCTCAATGGCAATAGCACAAACTTTGGCATGCTACTAGTCCTACATACTTACACCTAGAAGCCCCATTCAAGCCTACTTAGGTTCATCTTATGGTGGACATGTTTGCCTGAAAAGGAATCTTTGAAATGTTTCATAGTTTTAGAAATATAGTGCTTTCAAATTTGAGAATTTTACAATGGGGCTCAATGGCAGATATTGGCACGTCAAAAAAGCACTTTCACCTAGAAACTCCATTCACACTTTTTATAATTCAGCTTACTGTGGAGACACATGCTGGAACTTTTTACTTTGAAATGTTTTGTAGTTTCTGAGTTATTTAACTTTAACGCCCAATGCATTCTCAATGGCAATAGCACAAACTTTGGCATGCTACTAGTCCTACATACTTACACCTAGAAGCCCCATTCAAGCCTACTTAGGTTCATCTTACGGTGGACATGTTTGCCTGAAAAGGAATCTTTGAAATGTTTCATAGTTTTAGAAATATAGTGCTTTCAAATTTGAGAATTTTACAATGGGGCTCAATGGCAGATATTGGCACATCAAAAAAGCACTTTCACCTAGAAACTCCATTCACACTTTTTATAATTCAGCTTACTGTGGAGACACATGCTGGAACTTTTTACTTTGAAATGTTTTGTAGTTTCTGAGTTATTTAACTTTAACGCCCAATGCATTCTCAATGGCAATAGCACAAACTTTGGCATGCTACTAGTCCTACATACTTACACCTAGAAGCCCCATTCAAGCCTACTTAGGTTCATCTTATGGTGGACATGTTTGCCTGAAAAGGAATCTTTGAAATGTTTCATAGTTTTAGAAATATAGTGCTTTCAAATTTGAGAATTTTACAATGGGGCTCAATGGCAGATATTGGCACGTCAAAAAAGCACTTTCACCTAGAAACTCCATTCACACTTTTTATAATTCAGCTTACTGTGGAGACACATGCTGGAACTTTTTACTTTGAAATGTTTTGTAGTTTCTGAGTTATTTAACTTTAACGCCCAATGCATTCTCAATGGCAATAGCACAAACGTTGGCATGCTACTAGTCCTACATACTTACACCTAGA
The DNA here is from genome assembly GCF_951216825.1 of Electrona antarctica. Lineage (NCBI taxonomy): Eukaryota > Metazoa > Chordata > Actinopteri > Myctophiformes > Myctophidae > Electrona > Electrona antarctica. The sequence continues at coordinate 30,674,018 of NC_136792.1, forward strand.
AGCCCCATTCAAGCCTACTTAGGTTCATCTTACGGTGGACATGTTTGCCTGAAAAGGAATCTTTGAAATGTTTCATAGTTTTAGAAATATAGTGCTTTCAAATTTGAGAGTTTTACAATGGGGCTCAATGGCAGATATTGGCACGTCAAAAAAGCACTTTCACCTAGAAACTCCATTCACACTTTTTATAATTCAGCTTACTGTGGAGACACATGCTGGAACTTTTTACTTTGAAATGTTTTGTAGTTTCTGAGTTATTTAACTTTAACGCCCAATGCATTCTCAATGGCAATAGCACAAACTTTGGCATGCTACTAGTCCTACATACTTACACCTAGAAGCCTCATTCAAGCCTACTTAGGTTCATCTTACGGTGGACATGTTTGCCTGAAAAGGAATCTTTGAAATGTTTCATAGTTTTAGAAATATAGTGCTTTCAAATTTGAGAATTTTACAATGGGGCTCAATGGCAGATATTGGCACGTCAAAAAAGCACTTTCACCTAGAAACTCAATTCACACTTTTTATAATTCAGCTTACTGTGGAGACACATGCTAGAACTTTTTACTTTGAAATGTTTTGTAGTTTCTGAGTTATTTAACTTTAACGCCCAATGCATTCTCAATGGCAATAGCACAAACTTTGGCATGCTACTAGTCCTACATACTTACACCTAGAAACCCCATTCAAGCCTACTTAGGTTCATCTTACGGTGGACATGTTTGCCTGAAAAGGAATCTTTGAAATGTTTCATAGTTTTAGAAATATAGTGCTTTCAAATTTGAGAATTTTACAATGGGGCTCAATGGCAGATATTGGCACGTCAAAAAAGCACTTTCACCTAGAAACTCCATTCACACTTTTTATAATTCAGCTTACTGTGGAGACACATGCTGGAACTTTTTTACTTTGAAATGTTTTGTAGTTTCTGAGTTATTTAACTTTAACGCCCAATGCATTCTCAATGGCAATAGCACAAACTTTGGCATGCTACTAGTCCTACATACTTACACCTAGAAGCCCCATTCAAGCCTACTTAGGTTCATCTTATGGTGGACATGTTTGCCTGAAAAGGAATCTTTGAAATGTTTCATAGTTTTAGAAATATAGTGCTTTCAAATTTGAGAATTTTACAATGGGGCTCAATGGCAGATATTGGCACGTCAAAAAAGCACTTTCACCTAGAAACTCCATTCACACTTTTTATAATTCAGCTTACTGTGGAGACACATGCTGGAACTTTTTACTTTGAAATGTTTTGTAGTTTCTGAGTTATTTAACTTTAACGCCCAATGCATTCTCAATGGCAATAGCACAAACTTTGGCATGCTACTAGTCCTACATACTTACACCTAGAAGCCCCATTCAAGCCTACTTAGGTTCATCTTACGGTGGACATGTTTGCCTGAAAAGGAATCTTTGAAATGTTTCATAGTTTTAGAAATATAGTGCTTTCAAATTTGAGAATTTTACAATGGGGCTCAATGGCAGATATTGGCACATCAAAAAAGCACTTTCACCTAGAAACTCCATTCACACTTTTTATAATTCAGCTTACTGTGGAGACACATGCTGGAACTTTTTACTTTGAAATGTTTTGTAGTTTCTGAGTTATTTAACTTTAACGCCCAATGCATTCTCAATGGCAATAGCACAAACTTTGGCATGCTACTAGTCCTACATACTTACACCTAGAAGCCCCATTCAAGCCTACTTAGGTTCATCTTATGGTGGACATGTTTGCCTGAAAAGGAATCTTTGAAATGTTTCATAGTTTTAGAAATATAGTGCTTTCAAATTTGAGAATTTTACAATGGGGCTCAATGGCAGATATTGGCACGTCAAAAAAGCACTTTCACCTAGAAACTCCATTCACACTTTTTATAATTCAGCTTACTGTGGAGACACATGCTGGAACTTTTTACTTTGAAATGTTTTGTAGTTTCTGAGTTATTTAACTTTAACGCCCAATGCATTCTCAATGGCAATAGCACAAACTTTGGCATGCTACTAGTCCTACATACTTACACCTAGAAGCCCCATTCAAGCCTACTTAGGTTCATCTTACGGTGGACATGTTTGCCTGAAAAGGAATCTTTGAAATGTTTCATAGTTTTAGAAATATAGTGCTTTCAAATTTGAGAATTTTACAATGGGGCTCAATGGCAGATATTGGCACGTCAAAAAAGCACTTTCACCTAGAAACTCAATTCACACTTTTTATAATTCAGCTTACTGTGGAGACACATGCTGGAACTTTTTACTTTGAAATGTTTTGTAGTTTCTGAGTTATTTAACTTTAACGCCCAATGCATTCTCAATGGCAATAGCACAAACTTTGGCATGCTACTAGTCCTACATACTTACACCTAGAAGCCCCATTCAAGCCTACTTAGGTTCATCTTACGGTGGACATGTTTGCCTGAAAAGGAATCTTTGAAATGTTTCATAGTTTTAGAAATATAGTGCTTTCAAATTTGAGAGTTTTACAAGGGGGCTCAATGGCAGATATTGGCACGTCAAAAAAGCACTTTCACCTAGAAACTCCATTCACACTTTTTATAATTCAGCTTACTGTGGAGACACATGCTGGAACTTTTTACTTTGAAATGTTTTGTAGTTTCTGAGTTATTTAACTTTAACGCCCAATGCATTCTCAATGGCAATAGCACAAACGTTGGCATGCTACTAGTCCTACATACTTACACCTAGAAGCCCCATTCAAGCCTACTTAGGTTAATCTTACGGTGGACATGTTTGCCTGAAAAGGAATCTTTGAAATGTTTCATAGTTTTAGAAATATAGTGCTTTCAAATTTGAGAGTTTTACAATGGGGCTCAATGGCAGATATTGGCACGTCAAAAAAGCACTTTCACCTAGAAACTCCATTCACACTTTTTATAATTCAGCTTACTGTGGAGACACATGCTGGAACTTTTTACTTTGAAATGTTTTGTAGTTTCTGAGTTATTTAACTTTAACGCCCAATGCATTCTCAATGGCAATAGCACAAACTTTGGCATGCTACTAGTCCTACATACTTACACCTAGAAGCCTCATTCAAGCCTACTTAGGTTCATCTTACGGTGGACATGTTTGCCTGAAAAGGAATCTTTGAAATGTTTCATAGTTTTAGAAATATAGTGCTTTCAAATTTGAGAATTTTACAATGGGGCTCAATGGCAGATATTGGCACGTCAAAAAAGCACTTTCACCTAGAAACTCAATTCACACTTTTTATAATTCAGCTTACTGTGGAGACACATGCTGGAACTTTTTACTTTGAAATGTTTTGTAGTTTCTGAGTTATTTAACTTTAACGCCCAATGCATTCTCAATGGCAATAGCACAAACTTTGGCATGCTACTAGTCCTACATACTTACACCTAGAAACCCCATTCAAGCCTACTTAGGTTCATCTTACGGTGGACATGTTTGCCTGAAAAGGAATCTTTGAAATGTTTCATAGTTTTAGAAATATAGTGCTTTCAAATTTGAGAATTTTACAATGGGGCTCAATGGCAGATATTGGCACGTCAAAAAAGCACTTTCACCTAGAAACTCCATTCACACTTTTTATAATTCAGCTTACTGTGGAGACACATGCTGGAACTTTTTACTTTGAAATGTTTTGTAGTTTCTGAGTTCTTTAACTTTAACGCCCAATGCATTCTCAATGGCATTAGCACAAACTTTGGCATGCTACTAGTCCTACATACTTACACCTAGAAACCCCATTCAAGCCTACTTAGGTTCATCTTACGGTGGACATGTTTGCCTGAAAAGGAATCTTTGAAATGTTTCATAGTTTTAGAAATATAGTGCTTTCAAATTTGAGAATTTTACAATCAACATCAAAAAAACACTTTCACCTAGAAACTCCATTCACACTTTTTATAATTCAGCTTACTGTGGAGACACATGCTGGAACTTTTTACTTTGAAATGTGTTGTAGTTTCTGAGTTATTTAAATGATTTTTAATGCAAGAACAATGGCTTATATTTCAGCATTCTAACTTGCACACTTATTCTACATTTGTATTTATACTTGTTTGTCATTACAGTAATGGTACAGCATTTGTATGTCAATATAGTAGGCCTAATGCTGTTCTCTTCTGTCCTATTTGGGCGTTTACTAAATTGTAGGTATGGTATGATATGATTCAATGTATGCCCTGAAATCCTGAATAAACAAACCTGTGAAAGGAAAACCCTTCTAGGGAGAAAAAGGCTGTAGTTTCTGTTAGCTTGGAATTCCCATTGATGATGACAGGCAGGTTTCTGAACGTCCGTAATCAGTGCCATCTTATAATGAGCACGAGTGACGACCAATTATAAGATATGGTTGAAAATGGGCGAATTGCTCCTCTAAGGCCGGGATGAGCTAAGTCAGGTTAGGTTAGAATCTTTCAAAAGTGCTGTAGGTTGCAAAGCTGGCTTGGTTTCATTGCAACTCAGTGAACAAAGATGTCTTTGAGCCAAGGGGATTTGGGGAATCTGGACTGGCTTATCAGGGATGAAGGAGAGTGAATTGGGAAAGAGAGATGGAGCAGGAGGGGGCAGGAACTGGTGATGAAATAGCCCGTTGCAAGGTAAGATCACATCTCGGGTACTTTTTGGCTGTAATTAAGCGTATGCTGCGCTCTGCAAAGCGATTCTATCACTTCAGTGCCATATATGTCCCAGAGATCATTTCTCTCCCTTCTGTACTGAGCCAGAGCTCCCAGAAGGCCATGGGGTTTTGAACTCCGACTGGTCAAAGCTGTCGGCCCTGATAAAAGAGGACGGGGAAATCATTTCAACACGTCCTGCCCCATTTGTTTGGCTGTTCCCTGAAAAAATAAATGTCAAACGTGAAGGCTGCAAAACGATGGGTATCTATGAACTCTCCCACACTCTGGACTGTAAACAAACCAGATGGCGTAAAGAAGGCATCCTTTGTTTTGTCCTGTCTGCTAATCGAGTTAACGTGCTCCATTAAAGATGTTTTCTAATTCGTGGAATTTGTTTGATTTTACTTTGATTTCTTCGTGAAATTACTGAAATTACATTGAATTTGTTTTTAAGTCATGAAAGAAATTTAAATTTTTATCCCATGATTTTGTAACCCATTTTTTCACCCAGTGTCAATTAGCTAATGTAATCCTGGGCTCTACAATCCCTCTGCCAACCTGGGGAGAGCAACGGACTGACCTCATGCTTCCTTCAATGCATGATGAGTCCAAGCCGCTTCTTTTCACCTGACAGGGAGGAGTTTTCCCGGTTGAACGTAGCGTGTGGAAGGAACACGTTATTCCAACCAGTTCCTTTCCCCTCCATCAGGCACCAGGGGGAGGCAGTTTAGAGACCAGGATTACTGCATGTTTTTTGTGAGGGTACCTACAGTACCCGCCTAGGAGACACAGGGAGAATTATGCAAACTTCACAGAAAGGCCCTTTCGCCAACACCAATTTGCAATTTCCAACACTATTATAACTTTAGTTAGGCCTACTAGTAGTTTTACGCCTGAGGGCGAGAAACCACCCAGTCAAAGGCGAGGTCGCGTGCATGCATCCGCTTGGGCGACAGCAGACTGCTGGGCGAGCGCTGGCGCTTTGGCATGGGGGGTCAGATCAACATATGGAATTAATTCTGTACTGGCCATATATGGAGCGTGTCTTGAGTGTACAGGGTTTGATGAGGTCAGATCAACATATGGAATGTCAGAACAGGTCAGCTCCATATATGGAGACATATGGGTGGCAGCGGGGGCAGTGTCTTGAGTGTACAGGGTTTGATGAGGGCCCAGGTAGGGCCTTAATTTTCTGGCTTGTTGAGAACTAGTTTTCGCCGGCTGCCCCGTCTAGAGTTTGAATGGACAGTTATCAGTCAAAAGGCAACACAATTTGTGTTGCGATGTGACACAAATTGTGAACTTGTAGATCTGCTATTTTCAAAAGATATTTATACATTTGAAAACTTGAAATGGGCATTCTGTACGAGTACGTTTTGAAACCAATAGGCCTACTTTTGTACTCAAGTACATTTTTAACAGCGGACTTTTACTTGTAACAAAGTACTTCTACATTATAGTATTGATACTTTTTCTTAAGTAAGAAATGTGAGTACTTTTTCCATAACTGAATAATTTGTGGTCTCATAAATTGTGTTCTTACGATTCCCACCACAAGGGGGTGCTCAATATGGAATATAGTATAAAGACCATAACTTGATCATTTTGTTGTCTGTTCTATTCTAAGTGGGATGAAAATGTTTACATTTATAGGCAGCTCGGGCAGCTGACATACACTGGGCCTGCCGCCTGGCAACAGAGAGTTAGTTAGAAGTGAACAGAGAGTTAGTTAGAGGCTGTGTTAGTGTGTTAGTAGTAGTGCTATGGTTTAATTGACAGAGCGTGCAGACTTACAACACCAAAGGCGCTATGATTTACCCACTAAGCTAACAGCCTAGTGTATAGGACACATTGGTTTATTCACCGAGAACCAGTACCAGAGCTATTGAACCAGTGCTATGGTATGGTTTAATGATCACTGAGAGGCATATACGACTAACATTGTTTGGCTGGGCCCCTTTGGCCTTGTTCTAATCTACACCATCGACCAAGTGTGAGAGGATTTCAGTAACAAGCTCCAAGTTGTTCTGCCACCACGCCTGCCCTGATTAGACTTGTCATATTAAAACCATGTGCATGGCTGTTCTGGCCTGTTCTGTTCCTTGGGACTGCGCTGAGTGCCCATCAATAACGCTAATGACCCATAGCCCCCAGGGAGAAAAACAAATAGTGTAATGAAACCGCAAGCCTTAAGAAGCTCTGCATGCTCTCTGAAAGGGAAAGGAGGGAGAGCTATCCAATGTCTTGTCTACAGAGAGACTATTCGTCTTGGCTCTTCTACAGACCTCCACCACGCACGCACACACCGTACACATGCACACACACGCACGCACGCACGCACGCACGCACACACACACACACACACACACACACACACACACACACACACACACACACACACACATATAACACAAAAGACATGAGGCCATTGGAGAAGGTGTTGCCATTATTGTAAACTTGATTTGTTGGGTCTGCCCCTCCACCCACTAGCCTATAGCCCTACCCACTTCTCCCCAGTGCGTTGTGCCATGCCAACTGTTAGTTAGCACCATTGCCACCCCCCCCCCCCCCCCCCCCCCTGAAATCCCTCTGTGCCATCTTGTCATCTTGCGCACACACACCCACACACACACCCCCACACCAGTGACCCCACTCGTCCATGCCTCCCTCTGTCAAAAATGTTTCCCCTGGCATCTGAGTCAGCACGGATGCCAAGTCAATCAGTGTGAGAGCTGCCAGCTGTGATGGTGTCTTAGTCTCTTTTTGGAGGTGGTGGTCGTGGTGTTGGGGGGGTGGGAGGAGGTTCCAAATGCAACAGCATAGGTTATGCCACACGGAGATGGCTGCACGGAAGGAAAGGGTGGCAGAGAGGAGAAGAAAGCAGGAGAGGAGAGGAGAGGAGAGGAGAGGAGAGGAGAGGAGAGGTTGCAATAATGAGGCCTGATGGATTCTGAGGCAATGCCAGCTGCCCCATTAGCTGAGTGGCTCCAAGCCCCGAGGAGTGCTGCCCACAACGTGCCCACCCAACCACACACACGCACACGTGCACGCACGATGCGCCCGCACTCACATGCACACGCACACACGCACACACACACACACACACACACACACACACACACACACACACACACACACACACACACACACACACACACACACACACACACACACACACACACACACTAAGGGGATACTTCTCTCTGGGGACCCAGTCTGGCAGTCTCTCAGATACAGACACATGCTGCCATTAAATAAAACACACCATATTAACTAATATACACCCTTTGCTCATTAAACCCATGCAATTGTGAATACACTGTGACTCACACACACCTAGGCCTACTATACACTCACGCACGCACGCGCGCACACTCAGTGTCCCCCTTGGCTTTGCCAGCCCCACTCTAATACACACTGAGGTCTTTATGCAGAAGGCAGAGCTGTGGGATAATGATGTTAATAACTGGTCCCGACGTGTGGATTAAGTGCGAGCGGATACGTGGGCAGCACTGGCATGTGTTAATCCTCACTGATCAAATTAATAGAACATGAGTTATGCTCCCTTGCATGGCGGTGTCGCTCTCCGAAAATAGCAGACGTACAAGCTGAGTCAAGCAGTCACAAGGAGTCACATCCGCGAAGCGTTGTGATTTTTTCGACGCGTCACGCGCGACACCGTCGTTCAACTAAATATGAATGGGGCTAAAGAGCTGCCAAACCGGCCCTGGACTGGTGCCCTCTTCACCCCAGCTTCCCTGCCCACCCTTTCAGTGCCCACACGCACAATGCAATTCATACACACTGACTGCTTTCTATTCATAACATGTTGGAGGCACTTCAATGCCTCTGTATTTTGTAAAGGGAACTTCTCTGTTTAAGTGAGGTAATTACACTGGCAGTTTGTTGTCCAGTGACTCCAGTAGGGGGCGTGGTGGAGCAGGGGTAATGATGGTTGGTGGTGAGGTGACCCACTGTTTGTGTGAGATGCATTGATTGAGCTCAGTTCCCTCCAAGCAGATGCAGTCTGACTGTCTGCCAGCCACTCACTGTAGAGCTAATGCTGTGTTACAGACAATTACCGTAAAGTTGTTACAGTAGCTACTGTAGACTGTTACAGTAGGCCTAACTAACCACTGATCCTGTCAACTTCAAATGGTTTCAAAGGTGAATTTACCACTAATATGATATGAGGTGGTTCTGCCACTGAGGTGATTTGGGTTCTGACTCGGTTATGAGGTATAGGCTAATGGCTAAGGACAGTGGTAATCAAATGAGGTCTGGGGACCCCTAGGGTGTTCCAGGGGGTCCCCAGCCAAAATCAGTTTAGCCACTTTAATGAATTGGAAAAACAAATTGGAAACATTTTGGAGTAATTTCAAAAAGTTTTAACAACAAATTGTCTCTTATGGGGGCCACAGGCACTAATGTAAAATACAATTTAGGGGGTCCTTGACATGAATATGTTTGCGGACCGCTGAGATAGGAAGTACGTTAGGTCTCAGGGACAGAGAGGTCATGATGTTGTTCACTGTCACATGACTACGTACATGTACACTTTACTGTGACCTGAGAGGCAAACGAACCCATGATCACAACTCTTAAGACAACTTGGTGAATACAGCCACTGAAAGGCCCTCCTCAAGACCATTATCACCTCCACTCCATTATGACGGTAGCCTACACCACCACCGCCACCACTCCAGCTGACCTCATCAAAGCTGGACGACCCATGCTGACCTCATCAACATGGCCTGACCCCCCATGACCTCATCAAAGCTGGACGCCCCTCGGAGCCCCGAGGGCCGACGACAGGCCCTAAGAAAACACCCCATCCATTAGGGTGCCAGGAGCACTGTAAGTGTGGAGTGTCCGCGCCAAGCTATCTCCACTGTCATGCCCAATTCTCCAACAGCCCCCCTCATCCCGCCACCCCGCAGTCATTCACCGGACAATAGAACTGCTGAACCTCCATCCCCCCCCCCCTCAGCCATAATGTCCGCCCACGTCGGCTGGCAGCAGTGACAGGGGGGTGGGGGGTGGCGGGCGGTGGGATGGCTGACGGGGAGGCCTGCTGCAGGATGGGACTCTTATTGAGCGTTTGAGCGATGAGCCAGGTCATCACATCTACCCACCTCATCCATCATGCCCCACAAACGGACACAAATAAAGAGGACACATTCCTGCCTCCGCTCCCATTACCACATTCAGGCCCTCTCTGGCTCACTCTCTCTCTCTCTCTCTGTATGTGTGTGCCAGGGCCTGAAGAGAATGGGGGACCAGAGTTCAACGTCTCTCTCTCTCTTGGAGGCCATGGGAGCGCCAGAAGAAAGAGCCAGGTGTCTCTCTGACTCGCGGCCCTGAGCAGAACACTGACTGTCTGGGCTCACCATGGTGGTGGGCAGCCAGAAGGGCTAGTGGGAAGGAGGAGGAGGAGGCTGGCCTGGCCGAGAGAAAGAGAAAGGAGAGAGGAGAGGGTAAGTATGTGTTTGAAGAGGGAGAGGAGAGAAAGAGAGACCGTACTTAATCAGAGCTATTATTTCAGGAAAAAAGGGTGGCAAAAAAGTAGGCCTATGCATATTATTGCACATACATTTCAAAAATAGCAAAAAAATGCCGATCTACCAGCTCCAAACATGTAGTGATGCTATGCGACTGAGGTTTAAAAAATAAAATATATATTTTTGGAAATGCTTGGCTATAGCACATAAGACAAGCCGTCACCCTTCAGGTGTTTAAATCACGCCTCAAGTTTTATCTTTATTCTTTGGCATTTCCAAGCACAGCATGAGTTGGTATGGTATGGTATGGTATGGTATGGTATGGTATGGTATATGGTATGGTATGGTATGGTATGGTATGGTATGGTATGGTATGGTATGGTATGGTATGGTATGGTATGGTATATGGTATGGTATGGTATGGTATGGTATGGTATGGTATGGTATATGGTATATGTTATGGTATGGTATGGTATGGTATGGTATGGTGTATGGTATATGGTATATGGTATGGTATGGTATGGTATGGTATGGTATGGTATGGTATGGTATGGTATGGTATGGTATGGTTTGGTATGGTATATGGTATGGTATGGTATGGTATGGTATGGTATGGTATATGGTATGGTATGGTATGGTATGGTATGGTATGGTATATGGTATGGTATGGTATGGTATGGTATGGTATGGTATATGGTATGGTATGGTATGGTATGATATGGTATGGTATGGTATGGTATGGTATGGTATGGTATATGGTATGGTATGGTATGGTATGGTATGGTATATGGTATGGTATGGTATGGTATGGTATGGTATGGTATGGTATGGTATATGGTATGGTATGGTATATGGTATGGTATGGTATGGTATGGTATGGTATGGTATGGTATGGTATGGTATGGTATATGGTATGGTATGGTACAGGGCCGGATTTAGCCAGCCCCACTCAGGTGGGCAGACAGAATTGTAAGGGGGGCGACTCCGCCGGCACGGGTGGGGTGTCAAACCCACATTGGGTGGGCAGGACGCACGAAATGCCGATCTACCAGCTCCAAACATGTAGTGATGCTATGCGACTGAGGTTTAAAAAATAAAATATATATTTTTGGAAATGCTTGGCTATAGCACATAAGACAAGCCGTCACCCTTCAGGTGTTTAAATCACGCCTCAAGTTTTATCTTTATTCTTTGGCATTTCCAAGCACAGCATGAGTTGGTATGGTATGGTATGGTATGGTATGGTATGGTATGGTATGGTATGGTATATGGTATGGTATGGTATGGTATGGTATGGTATGGTATGGTATGGTATGGTATATGGTATGGTATGGTATGGTATGGTATGGTATGGTATGGTATGGTATATGGTATATGTTATGTTATGTTATGGTATGGTATGGTATGGTATGGTATGGTGTATGGTATATGGTATATGGTATGGTATGGTATGGTATGGTATGGTATGGTATGGTATGGTATGGTATGGTTTGGTATGGTATATGGTATGGTATGGTATGGTATGGTATGGTATGGTATATGGTATGGTATGGTATGGTATGGTATGGTATGGTATGGTATGGTATATGGTATGGTATGGTATGGTATGGTATGGTATGGTATGGTATGGTATATGGTATGGTATGGTATGGTATGATATGGTATGGTATGGTATGGTATATGGTATGGTATGGTATGGTATGGTATGGTATATGGTATGGTATGGTATGGTATGGTATGGTATGGTATATGGTATGGTATGGTATATGGTATGGTATGGTATGGTATGGTATGGTATGGTATGGTATGGTATGGTATGGTATGGTATATGGTATGGTATGGTACAGGGCCGGATTTAGCCAGCCCCACTCAGGTGGGCAGACAGAATTGTAAGGGGGGCGACTCCGCCGGCACGGGTGGGGTGTCAAACCCACATTGGGTGGGCAGGACGCACGTTTGGGTGGGCTATGCCCACCCCTGCCCCCCCCCTAGAACCGGCCCTGGTATGGTATAGTCACAGTGACATGGCCAAAATAGGGATACCGTGGCTAATGCATGCATAATAAAAACATAATATTTGCATGTCAGTGATGTCACATAGCCTAGATGGACGAGCACTGATTGAAATGCACTTAGTGCCGATCCAAAATCGGATTCATCTACAAAATAAATTCAGAGCTATAGATAAAATAATGTTGCATTAAATAACTGAATTTGTGGTTAAATGCAAATGACTAGAAGGATGCAATTGGCAATTGGCATCCCCAGGGACCCCAAAAGACACCTCTGGACTTCATCCACATTGTATTCTTTTATTTCGTAGTTGTTCCTCCCACAGTATTGAATTGAAATGCATTACAGTTACATTGTAGAAAGCATTAAAACAAAGTACCTCAACTTGCTTTGATTACTTTTTTTTCCTTTTTCTTTAAATGGATTATAAACAAAAAACAACAACGACAAAAACAAATAAACAGAAACAAAGAACAATCTGGTCCCTCAAAATGGGAGGATAAATGAAAATGATCTGTTATTTATCATAGGTTTGGCACAAGGGATTAACATGAAACCCAACGTCACACGAGCTTGCAGACAACCGTAGAAAATGTCAGATACAGATCTTTTCAGACCAATCATGCGCATATGAAGAAATTATACCTGGCATTTTTTCCATTGTTTCGTTCTTTATAATGCTTTTTCTTTTCATTTTTTACAATTGAATCAATAAATTGTCATAGAAAAAAACCCTAAGTAATATCTATTTGTCGACCGGTTTCATTAGAAGGATAAGGAGTGAATGGTATGCTTAATACTATCCGGCACTCAAACATAATCTACAAACCCCGTTGAACTCTGGGATAGGCCCAGCAAGGAATTTCCCCTTCACCTGGGCTAAGAGCAGTGCTATTCAGTAAACAAACTACAGTTTGCCAAGAAATAAATACAATTCTCAACATACAACAGCAAATAACAACAACAACACCAACCAAAAAAAAGTAAATAAAATAAAACAAAACAAAATCATGATTGTCTAAAAATGAAAGACACATGAGGATGGAGTAGCTAACGACTAGCATTCAGGCTATTTAGTGGTATCGTTGGCTGACTAGGATGGGTCTCAGGGGTTTTGGAGAAACGGATGCCCTTTACAGAACAACGATAAACTTCAGCACTCGCTAAAAAAAGAAACATAACAAAACAAAACAAGAACAAACAGAACATTGTGGTTTGTTTTCTTCCACTAAAAAGACAATCTATTTATATCCTTTCACAGATAGCACAGGCTGACAGGATTTAGGAGTGTGGTGGAGAACAGTTGGTAGACACTTGTGTACAGTGCTGTGATTGTGCAGACACACGCAGATATGCAAACGCAGGTGGGGAAACTGGCCTCATTTCAGTTTTACAATCACGCTATTCCTTTTTTTCCCCCTTCTTCTTTTGTTCCTCAATGACTTCAATCGTTGGTGTTCTTCTCCTCAGAGCACTAAACTAAGCACCGTGGTAACATTGGCAAGGTTTTCATTTGGACCAAGGCTCTCCTAGTCAAACCCCACCCTTCATTTTTTATCATCAAGTACATGTTTTATGAGAAACACCTGTATATCTTCAGGGGTTAAAAGGGAATTCTTGTACTACATTTTCAAAGATACTCCTCGTCAAATGAAGGAGACTGCAATCGACGGGGTGGGGCGGGGCGGGGAGAGGAGGGAGGTTATAACCTTTACATGTGGGATCATACAAGGCTGGAACACAACTGTTCTCGCTCCTTGTTCTTTCTGCTTCCTATGTGCAGAGAGAGAAACCTAATGCCTGATTTATACTTGATTGTGCACCGTGCGGTGCACTGCAAATAGCCAATCTACAAGCTTGCGAGCGAGCTTGTAGATTGGCCATTTGTAGTGCGTGACAATGGCACACAATTGAGTACAAATCACCCTAAATATAGCGCCGATGCATCAGTGCATCCCTGTTCACCAGCTGCCTTTGCTGTGCAAAACATAAAAACTCACCAGAATAAATACAGCTATTATTACTTAAGCATTATTATTTTCGCCATAATCATCATCATCATCATTATCATCATCATCATCATTATCATCATCATCATCATCATCATTATCATCATCATCACTATCATCATGGTCGACATTAATGTAATAATTAATCAATTTCTAGGTCACAGCGGGAGGTTTTGCTCTTGGAGTAGTGGGGTCTGTATGGACCGTGACCCTGCTTCTTGTGTAAGGCGCTCTGCTCAGCAGTCCAATGGGCCGTGGTACTGCTCAGCAGTCAGTCAGTCTGTGGAAGGTCAGTGGGCAGAGGGGTTTAGGGGCACCGGTGGGGAGGCCTGGGGGGGTGGGGGCCCCCCGCGGACGGCCTGACAACGGGCTCCCAGTGCCATATACGTCAGGGTTTGGGGAGAGAAGGGGTCCAGGGGGTGGGGTGTGATGAGCAGTGTCACCATCATACTTGGCTGAGGGTCTGGATGGCGCTTGACTCAGCGGCGGCGCGTGCCAGGCTGTGCCACATGGTGGCTGGTGAATGGGAGGCTGGGTGGAGAGAGTCCTTGTCAGCCAGCGACAGCATCATGGCATAGGCCTGGAGAGAATGGAAGGACACCACATTCTCATATAGGCATGTGCCAGTGGAGATAAATACTGTACAATGACATGCACACGTACAGTATGTGCAATTGTGCATATCTATACGGTACTGTATGTATGTGCATACATATGATTTCACATACAGGCATGCATGTATGAATGAATGAATTCACAATAACACACTATTAATAATTCACAATTCTTTCCACAAAAACGCACGCACGCACGCACGCACGCACGCACGCACGCACGCACGCACGCACGCACGCGCACACACACACACACACACACACACACACACACACATACACACACACATAATAGAGTAGGCCTATACAGTACATTGTTTCTGTGAGATTGTTACCTGGGACTTGGATTTCCTGTAGAGTGGCTGTTTGACAGCTTCGATCAGAGCAGGAGAACCAAAAGGCCCTCCATCCTCGTCCCCCTCTCCCTCACTAAGTTCACTCTCCTCCATCTTACGCATGTCTGAGAAGTGGCGGATGTGATCCAGGGCCGAGTAGCTACTCCGTTCCTCATCATCATCATACCTACAGAGGAATTTCACATACTGTATTAAAGTATGGTACATTGCAACAATTTAACAAAGTGTTTCTCAACCTTTTTGGAACAGTGCCCCTATCCAATATCCAGGCCATTTACCCCCCCCCCCCCCCCCCCCCCCCAGTCAGTATCACTGTCAGTATCATGGTCAGTATCATGGTCAGTATCATGTCAGTATCATGGTCAGTATCATGTCAGTATCACTGTCAGTATCATGTCAGTATCACTGTCAGTGTCATGTCAGTATCATGGTCAGTATCATGTCAGTATAATGGTCAGTATCATGTCAGTATCATGGTCAGTTTCATGTCAGTATCATGGTCAGTATCATGTCAGTGTCATGGTCAGTATCATGTCAGTATTATGTCAGTATCATGGTCAGTAACATGGTCAGTGTCATGGTCAGTATCATGTCAGTATCATGGTCAGTATCATGTCAGTATCATGGTCAGTATCATGGTCAGTATCACGTCAGTGTCATGGTCAGTATCATGGTCAGTATCATGTCAGTATCATGTCAGTGTCATGGTCAGTATCATGGTCAGTAACATGGTCAGTGTCATGGTCAGTATCATGTCAGTATCATGGTCAGTGTCATGGTCAGTATCATGTCAGTATCATGGTCAGTATCATGTCAGTATCATGGTCAGTATCATGGTCAGTGTCACGTCAGTGTCATGGTCAGTATCATGGTCAGTATCATGTCAGTATCATGTCAGTGTAATGGTCAGTATCATGTCAGTATAATCATGTCAGTAATCAGTATCATGTCAATATTAAACTCCCTCCCCTCCCAAGAACACCTCAGCACCCCCTGACCTTCCCTTGGGGGGCTGTGAGTTGTGACGCCCCTCGTTGGGTAACATAAATGTAACATAAGAGAAATAAAAAATAAATAAAGCTAGTGATTAGAAATACATTTCTTGTTTTACTCTCACCTTCTTGGAGACGTTTTGCAATTGAGGTCTAAGTCGTTTGTCTCGTTAAAGCCCATGTCGTCCTGCATAATGTCATCTTCCAGGCTGCCAGGAAGCACTCCATCTTCAACTTTGCCAGGGGTGTCAGTAGGCTCCTCCCCTTCCTCTTCATCAGCACCGAGCTCCTCCCCCTCCTCATCCTCCAGGTCATGTGACCCATGACTGGCCATCAGCGGCTTCTCCTCTTCAAACGGGCCGCCGTTCAACCTGTAGTCCATAGAGCGAAAAAGGCTGCTCAATAAGACATACTAAACAAGCTCAGAAATCATTAACCGCACACCCCTCAATTATACGCTTTAAGAGAAAAGCGAAGGAAACCAACAATTATCGTGCCTGCCAACTTGAAAATGTTTAAACCGAACGACAACTCACTAACTCTAAACACTATTGAATTAGTGAAAGTGAAACAGTGGTAGTTCCTCACAAGCTAAATTCCACCGTTTCAGTTTGAGATCCAAAAGAGAAATTTGGTGTCTCCGTGGGACCCAAACGTACAAAAATGTATTATGATTATGAACCACTTATGCACTATTTAAAAAATCACACTTGTGTGAAGTGAATCAGCTGAGCACATTATGTGAGCACATTCTGTGCTCATACACACAAAACACACAAAGCTGTTCATAGGAGGGGCTAGCGCCCCTCAAAAATACTGAAAATAGCAGAACGTGAATGTGAGCTTGTAGATGTTTGAGAGGCACTCCTATGCCCAATTAACTTTGAGGGTTTGTGTGAACACAGACATTGGCTGATGATTGGCTGATCACCCCATAGAGATTATTTGATTGGCTGAGCAAAGTACATGAGGATAAAAGTGAGGACAGAAAAGTGAAGACGCCGGAATGGCATTTGTGATGATTTGATTGGCTGAGCACGGAATGTGATATATGATGATGTATGAAGTGTGATTTTTATTATATTCCTGAAAAATCTTTTGAAAATAATAAATAAATAAATAAATAAATAAATAAATAAATAAATAAATAAATAAATAAATAAATAAATGTAGGTTAATTCAAATAATAATACAATGACATTTTTTAAGGAAAGGATATACTCGCATCCGATAAAAAGTAGGTGTCCCAAAATAGCTCACAACCCTCTATGTTTAGGAAACACAAGTTGATAAAAGAGTTTAGAAAAACAAAACTATGGAATGATGCAAATCATTGCATGGCACAGCTGTACACCACTAAACCTCCCCTGGAATGTGTTTTTGTGTTGTTTTTTCTCTGTGTCAGAATCTTTCTTGTCCAGCGCACTTCTCTAGCTAGAACAATGGCGCAAGAGAGAGGGACTGATGGACACCGGGACAAAGAGGGGAGAAAGAGAGGAACGGGGTCTGGAACAAGAAGGCCATGGCAGCTGGGGCAGAGCAAGAGCCGGAATCCCGTTTGTCATCGATGCATTGGGGCCCCTCTGGGCACAGCATCGCCAGGCTTGATCGCTGCAGCACTTAGCCGGAGCACTCTGCCTCTCTCCTTGTTTATTTTCCCTGCTATCTCGTATTCATCTAATAGGCAAAATATTTAGCTGACAGACCCATTTGGTGGGAGAGTTATGAGACCGTTGCCAACCGGCCCATTTCCCCAGGCCTGTGGAGGGGAGAGAGGGCCAGCTATCCAAACTGCCTGGGTCTTAATCTGCCCACTGTCTCAGCGCCACAGGAAACCACCATTTGGTAAATCATCTGGAACCACATTAAGACTGATTCACTAATTACACTCTGCGACGTCTTTCGTCAGCTTCCAAAAATGCCATTTCTAGTACAAAGGCTCCAGAGACAAGGGGGAGGAGAGAGAGAGAGAGAGAGAGAGAGAGAGAGAGAGAGAGAGAAATGGACAGCGAGCGGGAGACATAGAGATATGGGAGCCTTTAAAAACACATCAACCAAATCGCCTCGCAGATAAGTGGATGCTTACAAACAGGATATGATGGATTTGAGACGGGGAACGCTGAGTTTGCAACGACTCGAGAAAAGCAGAGGGAGGAGGCTAATTGCAGGTCATATTTTGGCACAATGGCGAAATCTGCATCATCTCTTCTCTTTTATCAGTGGCTGATAATGGTCATGCCTTAGACAGAGTTTAAAAGTCCCTCCCCCCGGGGTGGGAGGTCCCCCGGGGGGGTTGGGGGTTTACCAAGGAGGCAGCCATCGGGTGTCGAAATGAGAGAGAGCGAGAACGAGAGAGAGAGAGAGAGAGAGAGAGAGAGAGAGAGAAAGAGAGAGAGAGAGAGAGAGAGAGAGAGAGAGAGAGAGAGCTCTATGATTAAGAAAACAGATTCGCTAATTACGCTTTCAAACGTGGTAATTTGCTTTGGATAAAGTATCTATCAGAAGTAGTCAGGAGCGCACCACTTTGAAAGGAAACACGGGCCGACCTCTTGACCCCTCCCTCTCTACTCTTTTCCTGTAGGCGGACATGTTGGTTCCAGATGTTGCGGGGCTGACGGCTGAACCACCCCCCCCCCCCCCCCCCCCCCCGCCCCCAGCCTCCTTACTTTTCACCTCCCCAGTCCCCCTAATGTTCTGCCGCTTGGTCCTGTTCTCACCAAGCCTTCCACGCGGTCACACACACACACACACACCAGTCTGGGAGATCTCCACTATCTGTCCTTACAATCTGCCCTGTGATCACACTGAAGTTAGCCACGTAAAAACAAACCCCCACAAATGCACATGCACATGCACACACACACAAACACGCGCACGCGCACGCGCACACGCACACACACACACACACACACACACACACACACACACACACACACACACACACACACACACACACACACACACACACACACACACACCTCTAACTCTAACTGTTATCTTGCCTGATCGCAGCTCTGGGAATTTATTTGCATGATTGTCTGACATAATTGCGTGTGTGTAGTAGATATCAGTGCACATGTGCCGGTGAATGTCCGCGGTTAATAAAGTGGTCGTTGTGCGTTTGCCAAGCGCCGCGATTATCCTGAAAGTTGTCTGTGTTATGTTGCGTTCCCCATTCAACCTCTTTTTGGCGATAGTGGTCATGAACAAGGACTGGCTTTGTGATAACGGGAGGCACCATGCTGATGTATAGAGAGCTATTATAGAGCTGTTGAACTCTAACCACACAATATAGAATATCCTAATGTGTAAATATATCAAGTTTGTAATCGTGTTTGAAGGTATGAGGCATCAACAATAGGCACATTTTTCAAATAATTTACAGTCCACATGTGTAAATGGCACTGTCCCATAGAGACAGAGCATTAGTGGGAGGAGAGACCTTAATTGGTTCAATTTATCTCATGGGAGAAATTCTGTTTCAGATTCACCCAGCTGACGGCTGTTCAGATGGTCATGATGAAAGCTTGGGGGTGAGCTGTTAGGGGTTAAGTATCTTACTCAGGGACACTTTGAGACGAAGTCATGGGTGGGCTGGAGGCGAAACGGTGACGGCCTCTCTACCCACAAAGCTATGGCTGTGCCTAAATAATAAAAGTCAAGGACCCGTATGGAAATAAGGATGTTGAAAAAATAAAATAAAATAAAATAAGTCTTAAACGACTTGGGCCCTGGCATGGACCCAGAAAATAGCTGATATGCAAGAACTCAAATGTTGTGAGATTGCAAATTGGCTATTTTTGGCAAAAAAATATCTGGTGTAGAGGGAAAAAAACAGCCCACCAAGTACAGTGCAAACTAAGGTCTGTACAGAGTACAGAGAGTACAGAGAGGGTCTAAAGTGCTTAACTTACCCTTCTTCAGAGGGGTGGGGAGAGGTCTGGTTTTGCCCTGTGTTGCTGATAAAGTTCCGTATTTCATTGAAATAGGAGTCCTCCTTGTCATCCAAGATGGCACTGCTACCGTCCTGCTCCGACCGCGGAGAGGACATGGCCGTGCCTGCAAGACAAAACATTGCAGGTTAAGAGAGCTCTCCTCGTTTGTCTGCTTTGCAAAGAAAAGTATTCTTATGGTGCTTATAATTTGCAAGGTCATTAGACTGTCATGTTTACAGTAGAAATAGATAAGTATGTCATTGAACAAGAGCACTGCATCGTTGCATCAACAGGAACAATAGAAGTTCAAAGGTATTGCTGTATATTAATTGAATGTGCAGAAAGCTGAAACATGAATATGTTCAAGCTTGCATCCCTGTGTGGAGTTTCATTCAAATCACACCCAAAATGAAGGTGGGTGATGACAATCAATCTCTATTTTATAATAACAATGACCTTGAACTTTGACCTTGACTGTGGACGCAGAATGCTGATTCAATCTACGTACCCCTGGACCCCTGTATGAAGGGTCATTCAAATCAGAGCCCAAAATGAAGACAGTAGAGTGACAACAAGAACATTTGTACGGACTGATGGAAGGATGGACGGGCAGATGGATGGACAAAGGCCAGCCTATAATATGACCCATTGTCGAGGGTTGTATAAAATCTGGCAAAGTAATCCACTTCTGGCAGTTCCTACCACTGATAAATAACTGAATGAACGCTGTTGCTCGTAAGCACTGGATTAATTTCCCGTTAACTGAACATTACCACACGATTTCCAATGTATCAAGGCGTATAAAGAGCCTCCCCATGCAGACTCATGCTGACACAGTGACACGGTAGGGGCTCATCTTTTATGATATGCCTGATTAAGTGCCCATCTCCTCTGAGGACCGGCTCCAGTGGGCTGCCAGCCAGGTGATGATTCACAGAGCCAAGCTCACAAGCTGTGAGTGCTATTGCTATTCAGAGTTACACTTCTTGTTGTTTTTGCAAAAGTACAAAGACAAACTATTACATATTTTGAGAAAATACAGCCTACATAGTATACTGTATATCAATCATTAAAGGGAAACATAGTGTGGGAAAACATACCCTACTTCTCAGATAAATTAAAAACATGTATGTCCAATGAGGTCAAAGGACAGGATTGAGGTTCAAAATCGGCAACGATTCCCTTTAAATATCTTTATAAATCTATTTTAGTCGCGCGTTTCCAGTATTGCTTCCTGGTTCGCACCTGAGAGGTTACCGTTCTCGTGTTTCTTGAGGTGGCGGTCCAGGTTGGTCTGCTGGCCAAAGCAGCGGTCACACAGGTGGCACTTGAAGGGTTTCTCCTTGTTGTGGATGTTGCGGATGTGACGCTGCAGGTTGGAGGAGATGCTGAAGGAGCGGTCGCAGTACTTACACCTACAGGGAGGAGCCAAGAACACTCTGATTTAACCACCTCCGTCATCATTATAGGCGAAATATTAAAAAAAAATAGTCTAGGGCAGAGGTTGTCAAACGTTTTGGCTTCCATACCACCTTTAAACGACTGCAATTTTATAGCTGGCATTGCCACTATACCGATCATGTGGAAAGGTCTTGGGAGTTATCCAACGTGATCAGTCTGGCAATGCCAGACTAAGCAAACCACTGCAAAATAGTTGATCTACAAGCTCACAACACATCCCAATATTTTGTGTTGCGATATACTGTAGTAGATTGGCTATTTTCACCGTGCAATGCTGTCAAACAACTAACGGCTTATGTGGTTTAAAACAGTCAGATACAGAGATGGTCAACAAATACACACAAGCTGAGTATCATTAGTAGCAATGTGCAGCATTGTGAATCAGGAGGACTTGATGTGTTCTGTCCTGTCCAAGTTGGAGACATAATTGGATACATGATGTGATGTGAGACGCACGCAAACACACGCACGCACGCACGCACGCACGCACGCACGCACGCACGCACGCACACACACGCACACTTCCTCTCCCAGACATGATGGAGGAGCTTGTTTCAAGGTGAAACAGCTCTGCCTCTTATCTCCGGCCAGCCCAATGAAATCGCATTCTTCTCTCACAAAATAGGCACGCAACAGATTTGGTTGTAGAACCTTGCCAAGTTTCTTCATGCAAAATTATACGAGATGATTACATCTTTTCTTCTGCTGGAATTAGCTTGCACGATTGGCTCTCCCTCAGGACCACCCCCCCAGTTATCTCCCCCCAAAAATGTACAATAAACAGTGGCGATCTTTAATGGTGTGCCAGTGTGTGGAGTACAGCAGGGCCCTGTACCTCTCCATCTCGTTTTCCCTCGTGGCCTCGGGCCTAATCTTAACTTGCTTGGGTTCCACTACAAGTTCAAACAAGGCTATCAAGGGACTATAGTCATTCTAAAGTCCTGAGTGTTAATTTAACCACTTAAGGCATATTTTAATTCATTGTATGCCAGCGCACACTAAACACTAAACATAGATCTAATAGCAGGTATACAAGCAGATCTAATAGCAGAGATTTCGTCATACAATAGGTTGGCTAAGTGGATTTTACTGTGTACAGTACACAATATATAAGTTCCCTTCCCATTAGACACAGGGTTTCTTTGTCAAAATTGAATCTAATAAAGCAGAGACAACTGAATCAAATGAAAGAATCAGATTGTGATATTGATTGATATCATTTGGCAAGACCTGCTTGGCTCTGCAGTGTAAATAAAAAGTATTAGAGTGTAGACTAGAGTATAGTAGTTTCAATTAGGAACTAGGAAGGGTCACCCAGAATTTCCCACAACCTGTAGAAATAGTTCGAAATGGTCCCAAAAATGTGCATGGTTAAAATTAAGTTTGAAGTTATAATGGGTTTGCATATATTAGGTGGATTTTCACTTTTTGAAAACCTTTTGAGATATTAGATAATAATTAAAAACATTTGGGTAAATTTACTCATGACCCATAAAACATGGGTCCTGCGTCCCGAGTGACCCACTGTTTGGGAAACCGTTGGTCTAGTGCCTGGCTCCAGTGTCTTCAGCTCAGCTTGACCAATCCAGAGCAACAGGCACGGCTAGCTCCTCCCATGAGTTCCCAGAACTCAAGGTTAGCACCACCTCGCGAGCAGCACCCAAATTAGGTTCTGAGAACCGAGTAGTGCATGGAAACAAATCCAGAACCGATAAAATGTGTTCGCAACTTAACAATACTTGTCGAAAGAAGAGCCAGTAGTGAGTGTGGTCTTCCAGGCCAGCCCACACCCCCAAGTCCAGCTTCATCCACACAAGAGAACCCGTCCATGCACAGCTGCCGGCCGGGGGCCTGGACATCTGCCCTGGCGTCTTCATCATCATCAGACTTCCTCCCTTCCCCTCGTCTGCCCTCACCGAGCCCACTTCAAACCCCCCCGGTCCTGTCACCCGGGCGGCGGCCACCATTTTTCATCGGGGCAAATTATTTAGCAGCGGGATAATCGTTCCAGGCTTTTAGGAAAACATACATAAACTGTGTCCTAACTGCAGACTAGAATTCCCTGGGAAAACCGTTCCATGCGCTGTGTTGCTTGCGTTGCTGACAACATATGATCTCTGTCTGTCTGTCTGTCTGTCTGTCTGTCTGTCTGTCTGTCTGTCTGTCTGTCTGTCTGTCTGTCTGTCTGTCTGTCTGTCTGTCTGTCTGTCTGTCTGTCTGTCTGTCTGTCTGTCTGTCTGTCTGTCTGTCTGTCTGTCTGTCTGTCTGTCTGTCTGTCTGTCTGCACCCACGCACGCACGCACGCACGTACGCACGCACGCACGCACGCACGCACGCACGCACGCACGCACGCACGCACGCACGCACGCACGCACGCACGCACGCACGCACGCACGCACGCACGCACGCACGCACGCACGCACGCACGCACACACACACACACACACACACACACACACACTCACAAGTGGACACTCACGTGTATCATTGATGAATGTACACACTTAATGTCTGCACATGAAGTGCAGACCAGATATGCTTGGACACACGCAGGTACGTAGGTGCTTTTTGCATTGCTTTTGTTGTGAATATGCTTCTTACCTGTATGGCTGCTCCCCAGTGTGTGTCCTAAGATGCCGCGTCAGATTGGCCGAGCGAGGAAATATTTTACCACAATATCTGCAAATAAACCACAACAAATTGCATCCATTTACACTGATTAACATATGAGTAATATTATGGATGTACAGATGTGGTGTCAGAGGTAAGAGATATGCTGACACATGAGCACGCATGCCTACACACACACTGCACACAAACACACACACACGCACACATGCATGAGAGAGGAACCTACAGTACAACACACTAAACACTGGCAAGGTATTTGCCCCACTGTGAACCACAAGGGTAAATCCACCATGACTTTGATGTTTATCTCAGTTTGTATGCATAGTATATTCTGGCAAAATAAGGCATTTGTATTCTCAATGTCATTCAGTAGGTCAGACTGACACAAATTCACAAAGAATCATGACAAATGTCTTAAACACTTGAACCCCAGCATCCCATATTTTGGGGGGAACAGTAGCCAAAAATAGCTGATCTACAAGCTCACAATGTGTCGCTCTAGCACGTATTGTGAGCTTGTAGATCTGCTATTTTTGGCGAAGAGGTTTGGTGTAGACTGTCCAGTTGACTACAGGGGTTAAAGTGGTTAAAATCTCCACGGATAGCACATCCCACGCAAAAAGAGATAAAACACCTTCAGTAAAACCACCAAATAATATCCCAATATCTATGTGCATGTGTAGTCAAATAAATTACTATAAAGCAAAATGGTTGAAATTTAAATTAATTTAACAATAGACCCAAATGAACCCGTAAAGGTCCATGTGATTGTGAGGATTTTACTTCTGCGTCTTAACCCATTCTGGACGGGAACCCCTTTTGGTGTTTTAACTAAGCATTATGTTATACTTTAGCTATTGAAAAATAGCAGATCTACAAGCTCATAGCGTGCTATTTTTTGAAAAGTCGTGAAAATGCGGCACAAATCTTTGAATATACATTCTTTCAGAAGACTTGTTTTTTATTTCGACGTCCGGCCTAAATGGGTTATGCGTTGCCATGGTTACCTGCAGGTGTAGCGCTCCTTGCCCTTGCGCAGCAACGACTCTGGGAGCGTCGCGGGCGGAGCCCTGAAGTCGAACATGGACGGAACGGAACGCAGCAGTTCACCTGAGTCCGGCTTCAACGAACCAAATGTCTCCAGCTTCTCTGCCATGTTCTCTATGGCTGACATCTAAATGAGACAGAGAGGGAGAAAGACACAAGGCTCAAAAACACATCCAGACCAGGATAGATGTTGCAATACATTTTACGTTGTAGAATTCTACAACCAATGTGACAAAATTATTATTTTCATGGAAATGAGACTGGTGAGTGACTTGCAAAACTGCAATATTTAGGAGGATGTATAGTCATTAGACACAATCGACTATAATGTTATTCCTAGGGTTGGGCATGCTGGGGGATGGGGGTGGGGAACCATGCCTCTGGTCATTCATTTGTATCACCGGTGGGGATGTTTTATCCCTGTTTCTGGTCAGACTGAATTAAATACAGGCCTTTCCTTTTGGGAAATGTAAATAGTCTGATGTTTGATTAAATTAAAAAATGAATGTTAAAAATGTTGACCGCCTCTGTTTTTTCTTTTCTTTTCTTTTTACAAACCTCCCTAATGAAAGTGTACTAGTAATACTGGTAGGCTGCAGCTGATACAGTGTAGAAGTGTTTCACAATGACACTGTCCATATTAATAGTATTACATTCTATAACACTAAAAGTAAAAGCAGTGAAAGTGGCCAAAAAAAAATCTATTATATATAAATATAATAATGTAATAAATATGTCATAAGTTCACTCAATAACCAGATTGGGGTGCATGCATGGGCCAGTCTATTTTACAGTTAAAGTATATTTTAATCGCATATTATTAACAAAGCGCTCCATACAACTTTGCCCACAGCTTGCTTGATGAATGGATCTGTCTCTCTACATGCTTCATCACTGACCACACGTTTCAGCACGTGAACATATTGTGTGAATTCCTATTATGATATTCATCAATGATTCACAGCCACAAGGTCAAACTCCTGGCACATGTACCCGCCAAATACATTTCATCGTGATATACATCTTTATAAACAAACCCAAATATGCCACGACTTTTGGCCAATGAGGAGCAGGTGAGGTGGTTTTATGTTAAATATGATAAACTCTCTTTCTCTCCCTCCCGCCCTCCCTCGCTCTCGCACGCATCCATGCACACAAACGGACATAATACACACTCACACATCACATACTATATGAACAGACATAAACGCACAGGGACTGCGTTTATGTCACTGCAGCCAATCTACTAATGAAGCTGAACATTTGCTTTCATCAGATACCCTCTAAGGAGAGTGGAGATACATGTACTTGTCAGATGGCGTGTGCATATGAGCATATGAGCATGCACGTGTGGTGATGTGTGAGTGTGTGGTTGTGTGCGTGCATACATGTGAAAGACAAAGTTAATTTAGTAGGGTGGCCATAGCTGATTAATTGCAAAAAATGTGGTTATGAGAGAAAATGTGCGCATGCACGTACAGTATGTGCAATAGTGTGTGTGTGTGTGTGTGTGTGTGTGTGTGTGTGTGTGTGTGTGTGTGTGTGTGTGTGTGTGTGTGTGTGTGTGTGTGTGTGTGTGTGTGTGTGTGTGTGTGTGTGTGTGTGTGTGTGTGTGCGTGCGTGCACGTGTATATGATTATGTGTGCATGTGTGCAGCTCGTCTATTTGCCATAGTCCTGTGTCCATGTGAATGTTCTCTATTGTGATGTCTCTGTACGGTGTGTACGTGTGTGTCTGTGTGTCCCCCATTTGTGACTCTGTATGTGTGCAGTGCGTGCGTGCGTATGTGTGTGCATGTGTGTGCGCGGGGCAGAGGAGTGATTCATGTCCACTGCTGTGCTGTAAACCATTCCGTGCACAATGCGGGCAGACAGCACATTCGTCAATATGAAAGATGTTGACGTTACTGATCAAGGGCCAGACACGGGTAATAATGATATCGCTGTGCTGAGAGAGGGGAGGGGGTGCGGGGGGAGGGGAGGGGAGAAGGGAGAGGGAAAGGAAGGAAAAAGCAGGCGGAGTAAAGGGAGGAGGGGGTGAGGGGAGTGAGGATGGGAGGGGGGGGTCGGGGGGGGTCGGTGTCCCAGCAGGCCGCAGGGCCCTGTCAGCCTGTGTCACACGCAGGCAGTTTTTCCGTTCCTTTTTTTTAAGGGAGCCATACGAATTTGCATTATTTTGCGTGTATTGAATTTTCAGCCTGTTCCTTATTCTTATTTCAATAAGGCAACAAATCAATGGTGATTCGGGTCGTCCACCGGAGCCCTGCTCCCTGCAATGACATCCCATCTCCCTCTTTCACCCCCTGTCACTCTCAGCGGGCGTCACGCCAAGACGGAGACGGGGAGAGAGAGGGAGAGACAGAGAGAGAGAGAGAGGAATGAGAATGGGAGGGAAAGTGAGAATGATGAAAAGAGTAAGAGGATTGGAGAGAGGAGGAGAGGAAGAGAAATGAGAGAAGAAAAGAGAAATACGGGCCGATGAGGACAGGAGGAACGGGAGGGAGGGGGAAAAAGACAGAAGGAAATAAAGAAAGAAAGCCCAGAGACAGTGAGAGAGAGAGAGAGAGAGAGAGAGAGAGAGAGAGAGAGAGGGACACGCTGATAGATGATGAAGGAGCGTAGCGCCAGGAGCGTCTGATTAGGAGTGACGGCAGAGTGTAAAGTTCCTGCCGCAGCCATCGACGTTCCCACTGAGGGAGGATGTGGAATGTCAGGTCCGTTTGATTATGAATATGCCAATGCTGCATGCCGTGAATCAAAGGCAAGAGAGAGAGAGAGAGAGAGAGAGGGGTGGGGGGGTGGGGGGGGTGGAATGTCAGGGAGAGATAGAGAGATAGGCAAGTGGTTGGGGGGGGGGGGGGGGGGGGTGAAGGAGGTGAAATGCTTTCATATTTCTTTTGAATGTGCAATATGTATTTCATTGTGCTCTTTATGGGCACGGGGCTAAAGCTCAGTTTGTCTCCCTTGCTCAACGCGAGGCCATAACTCCTGGGAATATTAGGGGCCCTAAAGCTGTCATCAGTATGGAGTCTGTCTGATAAGACATTTTGGAGTTCTAGCTGTTAAAGCTAGAGCCCATGCAGCCCCAGCTCCATCTGCTGGGTAGCCCCTACTAGCTGTTAAAGCTAGAGCCCCTGCAACCCCAGCTCCATCTGCTGGGTAGCCCCTACTAGCCCGCTCTCACCCATTGGAATGTTTCTACTTTACTGGGCTGTACATTTTGTCAGCAGGGTTGTAGAGTTTTCAAAACAAAGTTAGGCCCGTCCCTTATAAATGTCTATGATATGCCTATAGGCCTACCTTTATAATTATCTTTGTTATATTTATTTTGCCTCTTTTCTTCAAACAATGGATAACCTGGCTACTTGTACCATCATTTGTGGTGACTGACATTAGGCAATATTTATATATTGAAACATCATATAATGAAACATAACATCTATATATATATACAGTATATATATATATATATATATATATATATATATATATATATATATATATACTGTATATATACTGTATATAAAATGAAACCCTAGACAGAGCGTTTGTAATTTGAAACGATGCAGAGGAAGTGCATGGCGACACTCAGCCATCAGCAAAGTTTTCCATGCAGGAGCAGCTAAATATTCCAAATGAGCTGAGTGGAATCACTGTAAACACCTTCTGAAGACCTCATTTCAGACCCCCACGCCTTCTGAGGATGGCGAGGACATCATCGGAATCATTTTGAAAGAGCAACGGCCAAATGAGAAACTCCAACACTTGGCCGATCGACAAAATGTGTAACTTCAGTTCTCCAACCAAAAACTACTAAAAAACAAAGTAACAAAAACTGAAGGTAATTAATTGCATGTCTAAAGTGATCCAGTGGAGATCAATGATTCCATTCTCTAACAGGGAGTCATTTATCTATAAAGTATTTCTGCAACAGACTGTGGCCTTTGAGTCATTACTTTTTATGGATGCAGTCAGGTTCATTAGGCTCGTGTTTGACAACGCTCCTTTTGAAATGTCCAACTCAGAGGGCAAAATGATAAACACCTCCACATTTCGCTCAAAAGCAATTTCACAAAGGCACCCCTCTGCACCCCTCCCCCTTCCCTTCTCTCCCTCAGATGTATCCCCAGTCCGGTCCAGTCCAGTCCAGCCCACCCTAACCCGCCCACCCGTGTCCTGTCCCCCAGGCGCTATGTGTGCATCTGTGAACTTGCTTGTTGCTGCATCGTCTCTCTGGGACCAGCTGTTGATTGGCTATCTTCAGATGTCAGTGATGCTGAGAGCGGCTTAATTAGCGAGATGCATTCTCAATTGTTGATCTTTATCGGGAACCAGATGTCTGGGGAGTGGACTGCGCCCGACCCCCACCACCCCCACCCCTCCTTCCCAACGTTCCTCACCCTTCTCTCCTCCCTCTCGGCGTCCCAAGGAGACTGTTATACCATTTGCGCTGATGCAGAGCAGTCCCCCCTTAACCGCCATCAGCTATCCTGCCTCCCACACACACACACACACTCACAGACACCCCATCCCAGCTCCCATGCCCATTTCTGACAGGCCTGCCTCACGCTCAAAATCAGCAAACATATACACAGAGACGCTAGATGGACAGGGTAAGGCTTGGGTGGAAATCCCCCATTCAACCCTTTCATGTGGAGGAGGGGGGGGGGGGGGGGGGGGTGTACATCTAAATTGTAAGAGGGATGTAAACAAATACATTTCTTCCAGGGTGACTCAGTACAAAATGGCACGTGACACGAATGCTGGTAAAACTCAAACAGGACGAGTTGTGTACATTATTGTCAACGCATGAGCAGCTCTTTATAGCAGTGTATAACCAGTGACTTGAAAATGCCTGGTCAGTGTGTGATGTGACAAAGCCATGTGGACACTGGGTGACACTCACTCACCTGAGAATATACTGAGAACAGAAATCATGCAAAAGCATAATGGAGTTATATGTTCAGAATCTACTATAATTGGTACAGTAGCTGCTATGGAGCAGGCTTGTTTTTGTATACCCATAAAGTGTATATATTAGTCTGTTATCATCTTGTGGATACAACTACGGATAAAACCACTGATAACCAGCCACATTATGTATTGTTACTGTCACAATAACTCTATATGGTTATACTGTCGCAATAATTGATTGCATTACGACTTTATAGCTCGTATTTATAAGAACATTAACAAACTGTGTGTGTGTGTGTGTGTGTGTGTGTGTGTGTGTGTGTGTGTGTGTGTGTGTGTGTGTGTGTGTGTGTGTGTGCGTGCGTGCGTGCGTGCGTGCGTGCGTGCGTGCGTGCGTGCGTGCGTGCGTGCGTGCGTGTGTTGGGGTGGGTGGGCTCTGTCTAGTGTAGCTGCACAGACACACATCAGCACAGTAGGTGAGAGAGAAACTTACCCAGGTTCGCTGATCTGGCATACGGAACTGAAAAGGACAGGATGAGAAGGAGAAGAGAGAGGCAGTCAGAACCAGGAACTGGTGCATGAATCAACAGGTTTTGATTGGACTCTCAGTCAGAATCAGGAAGTGGTGCATGAATCAACAGCTTTTGATTGGATGCACATGGCTATGACTGGGACAGCGGTGAACTTGGACGTTATTAAATTTAGATGAGTAACGAGCCGTCTCATATCTAACAGAATCACTCCACACCACACATCAAGCCCACAAGGTGTTCGATAAGCTCCATTCCACTGTTAGCTGCTCAGCATTTCCAGGCAGGAAGATAGAAAAGAAAAAGCACATTTTCTGTTTTATATATATAAAAAGAAAATACATAAATAATAATAATTGTGTGTGTATATGTATGTATGTGTGCTTGCATGCGTGCGTGCGTGCGTGCGTGTATATATTCACTTATATGACTGAGCGAGTCAGGTGAGTGAAGATAAGCCCCCCCCCTCTACTAAAAGTATACAGAAGGGCCCCTTTAGCCTGGCCCGGCTTAGGCCCAGTCTGGTTTGGTGTTCCTGGGAATGATTTGTGTGTCCAGACATCATAAAGTCATAAAGATGGCCTAAGCACTCTGTTAGTGTTTCCACTGATAGGACACCTCATTAAGGCATGTGGAACGGCCATGTGGCTGCTGAAGGCCTGAGCAGACTGGCCCGTCTGGACACGGGACATAAATCAGACAAATGAAACAGCCTGTAAAAAGCAGACCTGCAACGGCCTGTAAAAAAACAGAAAGAAAGAAAGAAACCCCTGCAGGCCTGACGGCCAGTGTGGTGTTTTCACTTTCACCAGTGGCCTGTTTTCACCCCACGCCACGGGGGGGGGGGGGGGGGGGGGGGGGGTGGACTGAATGAATGTACGCTACGTCAGTACAATGCGTCATAGACACACACGCACGCACACACGCACGCTCGCACGCACGCACGCACGCACACAGACCTGCAGTGCACATGCACCCACTCAAATACAAACAGACGTGTGTGTGTGTGTGTGTGTGTGTGTGTGTGTGTGTGTGTGTGTGTGTGCGCGCATTCATATAGACAGACACATTATGCACGCACGTTGCACGCGCACCCACACAGTATACACACCCATATAAAGTAAATCATATAACAGAAATACTGACGCAGTGGAGCCCGGGGGCAGAATTTAGTACTTTAAGAGCATATCATTTTTTATATTGTAATCAAAGACACATTATGTGAAGACGTGTCGATGTGTGCCCTTTGGTTCCCTGACATCTGGTTCAGATAGTGTAGAACAGCCTTTACAGGTGAAGCTTGGATAAGGGTTGGAGCCTGATTCCTGATCCCCGTCAATTTGGATCAGTCACCCTCGACAAGTCAGCCTGAATCGGAGCCCTGTAGAAACTCAGCCCTATGTGTGGAACAACGCCCCGACATGACTCCACACAGTGATATGATGTAAAAAGAATCTGCAAGATCCCGGTCAATTTAGAAAGTACAATGACAAATCTGTGAAAATCTTGGACAGCACCGGTTGCTGCAGCCCAGTGTGGAATGAATGACACACGGACAAACCAAAACATATGATAACTGATATATGCCTAAGAATTACCGGTCAGGTCACATGCCAACCTGGTCATATGGTGTTCATTACGTGACACAAAATTCAGGTTACCATGAAACAATAGGTTGCTAAAATGTAAAAAGCAGGATGATGGTTAACGTAAGTCGTAAGGGTATGGAAGGTACACAGACACAGTAGAATCCAGTGTTCATTCATTCAGTCTTATCAGACTGAAGCTTCAGTCTGTAAACATGTTTACATTATTGAAATATGACGCATATTGCAATAATGTAAACATGTTTACATTATTGAAATATATTTTGAGCGTGTGCCAAATGTTTAGATCCTATAGCCTGAGGGCCTGAGGGGATGTTCAGAAAAAACTAAAAATGTTAGTCAACTACCTTTTTTCACTGACGAAAACTAAATAAAAACTAAATGAAAAATAAGCTATTTGACAATTTCATCAACAAATAGACTAAAATGTTACGGAAGAGACTGGGTTTCAGTCCAGTGAGTGACGACGCAGCGCAGGCAGAGCTCCAACCAAGTACTGAACCAACTGCTGGACCAACCATTTGAATGAAACTTGTTTTAGTGAACTGTGCCGAATGATTCTGTACTGAAAAGAACGATAATTCCCACAACAACTACGTTAATATTATTCCTCGTCAGCACAATTGCCTGCAGAGCAGAGAACCAGTCTACTCATGCAGTGGAGTGGTGTGTACCCGGGCAAGACTATTTGTTTGAGAATTTTCAATAGCTAGGTCAATGTGGTTAACCCATTTAGGACAGGAACCCATTTTGGGGTTTTAACCTTTCAAGACGGGAACCCCTATTGGGGTAGTTCTTTTCTTTTTTCTTTTCAGGATCTAGAAGTCATTTTTAGAATCGCCTCAGGTCTAAATGGTTTTGAACATCCAGATTTTACTGTGTGTACATAACCTGAAATCTAGCATTAATAATGGGGAGGATATATCCCTCATCTAGATCATGGAAGTGGTTGCACATGGACTCACAGAACCTACCTGAGGATGGAAGAGAAAGCCTGGAGCTGGTCGCATGTATTTGTCTTTCAGCGCCTCGAACGGATCATTCATCTTCCTCTTCTCAACCCTGCTAATATTAGAATTGTATCAGCTTTAAACATGCAACACCAAATGTGACTTTACCAGTGTCAGTGTGTCATTTTGTGATTATGGGATTGGACACTAATATATTCTACTACATTAATCATTACTGCTTCGGGTGGGGGAAGAAAAACACATTTTATTTGATCGTTTTCCAGTATTTACTATTTACAATCAAACTACGTTTCAAATACTTCCAGTACAACTCTGCTGTTGCTATTAAAGGGGAATACCACTCATTTTCAACATTGAACTATGCCATTAATATACCTTAGAGTTGTGTAGAAATAATAAAAGGTCCCCCTCCCTTCAGTTTAGCCTAGAACCGGAGGTCTAGAACTTGGGGTCATGTGATCAGTGACATCACGTCGGTGTACTCTGCAGGCCAAAGAGTACACCGACGTGATGTCACTATTTAAATGATGTTCAGTTGAATGCAACCACCCTATTTTATACTTAAAAGAATATCAGATCTACGAGCTCACAACGCGTTGCTTACGCCACACTGTGAAACATGAACATAAGTAATGGAGGGCACAGTACCTGTAGATGGGGTCCATGAAGAAAGGTGTTGGCCTGGCGTGCTGTAGAGAGGCGTCGGCTTTGGGGACGTCCGCCAGTGCCTTCTCCTCCCTGTTCTTTGTCTCGTCCCCTCTCGTGGCACGGCCACGCCCCCTGGCGCCCATGCTCAGGTCTAGTGGCTGGTCCTGATTGGTGGAATGGGAGGAGGGCTCCGGCTTTACGGGGGCGGCGAGGGGGACGGGCTTCTCCTCCTTGCGCTTGGTCGTGAGGTCGAAGGGGGACTCGGACGACGTTCGGGCCTGGGTCTTCTTGGTGTTGTGCGGCGGTGACTGTGCCTCCGCCTTCAGGGCTGGATGTCTGAGGTCCCTGTCTGGGAAAGGATAGACAGGAGGGGAGAAGGCTGGGAAGAAAGGCAGCGGAAACATGGAAGGGTACGGCAAAGGCGTGACCTTCTTGTCCTGCAGGCCGGCCAGCCCAGTGGAGCCAAAGTACTTCTCAGCAATGGAGGCGATGGCCTTGATAGAGTCATTGACAGCCCCTGACACGGCTGTGTGCTCGTCCAGTAAGGGTGGGAAGAGGGTGGGTCTGGGGAAGTCCTTCGGAGTGCTACTGTCGGTGAGGTTTGGGCTCTGGGAGCCTCCTTCTGTGGTCTTCCTCTTGGGGCCTTTGCCATTTTCCCTGGCGGCCCCTCGCTCTCGCTCACTGTCCATGTCGCTCTCCAACTCGGAGCCTGACGTGCTCTCCAGGTCACTGCCACTGGGCGTGCTGACGTCGTCTAGGTCACTGCTCTCTGACTGGTCACTCAGCTTGTTCTGCTGCTTTGTGGCAGATGAGGAGCCCTGGTTCAAAAGCTCTGCCCCCAGCAGCTGGCTTCCGGGTGAACCGTTCTCCTTGCGAAGCGACTTGAGGAGTTCCCGGGCCTCCAGGGCCCCGGGGCTGGGAGGGAGCAGGGGACTCTTGCTCAGCTCGGTGCCGGGCATGCCGATCAAGCCGGGTCCCGGCCGCCGGATTGGGGAGGCCGGGATGAGGGGCGGCCGGTGGTACATTCCCGAGGGGAACAGGCCGGGGAAGCTGAAGGGAAATGCCGGGGCTGCGGGGAAGGTCAGCCCGGGATGATGGCGGTTGGCCCCAAAGTAGTCGGCTAGGCCGATGCTGCTGTGGCCCATGGCCCCCAGAGCTGCTTTGTCCATGCCCGGGACCCCAGGCAGAGGCATGCCGTGGGCAAACAGCCCCCCGGCCGTGAAATGGTTCTTCCCTTCACAAAAGCGCCGATGCTTGTTCAGGGAGGAGGTGGTGCTGAACATCTGCCCACAGTCCTTGCACTTGATCTGCGTGCGGCAGTCCGCGTGCATACGCTTATGACGGCACAAGTTGGAGAACTGGGTGTAGGACTTGTGGCATACCTCGCCTGCAGGGAGACAGGAAGACAGACACGCAACGCATCAGTGCACAACTCAGCACACACACACACACACACACACACACACACGCACAGTCGCACACACACACACACACACACACACACACACACATGCGCACACACACACACACACACGCACACAAGCAGGCACAAGCAGGCACGCATGCACACGCACGCACGCACGCACGTACACAAACACACACACACACACACACACACACACACACACACTCCATCACATTCCATTAATCATATTCACAAGTCAGGGAATTTACCATAACGTCTCAAATATACAGTAAAATCCTCAGTGTTGATTTATTTATTTGTTTGAACACTATCGTGAAAAACACGTTTGAAGTGGCCTTGCATGATAACATTACAGTATGCACATTGTTAAACACATAATAGGTCTCCAGCCTTGTTGGTGCCTGAACAGACCGGAGGATTGACCAGCTAAGCACAATGGATGGTTACAGTAACTACTGTCTATTCTTTCCTTATATACAACAAGATGTAAGCAGCAGACTACAGACAGGGAGACATACTGCAGCAGTGACAGAGTGACTGCTATACAGATCCATAATAAATGGCTGTGAACATATACACAGTCTTGCAGGCCGGATTGGACCCAGCCGGCATTTTGACTCACACAAGAGCATGATGGTGTGAACATGTTCCAATGGTAGATCAATCTAAGCATTGTGCTTTAAGACAGAAATACAAAATGCATGATGTACGCTACGCTTGTATAGTTGTGTTCTTCCCATCAATGCTCTGACAATAGTTTTCCTATGAAGTAAGTGGGAGATGAGTCTCCAGATCCTGGGATTGTCGAGGGGGGGTGGGGGGAGGGCGGGTTGTTTGTCTCATAGCGTGAGTCAGTCCCTGCCACCCATCACCTGCACATCAAACTACCTAGCCTAGGCATCTCAGCTCCATTGTCCTCCCAGGGCCAGTCCCATGGAATCCATAAACAATCACACAGACACCCAAACACACACACACACACGCACACGTACACGGTATACACACACACGCATGCACGCACACATGTACACGTTGCAGACACATTCACAGAGCATTCACATAATACACAGAGACACAGATACACATACACAAATACACAAACAGAAGCACATTCATAGCTTTCACAGAGAGATGGTTGTATGTGCACATATGCACATTCACGCACGCAGTGCCACGCACGCACACACACACACACACACACACACACACACACACACACACACACACACACACACACACACACACACACACACACACACACACACACACACACACACACACACACACACACACACACACACACACACTGCACAATGGCTCTATTTTAAGCTTGTGAAGGAAGTGGACATGAATGAATCCTATCCTGCAGGTCCGGTTCCCAGGGACAGGTCTCACGTCCTCACTGATCGCCCCCCACCCCCCGCCCCCCTCCACCCCCCACAGGCCCTCGTGACCTCTACTGTCCCCCTTCACCTTGTCCGCAGAGCTGTGTCCCTGTCGCCTTGCTACAAGCCATCTTCCCACAGTCCAGTCCCTTTGTGTGTGTAAATGAGTTATCTGTCTGTTCCTAGGGAATAAAACTAGATTGTCTGGCATTATGACCATTAATAGACTGTAAATATGATCTCCCATCATGGGTGCGCCAATGGGTTTGGTTCTATAGCAGTTCTTTGTGATCTTTTACATCTGGCGCCACTGTTTATGCATTTGTATGTGTTCCTTCCTCTCTAATCTTCCCTATTTTCCCACGTTTACCTAGTGTGTACATACATACATACATACATACATACATACATACATACATACATACATACATACATACATACATACATACATACATACATACATACATACATACAGTGTGTGTGTGTGGGGGGGGGGGGGGGGCACATGTGTGCACACATGTTGCAATCTTTCTTTTTCTCTCACTCGTGTGTACAGGAATGTGTTTTTCTGTTTAATGGTGTGTGTGTGTGTGTGTGTGTGTGTGTGTGTGTGTGTGTGTGTGTGTGTGTGTGTGTGTGTGTGTGTGTGTGTGTGTGTGTGTGTGTGTGTGTGTGTGCGCGTGTGTGCGCGTGTGTGCGCGCGCGTGTGTGTGTGTGTGTGTGTGTGTGTGTGTCCTTTCCCGTGCATGTTGTTACGAGGTATATCATCTCTGTCTCAGTGAGCTAATAGGGAGAAGGAACCCACTATAGTGTAAATCACAAACTCATGACGTTTACACACTAACAACACACACACACACACACACAGGACACACGGGGTGTGAGGGAACTGATCCACTACACACGTGTGTTTTGTCAGCTCTCCATAAACTGAAACTAAATATTATAAACACATTCTTGAGAGGAGAGCAGCGGGCCAGCCCCGAGACGAGTGTCTGAATTAATGACCCAGCAGGCCTGAGTGCCTCACATTTACAACCACGAGAAGCTCTATAACTCTGAGGAAAACACACACTCGCACGCACGTGCACGCCCGCACACACACACACACACACACGCACGCACGCACGCACGCACGCACGCACGCACGCACGCACGCACGCACACATGCATGCACGAACGCAGACAGATGGATGCACACACACCTGCGTTCATGCGAACACACAGACAAGCAGTCAACGCACACGTACCCACAAACACGCAAACTGGCACCCAAACATCCTCATACACACACAGCCTTACGATACAGAGCTCACAAACACACACACGCACGCACACAAACACACACACACACACGCACGCACACAAACACACACACGTACGCACACAAACACACACACACACACAAACATGTCGGACACACACATGCTCTGCAGGCAGCTGTCAGGTCTGAGGCTGTCTTTTTTACACGGCCATTAGTTGTTTTTTAACCTGCATATTTTCTGCTGATTACAGCAAATGGACTTCAATTCAGAGGGAGCATGGTGGAGAGAGAGGGCTGTACATGTGGTTGCTATTTGTCTGGAATGGTGCACGAGGAGGAGGGGGAGAGAGAGGGGTGGAAGAGGGAGAGAGAGAGGGATAGGGAGAGAGAGAGAGAGAGACATAGGGAGAGAAAGAGGGGAGGAAGAAGGAGAGAGAGAGAGGGGAGGGAGAGAGAGAGAGAGAGTGATAATGAGAGTGAGAGAGAGAGAGGGATAGTCAGAGGGCATACATAATGTGTGTATGTGTGCGTGCGTGCGTGCGTGCGTGCGTGCGTGCGTGCGTGCGTGCGTGCGTGCGTGCGTGCGTGCGTGCGTGCGTGCGTGCGAGCGAGCGAGCGTGCGTGCGTGCGTGCGTGCGTGTGAAAGAAAGAGAGAGAGAGCAATAGATACAGAGTTTGGTGAGTGCCAGAGAGAGAGAGAGAGAGAGGGAGAGGTCAAAGGGTGAAGGTCAGGAGGCTTTAGTTTAGGGGATATGAGCTGCAGTGTGAGGGTGGTGAGAGTGTGAAAGGTCAGAAGGAGATGGTTGTGTCTGCAGAGGACAGAGTTGTATTATGTCCCTATAGCTGCAACCACTTGAAACTACTAAACCCTCTATTCTTAATGACCTGAGTTGCTCTGCTCTTGTTTCCTTATACACCAAATGTCTTCACCAGAATTAGCAGATCTACAAGCTCAAGATCATGTATTTCTGGTGACCACCCCCGGCCGTTAAATGCTACTCATCACAACATCAGCATTGTGTCAAAGTGTTGCTGCTGAGGGCCATTCCGCCGCTCAATGCTAACCCTGTCCCTAACCCTACAACCCTAAACCTAAGCTCACGTGGAAGCCACGTAGAATGGCGGTGCGTCGGAATGCCACTCTGTTCCCGCTGCTGAGTAGCGGGCATTTGATGCTCAGCTTTCAACAGAGAAACAGAGACATTCTAAACAGATCTATAATAATAATAATAATAATAATAATAATAATAATAATAATAATAATAATAATAATAATAATAATAAATAAAAATCACGTGTCCTCATCAAACACTGGAGGCTTTTTTTCCTTGCAAGAATTCTACCAGTAAATATATCTTTTCCAAACTGTGCTGTTTGTGTCATTGTGTCACTGTTTGTGAATTTTCCACTGCAATAAAGCGATGCAGCTTTTTAATCAGAACGAGGTTGATGAATAAAAGCATCAACTACATAATGTTGATGCAAAATACTGCATGGCCAGTGATTTCCATATTGTTTATTAGTCACAGCCTCGGTGACACATGACATAAATACCTTTACTCTGACAGAGTACACTTGTAACCAAATGTACCCGTAAATGTACACTGTACACACTACAAATGGATAAATGAACACTGAGGATTTTATTGTGTACCTCTGTAACTCCTGTGAAACAAATCAATTGTTAAATGACTTATATAAGCATGCTGTGGAATGAACTGTGAATTATTAGGTTTTTTTTCTTCACATAATGAACATGGCATTTTACTCCATCAATAGCAATCCACAAGTGCATTCATTACAAGTGGGGAAATCTGATAAATGTGTAAAACAATATAGTTAGTATTAATGATAATTACACAGTTGTAAAAATGACAAAATGTCAAATGCACAAATCTAAAATGATCAATACAACTGTTCAATCGGTTGAAGACATTGAGAAGATCTGAAGGAAACATGTCACAATGACAAATGACAAATAAAATGTGAGATATCTTCTAATAGCCTATAAGAACCTAGAGTTCTTCTGTTATGGGTCCAGACCCAAAATGGGTCCATGATGTGTCCCTTTAAGGACAGTAGCACCCATACAAAGGCTACATTTTAAACGGCCTGGGTTCCTGTTGACACTACTGTACACAGTAAAATCCTCAGTGTGCATTTAAAGGTGGCGTAAGTGATATATATTTTTTTTGTCTATGTAAGTGTTTAATAGCTCTATATTACATTATCAAACATTGTAACAGACTGTTTGTTCAGTAAAAATGGTCTACTGGTCTCTTCAGCTCTTTAATAAACACATTTTCGTTGTTGGGGATACCAATTTTATCAATTCAGGAGAAGAGAGCACTCCTACAGGATATACAGGGTTAAACTAAATGCAATGAATGAAGGGATTCAACAAATCAAGAATCTCTGTGGAGTCTTTCTGAACAAACACTCTAGCAGTGCAATAATAATAGATTTTTCACAAAAATAAAATAAAATAAAGAATATCAGTTACACTCCTTTAACTCTGAGGATTCCACTGTGTCTTAAAGGTCCCAGGCCTGATATAGCATAATATCCCCTGGTCTACAAGAAGATGTGGAGGAAGCGTGCAGACTTACATAGGTAGGGTCTGAGAGACTTACATATGAAGGGCTTGACACTGCTGTGGATGTGCTTGTGCTGCTTGAGGCCCGAAGACGTGGCGAACGTCTTGCCGCAGTCGGGACAGGCGTGGGCCCGCGCCCCGACGTGCTGCGAGCGGATGTGCCTCTGTAGGTTACTGGGGTCTGTGAACACCTGCTGGGAGAGGGAACCACACCCAATCACACAGAGTTACTATCCGCACACTATAGACTGCCATGGATGGAATAACAATAATAATAATAATATGCATATTGCACGCACGCACGCACACATGCACACACACACGCGCGCACGCACACGCACACACACAGACACACACACACACACACACACACACACACACACACACACACACACACACACACACACACACACACACACACACACACACACACACACACACACACACACACACACACACACACACTACCAATAGTCATCACTGTACCTTTGAGCAGTTTTCACATTCGTAGTGCTTGCCGCTGTCATGGGACATCTGATGTCTGATCAGGTTGGACTTCCAGTTGAAAGCCTTGGGACACTGGTCACACTTATACTCCCTCTCCTCAGAGTGGGTCAGAGCATGGGCCTCCAGGCTGCCACACACACACACACACACACACACACACACACACACACACACACACACACACACACACACACACACACACACACACACACACACACACACACACACACACACTGTGGTTAAGAGAGAATCGTCACTAGAATCATCACTGACTGCATCACAGCAGTTTCATGTGATGGAAACATGATGGCCGGCTACACTGGAAAAATAAATAAAGATAATAACTGAAATAACTGAAAGAAAAGTGGAAAAGGAAGAGCTGGTACCAGACGCGAGTAGAGTCAAGTTAAACTGGTACCATGCGGTGGAAATGCAACATAATACACTGTGATCTCACACCCATTAGTGAACATGTAGTGGTACAGTAAGACAAAGTAACGACTTCACCGGACACACATTTAGAGTAAACTTGAGTTATTTCTGTAATCACACAAATGCTATTCATGCTTCAGTGGAATTATATAACCTGATTACTAGCAGGAATCTGGGTTGCAGTGTGCATGTAAACACAGGCAGTGTCTTCTTACCTCTGGATATCAGGGAAGACCTGGTCACACTCCTTACACTCCTGGGGACCTTCATGGGACAAGTGGAGGTCCTGTGGTTCCTGAGCCTCCTGAGCCTCCAGGTCCAAGTCACTGTCCCCTTCTGGGTGGACAAGACAAGACAAGACAAGACTCTCATTCACATTGCTCACATTTCTAATAAACCAGAACAGGGGTCTTCAACGTTTTTCAGGCCAAACGGAGACAGAGATGAAGCAGGGACCCCGCACATAGACTTCATAGACTTCTTTGACACACACACATGATATTTTCTATTCATATGTTAGCTTCATTTTAATGTGTATTTTCATTTAGTCAACTTGACTGTTGGCTCCGTACTTGGTATGTTCTTTTCCCCCTCTAACTCTCTAAACAGCTGATCTACATTTTGTAGATATGCTATTTTCGGCGCATGTTCCCCATCAGACAATGATTCAGCAGACCCCCTGTAGTTACTCTGAGGACCCCATAGTGGTCCTGGACCCCCTATTGAAGGGGTGCATGTGTTTGGTCTGATGTACTAACAGACATTAGTCCGACACCACTACCCTAAATGTAACCTCACGAGCGACAGTGCTGTCGGACTAATGTCGGACTGTTGGTATGTCTAACCAACGTATGCACCCCCTATTGAAGACCCCTGAATGAGAATAGCATTTTAATATGGCTAAGGTTAATGTCATACTGTGTAACATTCATTTAGTCCTTACACACAAATAAAACATTTGGCCAAAGTTTGGAGCTAGCGGAAAGTCCATGAAGTCACCAAATATACCTGTATTGAGGAAGGAGGAGGGCATCCCACATGGCTGCTTCTGGTGGTCCAACAGCTGTGTGTGAGACTCAAAGTTCTCGTCACAGTCCTCACAATGGTACTGTCTCTCCTCTGCATGGGGATGACAAACGCAATGTTAACATGGAACAAGGTGGGTGAGTGAGTGAGTGAGTGAGTGAGTGAGTGAGTGAGTGAGTGAGTGAGTGAGTGAGTGAGTGAGTGAGTGAGTGAGTGAGTGAGTGAGTGAGTGAGTGAGTGAGTGAGTGAGTGAGTGAGTGAGTGAGTGAGTTCAATAGTTACAGGTCAATTGTTACATTTATAAATTTAACACTCAAAGTGAGTGTGAGGTGCAGACCGTGGATATCGGGGGCCATGTTGTCACATGAATACTCCTCAGCCTTCATGAACAGCAGCAGCTCCTCGCCGGGACAAATCTCTCTGGTGACTCTGTAGAAGATCTGAAAAACATCAATGCAAACACACGCACACA
Source organism: Electrona antarctica (assembly GCF_951216825.1). Taxonomy (NCBI): domain Eukaryota; kingdom Metazoa; phylum Chordata; class Actinopteri; order Myctophiformes; family Myctophidae; genus Electrona; species Electrona antarctica. The sequence goes on from NC_136792.1 coordinate 30,716,967, forward strand.
TTAATGTACTGTATAGGCTACTGTATGTCTGGACACTGAGTACAAAATATATCACAGCATGGACATACTGGACTTTACAGCTTACACATTGTTGTACGACGAATAGTGGAAATAGACGATCTACAAGCTCATACAAGGTCGTTCTCTTTGAACCTGAATGGTTCAGTAAACAAACTCTGCCTTAACAACACGCACGCACGCACGCACGCACGCACGCACGCACGCAGGCACGCACGCACGCACGCACGCACGCACGCACGCACGCACGCACGCACGCACGCACGCACACACAGGATGTTCTATGCAGGAGGAAGGAAGAGGCTGCCACTGTAATATGTGCAGATTGTTGTCTAACATGGTGACATACTGGGTAAATAGACTGGTAGACTGGGTTTGTGTTACTACCAGTGACATGGTGACATGCTGGGTAAATAGACTGGTGGACTGGGTTTGTGTTACTACCAGTGACATGGTGACATGCTGTGTTACAGTAATAGCACTGGTGGAACTGCTTTCATGTTATACCATGCAGCACCGATATGACCCAATGTGGAGTCAATAAACCCACTGTCACTACGATACTTTTTGGTAATAATAAGGCCCTAAAGCAGGGTTTTTTCTAATGTTTTTTCAGGCTAATGTTTCCCCGAGAATAGAGATGCTAGGGTTGAAATGGTTAATGTAAAATAATAATAATAATAATAATAATAATAAAAAAGGATTTAGCAGCCCCCCTGTAGTAACTCTGAGGACCCCCTTGGGGTTCCGGATCCCCTGTTGAAGACCCATGCTCTAAAGTCTAAAGCACAACTCCACATGACCCCAGCATTCCTATGGCCATGATATGGTACACAGTCAAATCTGTAGTGTTAATCATCTGACCCTGGATCCTTACAGGTCAAATGTTACACTCATTAACCACTCAAGTAGTCAAACTAGTGTGTGCAAAAAACTAAAAGAGGGAAAAAGTGCGTGCGTGCGTGCGTGCGTGCGTGCGTGCGTGCGTGCGTGCGTGCGTGCGTGCGTGCGTGTGAATGTACATGTGAATGTGCGTGTGAATGTGAATGTGCATGTGCATGTTTGTGTGTACATTATGAGCATGGGGGACCTGACATGGTGGGATTTTTGTGAATCAGTGGAGACCCTGAGAATGTATCTCTCTTCCCATGCGCAGGACAATGGTCTTTCTCTGAGACAATCACACAGGAGATTACGTTATTTTTGGCACGCCTCGGAGATTTAACAAATTAGCTTCCGCTGTCGCGCCACTCTGACAGTAATGATGCGGGAGTTTATTAGAAATATATTAGGGAGGGGAAGAGGCACTTCTGGGAAGCGACAGGTCATATGGAACAGCGCTCCAGGAGGCAGCCATTGGCTTGTTGCATCATCCCTCCCCGGAGACGCCCATGATTAATATCATATTCATAATAAAGATCACAGCGTCTGATCACAGTAGCCATTCTTCTATTATTCTATCACCAGTGTCCATATCGTTGTTTTTACAAATAACATAATACAGACTAATACAGAGACAGTCTATTCTCCATTATGTTTGTGGCCCTTCTGACCCACCCAAGTGTCCCTTGGGGAGGGGGACAAATTCAGACAAATTCTTATTTGCTCAGTCATTGCCAAAAAAAGGATGATTTATGGTCTGGTCTATAACTTCTATAAAAAACAATAGTGCTTTGAGCGTGGAGTTGCTCCAACCTGGCCCGCTAGTGGAGCGGTGGCTGATGGAATCTCTGGTCAGAAACAGCACTGCTATGCTTCCATTGTTCCAACACAGAATGTGAGGAACTGAAAGTCCCTGAGAAGTGAGAACACAGTCCCCCTAGGTACCAAGTACCAACTTTATACTCGATCTTACACACCACACCATCTTACACAATACACACCACACATACACACTTACGCACGCACTTACGCACGCACGCACTTACGCACGCACGCACGCACGCACGCACGCACGCACGCACGCACGTATGCACGCACGCACGCACACACGCACGTACGTACACACACGCATGTTGGTATTATACTTGTGAGGACATCAGCATTTTAGGACGGAGATTACATAAATGCCATTTTAACCATTTTTGTGTGTGCATTTTTAACCCTAAGCCTAAAGCCGGACTTATACTTAGTTACACGCTTGGGTCATGCACTTTCTCAAATTCTACAATACTTGGAGAAATTTGGCACTTACACGTATACCAGACAGTAGTCCAGTACACACATATACACTCACTCACGCGCGCTTGCAAACACACACGCACGCACAAAATACAAAAACACGTTCTGCCAATAACTGCAGCGGTTAGCCTTAGCAAGGCCACAATAATATTGTGAGTTTGACATAATCAAAGTCCGTTCAAACAGATATGTAGGTCGGCCGGGAGGGAGTCAGCCATGAGGGAATCATCCAGGCTTTGAGGAGGGGAGCTCACTGGAAAGCTACCAGGCCACGGCCGGTGAGCAGTGGACTGCATGCGGCCACGGGTCGTAAAGAATTATGTACACTCTACAGCCCTTCGTTTAGAAATACGAGAGCGCTAGTTCATGAGAAGATATGTGCAACTTAGAATGTCACAAATGTTTCACTTTAGCAGTGCATTAAGTGCATTGAAAATGTCTTCTGTGATTCCACTTTTACAAATCTGCACTCCCCCAAATGTGAGCAATGTGGGATATGAATATGGAAGTGGTCTCAAGAGTCATCTTGAATGGCTCGATATGTTTGTACGTTTACTCATGTCAAATGTAAGCCTTATTATGTAGTATTTCTACATTGTGGTATTGCTACTCTTACTTATAAGTAAAGAAAATCTGCACTTCTTCCACCACTGCTGAAATGTGGCCGGTGCAGGAGCTGAATGTGGCAGTGGTCTCAAGAGTCATCTTGAATGACTCTCACTGCTCTCATTGAAACCAAGCAGAATCTGGCAGGCAGGCGGGCAGGCAGGCACAGAGGCACAAGTGCAATGGAGGGGATTTCCCAACAGTACCACCCCTTCCCTGCGGGCCACCGCAGATAAACAGCGAAAACACACACAAACAAACAGACTGCAACACACCCCTGAACACAGGACACACTGTTTGCTTTAACCAAGGTGTGTTCTGTTCAGTCTGTCTGAACCTTGGGTATGCACATGCACACACCCACTCCATGCACGACGCATGACGCACGCATGCGCTCCATGCACGCATGCACGCGCACGCATGCACGCACATGCACGCACGCACGCACGCACGCACGCAGGCCCGCACGCACGCACGCACGCACGCACGCACGCACGCACGCACGCACGCACGCACGCACGCACATGCACTCATGAACACAGTGGCTAGAAATAATGGTGAGATAAGATAATGTTAATCTTTTAGTTCACACTAGTGTGCGCCAACCACACCTTGAAGGCCATTCATTATATGCAGATAATTCTCATTACACATCTAGGCACATAGAAAGTGTCAAATTCAATGATAATGTCAGATGTCAGTTCAAGCTGTCCAGCATTTTTTCCCACCCAAAACTATGCTCAAATTCAAAATATACTTTTTTCATTGTGGATCTGAATGCTCACATTAATGTGCTGTTTACTCAAGCAGTGTTTGTGAAATGGCCAAAGCCTTGACCCTTATTGGCAGTCAGGACACACACACTCGCCTCTCTTTATGACCAGGGGTTATATTGTATACAACGTACATACATACAGAGCAGACATGGTTGAAATCATCCTCCATAGTGCATACAATACTTTTACATTCTCAGTTGTCTTTGAGGCAGTATGTGGAAATATCCATACTGGCTGCATTGAATGGTCTTGATAAGAACATGCTGGTGATTATAGGTTGATAACATTCTAAGTGGGTGTTTTTTTCTTTTTACATGTGCTGTAGTATATTCATCAATGTAGCTATAACCAATCTATACTTTTTTGTATGATGGTGTTGATGGACAATTTACAAGCTCACAACACACGTTGTGAGCTTGTAGACTGGCTATTCTAGCTATTTTGGAAAATTTGGGGAAAGTTCACTTTCTCCTTCCCTCATTTGTGTCCTTTCTCTTTTTCTGACTCTGCCAGCCCCGTCCCCCTGTCAGAGGTCATGATGACCACCAGACGACCGGAGGCTATGATCTGTACTTGGTTTCCTTGACACCATTAGTCATTAGCAGAGCAAACACACAGTCACCTTTTCCCAGGACCCACCCAGTTGGACAAGAGCGCTCAGTTCACACCTATGTCACTGCTGCCGCTACACTGCTCAAATCCTGCACTCACTCACCAAATAGGACAAACGTACGTGCACGCGCGTGCCGCACACATGCCCGCACGCACACACACAATGCTGTAGCAATGCCTCCCCGTGTGAACCTTTATCTTTCAGTAGAACCACAGCGGATCTTGACATTGCTTTGGTTATACTACTTTACTTGACCAAAGTAGTAACAGTACAGCAGCATGACGAACAATGCGCACAGGCAACATTCTTTAACTATAATTTATAGTTTAATGATATGAGCTGGGCGTACCTACTGCTACTGTACCCAGCAGGTTCAATCTCCATACAGTATACGTGTTTGGCAGTCAACATCAGTTGGCTTGTATGCAAAAACATTTAGCGGCAGCATTTGTAGTAGCTGTTCCACTTATGTCTTTATACTGCTGTTGCCCAGGTCACAGCTGACTCCAGTGCATTTAATTGAATGGGTAAACAGAGCAGCAAAGTTCAATTCAGTTCAGTTTAGTAGTTAAAGCTCAAGGAAATGCAGTCCCTATAGTTTCAAATATTAGAATCTTGTTTAGGTGATGCTCTGAAGCAAACAAACCACATGTGATCATGTGTGTGCAGTTCGATATATCAGTGACTGGAACAGAGTAGTGGTTTCCTGTGTGGACCAGGGAGCTTAACGTACTGTCAACTCGTGGCTAATATTCCTCACAGTCACTTCATCCCACTCAATACTGAGTGAGAATCAATAGCCTTAATGAGATTAGCACTCATATCCCTTTGCACTGTCTTATGAAAGAGTCTTTAGGGCCTCGTTGGCTGATATTAATTAGACTTCTAATCCATTCTCCCTTTAAATGATTCAGTAGGGTGAGGAACGCGACACAGGCATTTCACTACTAATTGCCCTAATTATCCTAACGACAAAGCATGCTGATCATGGGAGGATCTATTGGGGGTAAATAATGCTCAGACTGGGGTTGCTCAGTGCCTCAGCAGGCAAACGAGTATACCAGGGATGCCTGGAGCGGCCAAATGCTACAGTGCCAACTGAAAATGGGCAGCGGGCAGTGAGTGAAAAATTATATTGTGTGACACTCAGTAATACCAGAAATGTAAGAAGCAAAAGAAAAAAAAGAAAATAAATGTTAGTGTGTATATACATAAGCACGATGATTAAGAAGACTTAGAATGAGATATTTCTTCTCGGAATAACTTCTTAGATGTTTCAACACTGGATCAAAATCAGTCAAATAAAGAATATTTTATGTATTTTGGACCACAGAGCAACATTTTACATTTTATTACGTTTTTGTGGAGGGACAAACTTGGCCTCAATTTTGCACAGACATGGACAACACCAAGTACTTGTTATACAGTGGAATATAATCACATGTCTTCTGTCCCAATCCATCTTTCCCGTTACATTTCATTATGCCCCATAAACCAGTGGTTTACCAAACGGACGGACCCAAACGGACCCTAACAGGTCCATTTGGTTCCATTTGTACACTAGACTCTCAGAGTTAAATTAACATTGATTTCACAATATAAATTTGGGGTCCCAGATATAGAAATGCCATTAAATGGGGGTCTGTAGACTAATGCGTGTCAAATTGGGGTCCTTGAAATCAAACGGCTTGAGAATCACTGCTAAAGCTGTGAAAAAACCCTTCTCTTATGGGGGTCCCTGCATATGTTTTCAAATGGGGGTCCGCAGGCTAATTAGTGTCAATTTAGGGGTCCTTGACATGAAAAGGTTTGGGAACCACTGCCATAATCTATCAAATCTCCCTAAAGCAATAGAGAAAAGGATTAAAAAAATAAAAAAATAAAACATAGTTGGCATATCCCTATATCATATGTCCAACTACATCTTGACGTATAGAGGAACTGTATACCTTGGAATTAAATCAGTAATTGTGCTATGTTTGAAAGCTTAATTGAGTTTCATAGCGTTTTAATATTGTCTTTACTCTTTTGTGAATGGTATCATTAACAGACAAAAGAAATCCATCCATAACCAGGAACCCACAATGATCCTTAACCGAGATCCCGTAAATTTAAGTCAAACCCACAACTTGGACATTACGACAGAACAGTGTAAGTCACTCATCTGTCGTAAACTTCAGACTCAGAGAGAGAGAGAGAGAGAGAGAGAGAGAGAGTTGGACTCCAAAAAGGTTCCTGCAGGCGAGGTAAAGCTACAGTCTTTCTCTCTCTCTCTCTCTCCCTCTCTCTCTCTCTCTCTCTGTCTCTCTCTCTCTCTCTCCATAGTCCATCTCTCTCTCCTCCCTTCGCTCTCTAGAGATTCATCATAAAGTTTTATGATAAACAGAACTGGGTCAGGAATAAGAGGATGGAGGCCAGGTTATTCCACAATGTGGGATTGAGTCGCCCCTTTCAACAGCGGGACCACACTGCAACAATAAGATCCCAAGTGTTCATTTCATTTAGCATTATTTATTTTTTTAATTAACACTCTGGGGTTTTGCAGCGCAATCTGTGGCCAAAGCACCAAGACAGTAAAAGTCCTCTGTGGTAATTTATAACATCTGTACATTCTGATAGTGTAACAAAAATGGAACCAAATGGAAGCATTTTGTTACACTATCAGAGCTAAATTAGGCCTACTGTAACGCTCCAGGATTTTGCAGAGTGTACACTGCAGCCTGAAATCACTATTCCGTTGGCCACATAGCCGTAACTCAGATGACAAATCATCATCTCTGCTGAGCGTGTGATGCAAAAAAGAATCACGTCGCAAATGTGTTCTTTCTTTTATATGGGGGCAGGGGGTGGGGGCAGAGGGGGGGGGGTGCGTGGGGGCTAGTAAGTACTATGTAAGATACGTCTCTGGTGGCGCCCGGGCAGTGCTGTGGAAACGCGGGTGATTGTGTGCGTTGGTTGTGTGTATAATGTGGCTTGTGCGTAATATGTGGTTTCAGGCTGGGCTCCGACTCAGCACTTCTCTGCGGCAGTAAAGAGAGAGAGAAAAGAGAAAAGAAAAAAACCTGTTGGAATCAGGTAGTGGTATTTTATTTTATTCTTTTATCCTCCCCCCCCCCCCTGTATATTTCCAGCTCAGAGTGAGGAGCATGAACCGCACTGAACAATTCACACAGCACTGCAGAGGACATGCATGCTGTAGGAGTAGTACATTTACTCAAGTACTGTACTTTTTGCTTCACTTGAGTATTTCCACGACATCTGAGAATCAAATGTACTTTTTACTCCACTAAGTTCATTTGATATAGCTTTAGTTGCTAATTAATTTGCAGATTTCGACTATTAATATTGTGCATATATACACACAAACATGCACAAACACAAATTTGAACCACAATGAAAAATGTGCACACAATTTTTACACGTACGCAGACTTTTATTATACGCGCACGCACGCACGCACGCACGCACGCACGCACGCACGCACGCACGCACGCACGCACGCACGCACGCACACAAATGATGCACGCACATACATTATTACACATGTTCTGAATCATAATGAAAAACGCACACAAACACACACAAACTACAATACAAAGAAACGCATGACGGACTTATACACACACACACACACACACACACACACACACACACACACACACACACACACACACACACACACACACACACACACACACACACACACACACACACACACACACACACACACACACACAGTACATGCATGTATGCACATATATTCACACAGGCTCACACAGCTCTGACAACAACTGACAGTGGCTTTGCAAGACCACCCTATTTAGGCCTTTGGGGCTGACGCGCATACAGACAGGCATTGTGAGGCGCTACAGTGTGCTTTTCAAAAACACACCGTAGTTGTCCGGAAGGCTTAAAGACGGCACATTGTGCTGTGTTGTGACAGAGTGTAATACTTAACAATCGCCTCATCAGAGCCATGTCTGTGACCTGCAGGAGCCTTACACAGCCACCCGAGCAGAACCACAGCGATGACAGCAAGTCACACCTCACAGAGAAACCTCTTCCCTCTCTCTCTCTGTGTGTGTGTGTGTGTGTGTGTGTGTGTGTGTGTGTGTGTGTGTGTGTGTGTGTGTGTGTGTGTGTGTGTGTGTGTGTGTGTGTGTGTGTGTGTGTGTGTGTGTGTGTGTGACGTGTGTGTGTGTGTGTGTGTGTGTGTGTGTGTGTGTGTGTGTGTGTGTGTGTGTGTGTGTGTGTGTGTGTGTGCGTGCGTGCGTGTGTAATGCGTAAGTACTATTTGAAAGCTCTCTCTCTTTAGCCTACCACTCACTACAGTATATAAAGACGGTGCAGACTTTGTGCACTCTTAACTGATTTATACTCCGTTGTACGATGCTGTCGCACAGCGAACATAGCCGATCTACAAGATCATACATAGCCGATCTACAAGATCATACATAGCCGATCTACAAGATCATAACGCATCACATTACACGTTGTGTGCTTATAGATTGTAATCACCTCCTAGAGGACAATATAGGGACACCAGGTTGAAAGTGGTTGAAAATGTCAAACCCTGACAATTTAAGACTACACTAAATACAAAAAATGATATAGGTCAAATGTGTAATATTAATAACACATACTCTTATGTACCTGTACACAACAGGCATAAGAATAACCTTAATGGTCACTACAATGCACTTGAGTGTCACTAGACATGTAAGGAGTTGAAAATAATAATAATAATAATAACAACAATTATTTTTCTATTATAATTTTGACTGGAATTACACAACGAAGAACACCAGACAGACACACCAGACCACCAGCAAGCACACTCTACAGTGTCAATTTAACTCTGAGAGTGTACAAATTGACCCGCAGAGGTCCATGATTATTTACACTCTGAGTTAAATCGACACTTAGGACGTACAGGTCCATAATTCCTCAGACTCCGAGTTAATTCAACACTTAGGATTTTACAGTGCAGCGATGACAAACACATGACCTGATTACCAATGTGCTCTGGGGTCTATACGATAATGGAATGCTCAACACATGTCAAATAAGGTTCTCCTCCCTCCCCTGCCTCTGCCCTATGCCCGCTGCGTGTTTCTGTGTGTAGTCTATTAAGCCCATGGAGGAGCATCTAACCACGCTATGACGGAGGTGAACGTGCCCCCATGTGCACGGCAACACATCTCTGCCTGTATCTCCAGGTGAGGAGAATGGGGACTGCAGCATTCCTGGCATATCTGGGAGTTTATAGCTTGGACGAGCAGTGGATGTGAAGAGGGCAGAACGATCAGGCCCGGCTTGGCGCGGTGCGGCCGCCTGTGATCCAGCACTGTGGTCCCACGACACGGCTGAAGCCAGCGCACAATTACAGAAACAAAACACGGCAGATAACGAGGAACCTTCTGTGTGTGTGTGTGTGTGTGTGTGTGTGTGTGTGTGTGTGTGTGTGTGTGTGTGTGTGTGTGCGTGTGCGTGTGCGTGTGCGTGTGCGTGTGTGTGTGTGTGTGTGTGTGAGTGAGTGAACCGGAGGCAGGGTGGGCCAGTTGCACAGGGGACTATCTGACTCTGGATCACAATAACATCTTTTAACACAACAGCACGCAGACAGACAGTCCATGTGATCAACAAGGGAGGCCTTCTGGTATAACAGACCTTATACACTGTCAAAATCCTGGGTTATAATGTAACTCTGAGAGTGGACAAATGGAACCAAGTGGACCTTTACATCACAGTTACGCATCCGCAAAGGTCCGCTTGGTCCCTTTTGTACAATCTCTGAGTTAAATGAAAACTCTGGATTTTACAGTGTATAGGCTGGAGGGGGAAAAAAGAAACAAAAACAATTTACATCTGCATACAGTTTCAGACATCTGAAGCACCTACAGGTGCGCTTCATTTATCTCGCCAGACACGCGAACAGCAAAGAAAGGTCCACCAGATCACCACTTACAAGATAACATCAAGCACGCCTCCAGGTGATTTTATTTAGTTTTTTTCAAAACTCTTCAAAACGTTGTTTGACTGACTACTGTTTCTGCTTTCTGCAGGCTAACCTGCCAGGCTCATTGCACGGGTCTCCTGCACCAGAGACACAGAGCTATTAATAATTATTAATAATAATAATTTGGTCCCCACTCCTTGAGGTGTTTTATTATTATTATTATTATTATTATTGCCACTGTAAATTTGCACAATATGTGAAATGTGTCTTCTCACCAGCCACTGGTGTAGTGCTCGGATTGTTAAAGTGCCTTGCTCAGGTACACTTCGACACATCGCTGAGGCCTTGAATCGAACCTGAGACCTTTGGCTTCCCAGGCGGGCCCTCTTATTACCATTCAGCTATGGCTGCACTCTCCCCCGCCCCCTCCCAACGTACCTGCTCATGGATCTGGCACGCCGTCAGGTTATGCTGCCTGGCGACAGGGGCAAACTGGATATGCTTTAGCCAGCTTCCGATATCTGGCTTGCTGGCATCCACGCAGAATTTTACATGGCCAGACCCATCCAAGATCTGCACCAGGGGGGGGGGGGGGGGGGGGGGGAGAGAGAGAGAGAGAGAGAGAGAGAGAGAGAGAGAGAGAGAGAGAGAGAGAGGGGGGGGGGACAGAAAGAAGTAAAAGGAAGAGAAAGAGAATCATACTTTGATCTGTATCAGACTTTCAGCACAGGTTGATGTGTCTACATACTGTAAACACTGACTGACCGCATTTATACCTCCCACAGAGAAATAATAACACTGCAATGCTAGGGTTCGTCTGGTGTGTGTGTGTGTGTGTGTGTGTGTGTGTGTGTGTGTGTGTGTGTGTGTGTGTGTGTGTGTGTGTGTGTGTGTGTGTGTGTGTGTGTGTGTGTGTGTGTGTGTGTGTGCGCTCGCGCGTGTGTATGTGCACGATGCACACAATTTAGATAACCATTCTTGTATTTTTTTCTTTTCAGCACAATATAAATTCACATTAAATTCAGATGAAACATGCTTACAGTTCGTGCAGATTTAAGTTTATCAGAAGCTTAACAATAAGATTGTGTCAAAATGCATGTGGTTGACAGATAACTCTCATCATATGCATACCTTAATTAACACAAAGACTTCCTAAAATGTTAATTGTTTGAAAAACAAATAGATCAAATTAAAACAGATTGAAATTTGTATCTGTTTCGTTTAAAACAGATAGAAGTGTTGATTATGTATACATGTATGTATTATAATAGTGGACAAATATGTTATAACAGCTTTATAATAGTATTGCAATAACACAAGGTTAAGATAAATATATTGGTCATCAATGAATGAATGTGCCCTGAGTGCAAGTATTCTATTAAATATATGTATGTAATGGTCCAAAATAAAACCTCTGTTTCCTGAATTAAAAACAAAACAATAAATAAAACAACAACAAAATTAATGGAATTCGTTGAGTTTCTGAAAATATTACCACATCATATAATTTAGAGAAAAAGAAAACAAAATGTTTTGATTTTCTAATTGCTTAATCTAAATAATTAGTCCAAATCTCAGTAGGCCTATTAAAAAATATACAAATGATATTATTGCATAGCAAATGTTGCATGACAATGTGCAAACGCCATGAATATCCAGCAAGAAGCCGAGTGAACACAGCAAAAAAAGTAGAAAGAACCAGCTCTAACAATATATACAAAGAAGTGAATTATTATGCAAATAATATGATATCCTATTCATTGACGGCGACTTCTATAGCATAAATAAAGCATTTCTCCCAACGAATTCTCCAAGGCTGACATTGTTTCTGATATTGATATTTATTATATAGCTATTGTAAACTTTCCTCGGAAATAAATCAATTGCAGGAAACAGTAAGCGATAAGGGTTATGAAGACACAGCAGCGTATATTGTTGGGATAGCCTACAAGACGCAATATCGCTGAAGGTCACAAATCTGTCTTTGTATAAGCTCCGACTGAATAAATATTTAGGTTGGATAAACCCCTTTGTCTTGCATAATACGAGATCTACCATTTAGCCTGCACAAAACCCTGTCTAATGCATGTTTACATCGGAACACATGACACACACTGGCGAGTGGCGACTTTACAAAACAGCGCACTTAATTTTGTTTTTAATATAAGACACGTCAATTCGATAAAACAAATAAAGACACACATTTAGAGTCTTTTTTTCATCTTACCGTGGGAACTCTTTATAGCACAAGAGTGCAACAACAAAACCTCGTGGTTTGCGTGCATTCGTTGTAGAACCAACGACAACAAAAAGTGGTGATCAAAAACTCCAGCCTTGTGTCGAAAGTTAAAATAACCACAAAGCAAACATATTTAAAAAAATGAATGGAAAATAATAAAATCACAGCGCGTCACCGGCGTTTTGCTCCAAACGCGTGATGATGTCCCGTATAGTTTTCCCCGTTAATAAAAACACCAAAAGGCTCTCCGCTCGTCTCCGGTGTGCATGTGTGGAGCCTCTAGCTGCCGGACGCTTCGCTCGCTCGTGTCTCGGGTCTGTCTGTCGGTAATTGTCATGAAGACACAGACACCGTCCGCTCCTCCGCTCAGTAGTAAATCCCTCGGTACATCAAGTCGCTCCAACTTGCAGCCGTGTGAGCGTCGCGGAGCTCGTCTCGTCCACTCTCCTCTCCTCTCTGTCTGTCTGTCTGTCTGTCTGTCTGTCACCCTCTCTCATGTTCCCAGGTGTCCGCTGGCGACCGTTCAACTTTTCATGTTCGTTCCTCCTCAGACAGACTCTGCTCGCCTTGATAGTGCAGATTTCGAGGATCGCCCACCTACTTTGCTGTCTCTGTCTGTGCGATGTGTGTGTGATGTGTGTGCGCGCGCGCGTGTTTCTGTTTCACACACACTTGTCTCTTAAAGGAGGATCTTGCTCGGCCATCCATATAGAGAGCGATGCAAAGCCAACTATCTCGCCGTGTCTTGGGGTCGGCAGTATATTTGAAAGTGACAGCAGGGCCGGGGGTTGAGAGGAGTGGGGTCAGGGAGAGGTCGGGACGGGCTTCTAAAGCAGTGCTTCTCAAACATTTCCATGGCAAGGACCCCCAACTTGATGTATTTTGGCGGCCGCGGACCCCCATCTGAAAATATTTGGTGCCAGCAGTGAAAAATTACTGAAGAATTTCTACATGATTCCAAACTTTTCAGATTTTTTTTCTTCAGGATTCTTTAAAATATATCAAAAATAGATCGACAAGCTCACAACACATTTCATTGTGATGAGTTGTGAGTTTGTAGATTGGCTATTTTTGCGAATAGGCTACAATAGGGTTAAAGTGGTAGGCTAATACTATACTAATTTTGCATGAAAACCCCCTCAATGACCCCTGGGGGTCCCCGGACCCCACTTCCAAAGGATGGACTATAAGACATGCATGTTTTACCGGGAATTATGCAGTAGCAGTTGCGTCTTGCAGACTTTCACACTTTATCCAGAACAACATAAGAACTTGAAAGGCGCACAGTCAAAACCCATGCACCAAAACATTGTTTTTGCTCAATACACAATAACAATACATGATTCTCCAAATAATAACGCTTTTGTCAAGGAATTACATAAATTGACAGAGCATGGTTTTAACCTAATGCACTTCACTTGCCAAATTAAAACAATCCCTTTGCATTGTTTGTTTACTTTCCTTAAACAATATAGGCTAATGTAAACCATCACGTGGAAAATATTTCAAAAATATAGATTTCGATTTTTACACCAATGGAGAAAAAAAAGTAAATTTTTCTGGAAGTTTTTTTTTTCTTCCCATCTTGTCTGTAGATTAAAAAAAACATCTTGCAGGAGGTTTGCAAATAAAACAACTATGTTGGCTTTAATACCGAGGCGGGCCCGGTTATGTAAATAAGTAGGCTCCTTGTTGTCAGTTTATTAGGCAGCTCATAAAGTGGAGAGGACAGAGGGTTGGCTGATGAGAGCAGATGATGATGGATCTGTCTCTCACACAGTGGCCATGCTGCCTGCTTGTGACATTGACCTTCCATCCCAGATAATGTCCATTGTTTTATGAAATCGCAGAGCAAATGTGCAGGAAGGACAGGAAAAATCGTGTGTAAATAAGCCAAGACCCCGCCACCGATTCCCATCGTCTCCACCGCTCCTTGAGAACCGTAGAGAGACCCCGGTCCGCCGGCCATTGATTTCCTGCCTCCCCCCTCAACTTGTCCATTGTTGGAAGCCTTTTTAATTTAGCCATAAATTGGGAAAGCTCAAGCCCGTATGAGCTGTTCTATTTTCTTCCTGTCAGGATGAGGGATTTGTTTTATGATGCATTGTGTATTAAATACAAGTAATCTGGGAAAGTGATTGCTTCATGGCCTCTCCGGGTCTGATCGAGGATTCTGATAGAGAGAGACCTATGGGCTCTTTTCTCAAAAGGAGGAAATGTCGGTGGATAAACAAGAGGGCTTGTGGTGGTATCACCAGCAGGGGTAAATTGGGGTAAAAGTGCCAGCAAAAACCCAGAGGCCGCCCACATCAGGACACGGTGCACTCCTTCCCCTCGTCAGAAGATGGCGTGCTCAACTGAATAAACTTTTCCAACAAGTCATTAATAAATAAATAAATAAAAACAAATAAATGTGCCATTTCACTAGCATGTGTTCGTTGAATGCTATTTAAATTTGAGCAGTGCGCTTCACGAGTTATAAAGAAAGCCCCCTCCTCCTCCCCCACTGCTCCCAGTCCATATGTAGGCTCGAGCCTCTGCTGCCTGTATCTCTCTTCAGCAAAACGCATCAGTCAAGCGCCGAGACGCTGAGTTATAGAGATGGGGGTCATTGCTTTCTCGTTCGCGGGAATTGCACCACAGAACACCATCTACATTAAGTCGTCAAATTGCTAGCCGGGACATGAAAGATTCAGCCGTGTGCCCGAATATATAATCACCTGAACGACCTACAATAAAGCTGTAGGATTTCCACTGACAGAGCGATGGCTGTGAATTTAAAACACTTGTTCATTTTGTTAATAAACCACAAGAGTGATTTGCAAAACACACCCCTAATTTATGTTTATTTGAGCAATTCGCCATAAACACCATTCTGATATGGCGAGATTAAATAGGTCTGTTTTATCTGAATTATGCCACGCTTTTGTCATAATGATTTTGACATACCAAACTGAGCACGGTGTGGGGGAAAAAGGCTGTTTATCAACAAATTACAAACCAGCACATGCACGCTTCAGGGTATGTTAGCTCCTACTATAGCCATATCATGCCACACACCATTTCATACTGATTTAAGGGACTCTTAAAACCCACAGCATCCGGATAATGTTTAGTGCATAGACTTTAAAGTGCTGTGAAATTCCTTAACGGGGGTTAGGCTACAGCTTTGAGCTTGAAGAGGCTTCATGCTTATTTTGCTGGTGGCATATTCGTTGTTTGCTTTAGGAATTCAATCACGCAGATAAAAAAATACACACGAAAATATTTTTGTGTGTATTTTCACATTGTACATAGGCCTAATAGGCTATAATTGATTAGGGATTCGGTTCTTTCACGGGGTGCCAAGCAGCAGTGGACTACTTTTTCCCCCCCTCTCTCCAACGAATTAATAAAAGCACAGTGCCTTTGAACATGTTTGGCTTGGTTATCATCAAGAGCCATCTTGCATGCGAATTGCGAACTCAGATAGGACAGCCGAGTATAGAGAGGGGATTCCCGGGTGGTTTGCAAACTGACCCGGCTAGCCAGAGAGAGAGCTGCATGTGCAGAGCTCACTGCTATGATGCCGAGGGGCCAGCCAGGCTGCAGACGCGCAAATGGAAACACTGTGACTGACTATAAGGTGCATTCCACCACATCCTCCAGGAGAGGGGAGGAGAGAAGGGGGGGAAAAAAGAAAGAAAAAGAAAAATATCGCAGCCAAATCCACATGAAATAGTTCCACCATTCATGGTCGAGACCTCCCATTGACACCGTCGAAAAGCTGCATTAAGTCTCCATCATGACTCTCTATGCAGGCGGCCCCCTGCGCAATTTATTTTGGTTAAGTGTGGGGCGATTCAATCAAGTGGCAAAAACTCATTTAAAAGCTGAAACCGTCAGCATACATTCGTATGCATCTAATGCATGCAGTGAAAGCCTATCACCAAGATTATATATAGGCCTATGCCTACTGTATTTAAAACGCATTGCAAAAGGATCTTGAGTAAAACAATAATAATAATAAGTGAGAATGAATAAGGCTTCGTATCTATATCTTTGAAGTCACATAAGTATAAGTCCCTATTTTTGGGGGCAAAATACGGCCCAATTACCATTAAAGGAGAGCAGAGGAAATGAAAAGGGAAAAATGTAAATACAAAATTTCCTTGGGTCTGGAAGTAGGCCCGTTGCGAGCGCGTGTTAATCTCCACCTCAGTAATTTGGTTCTGCGGGAGAAGACAGAAGCCCCGCTGCTGTGCCCTGCACTTCATAAATCACTGCTTTATGTGGACAAGGTCAGCGGCCCCCCTGGCTCCGCCCGGCCCCTCCGAGAAACGCAGTGCGCCCGGCCATGTTTACCCGGCCGCCCGGGGGCTCTCAGGACCAGACCAGCTCACTTCTAATTACTTTGGATTATTTTCATTTGCTGGGGTCAGCCAGGCATTCCGAGAGAGAGAGAGAGAGAGAGAGAGAGAGAGAGAGAGAGAGAGAGAGAGAGAGAGATGAGTTCCTGGACCTGTAGCCCCCGTGCGAAGAGGCGGTCTGCGTGTTTTCTGAATTAGTAGCCTATCATTTTGGCATTGTCTGCTCTCTATTAGCGGTCCTTCCAGCTCACTGCCGTGACAGGTCGGCGAAGTCCACTTTCATCCCCGAAAACAGACAATTTTCCCCTCTGGAGAGGGCTAGACCGCAGCCGTGCACGCAAAATAGCTAGATTAAATGGTGCTAAAAAACCACTTCCATAGATTATAATTTATGCAATAATGATTCAATAACAATAATAAAAAAGAATCGGGGGGGAAAACGCGTTATTAAGCTGTGATCTGTAACACCTCATCTTTGTGCATAAAAAGCTGTGAGTAACTTTGGCGGCTGCATCATGTGCTCAATAAACTCCTTTGGGTTTATTATTTATTAATCCTGGCATTAGAACAAGTAGGCATGATGTTCAAGAGTTCCCACGTGTGAATGAGATACATTGTCTTCTGTGCTGAAATGAAGTTAATTGCATTGACAGCAGGGAACGGCAGGACGTGACGACGCATTGCCGAACAGGACCGCTCGTTAGAATAAGTCTCCAGTGAAGAGACAATGCGAGCTACTATGCAAACTGTATTTGGCCATGCACGAAAGCTGCAGGAGGAGGCAGTAAATGTAAAAATCAGAGGGTTGAGGGCAAGCAGCTATTAGAAAACATTCATGCAGCAGTTGATTTCTGGAGCTACCCGGCGTGTGCCCCAGCTCTGCTGCTGAGGAGCAGTCATGGAATGCGCCCGTCGCGGGGGGGCCTGGGAGGCGCGCGCCTGTGTGTGTGTGTGTGTGTGTGTGTGTGTGTGTGTGTGTGTGTGTGTGTGTGTGTGTGTGTGTGTGTGTGTGTGTGTGTGTGTGTGTGCGTGCGTGCGCCGGTGCGCGTGTGTTAGGTTAGGGTCGGGAGGTAGGTGGGGGCGCAGCAGTGTTAGAAAGGCGGAGAGAAGTACAGGCTGTGGTAATCACAGACACTTCCTCCGCGGCGCGGAGCCTCCTCAACACACACACAGGGCCACACTGTATGTGGGCCACGGGGTGCGATAAAGCCGCACCGGAGTCAAAGGTAACGTTTTTCAAACATAAATTTAGCGGGCACAGAGCGCCTGTACGCACGGGACAGACTGGAAACTTAAACAAACCAGTCAACCTTCTCCACCCCGCCCCGGGAGAAAAGGGGAGGTAATAATTAGAGCGTGTTGCTGGTCGCTACAGGGTGAACAAATTGGTTCTTAAACGCTCATAGATATCATCTTTAAAAGGGGCTTTTTATGTCCAAGAGCCGAGGGGTGATGCAACTGAACACGCCACTTCTAATCTTCTAATCTTAGAGGAGCGACTGTCACACATTTGTTACATTTATTGAGCTGTCTGCTCAGCGTTTGAAGTGCTGCACACCCGAGGAAGCAACACTGTGGTCTTTACATGCCGTGTCAAATTGGAAGGCTAATATTTTAATGTTTGACGATATCAGAATACACTTATCCGGTGTGGGAGGGACTGGGAGTATCAAGAATCCTGCCTTGCCCCCCTTGGAAACTATGACAAATGAAACTTGTGTTGTGGCAGATTTAACCCCCATGCAGCATTCTTATTCTGGGGAAAACTTTTGCAGAAAATAGCAGATCTACAAGCTCACAATGTGCGGCTATTTTCAGCAAAGATACAGAATTTAATGTAAAGAGAAAACAGAATTCACTAGTAAAGCGCCCTGAGGGACTCCAATCAACAAAGTAAACCCCCTGACCATGTTGATTTATCAACAAAGGTGTCGAGATGCAAAGCATTGTGAGATTGTATATCTGCTTCTTTCAAGGAGTACAGGCTAAATTAAGCATCAGAGGGAATGAAACAAACATGTGGTCTGTCTGATGTATGACTAAAAGGCTGAAGTTCAGTTGATGAAGTTCTTTGAACAGTTTTTCTTGCAAATTATGAATTATGCACAGCTGCTGTATAACATAATCTGCACTCTGTGTATAGCCTATATAGCTTATATTTGTATAGTAATGCAATACCAGCAAACAAGGGGAAGGCTTATTAAGAAATGCTCAGCAAGAATGATGTAAATTTTGACAGAGAGGCACCTGGTGTAGACATTGAACCGCGTATGTGCAACTTACTTGTTTAGACAGTCAGAGGTTGATGACTCACAGACAGGCACCTCTTTCTGCGTAACCTTTATTAGGTGTTTTGTGTGAATACGCCACTGCATACCCCCGTTGAAGGGGAAATAGGCTATAGTGAGAAACATGACAACATCTAATGGGTATTTTGTATAAAACATTTACAACTGGTAGAAATGTGACTTGAGAAAGTAAGAAAGTGCTGTAGAGAACGTGCAAAGTGAAAACGGATTGAGAAACTGTGTGTGTGTGTGAGTGTGTGTGTGTGTGTGTGTGTGTGTGTGTGTGTGTGTGTGTGTGTGTGTGTGTGTGTGTGTGTGTGTGTTTGTGTGTCGTGCGTGCGTGCGCGTGTCCGTGCACGGACGCTTCCCGCCCGCATATAGCCCATGCAGTATTTTAGAACTTGCTAAGTGTATAGCTTAAAAGTTGCACGAACATGATCAGTGCTCTGCGAAAGACAACCAATCTATCGCAACAACCTAAAATACCTATAGGGAGAGCCATGAACCATCGAACCCATAACATAGGGACACCGACCGGGCCCTTATTTAAAGCTTCACTGGTTTCCAGTGGCATCAAAGGGGCCCGTGAGTAAGATCCAGGATTATATTTAACCCGGCAGCTTGCTTGTCGTACTGCTGAGTACAGGGCAGCACGCTGATGCTGCATGCCATGCCGAGCCGCCATGCTTCTGGCTGAAAGACCAACGCTCTCATTACAATTTGGCTTGAACATTGTTTCCGACAAGAACACACGCATGCATGCACACACGCACGCACACACACACTACAAAACATTTTCAATATGTTTCTTTCTCCAGTACTTTACCAGAAGAAACCAATAAAAGGGACTCTGAGAATTAATTAGCTGCCTGTATGGGTGGCCATTGTCAAAATCTGCCCCTGTACTATGTGTGTACTTCTAGGTGATGCGTGCACAAGGCTATATCCTGAGATAATGCAATCTCACTGCAGCACATTGGAGCAGTCAGACTTGATTGAGCCATCAGACATGTGCGTCAATACTTTCAAGGTTTATTCAATCTCAAACCAATCATTCTGTTGTCATACACTTTTGGGTTAATATCCTAACTGTGGGGCCCAGGCCCGTGCGAAGATAAATCAGCTTTTATGATGGGTTGTTATGGTTTTTACGGCACTGGAGTTGTGAGGGAGTGATTTGGGGATCAATCACCTGAAGGTGTCTGCCCGGAGGAGCTTGGGGCTGCTGGGAGGATCGATTGGGGATCCGGGGCAATTGTGATGGAATGGAGGTGTGTGTGTGTGTGTGTGTGTGTGTGTGTGTGTGTGTGTGTGTGTGTGTGTGTGTGTGTGTGTGTGTGTGTGTGTGTGCGCGTGTGCGTGTGAGCGTGCGTGCGTGTGTGTGTGCGTGCGTGCGTGTGCACGTGTGTGAGAGAGGGAGAGAGAGACAGACAGACAGACAGATATAAAGGTGTGTATATATATATGGTGAATTTTATTATGGTTGTGTGTCAGCGAAAAAGAGAGAAAAGGACATGTGAAAGATATAAGGTGTAGTGATGGAGGTGAGGGTATATTAGTCAGAGAGAGAGAGAGAGAGAGAGAGAGAGAGAGAGAGATCTGGACTGCAATGGAAGATTGCTGGACTATGACTGACCCATCTCATGTGAACCCCCCCCACCCCGCTCTCTCTATCCACTTCTTTATCTGGATGGCACTTTGGAAAATCTCATTGTCACACAACATTTAACAAAGACAGGAGTCCTATTGGAGATGACTAACCTGACAGAGGATGATGGGACAGCGTGCAGTAGCAGGCATATCCCTCACAAAGTCTCCCTCACTGACAACTTGTGTGGTTGTTTTTCTCTACAGGAGAGGTGAGTATATGAATGCATGCAATTCAATTCAATTCAAAGGAGCTTTATTGGCATGAACATACATTTACATTGCCAAAGTGTCAGAATACAACAAAAACATGTTGAAAATGGGGAAAGTATATACAATTGGAGGGGGTACAGCATTTTGTAAACAGAGTTACAGTATGTCACATTGCATCAACCTTTTTTTAAACAAATAGCAGCATTTTTTTCTCAAGACTATTTAAATAGTATACACTCTCTGTAGCAGCTCTGTTTACATATGCATTAGGTCTACTTGGTATGGTACAGATAGTAATCTGGTTGTAGTAGTAGTAGTAGTAGTAGATGGTCCGCCTACTTCCACCTCAGAAATATCAACCGCCTCCGCCTCTCACTCACTCTCCACAGTGCTACAATCCTGGTTCACTCTCTCGTCACCTCCCGCTTGGATTATTCTAATTCCCTTAGCAGCTCTGTTTACATATGCAGTAGGTCTACTTGGTACAGATAGTAATCTGGTCGTAGTAGTAGTAGTAGTAGTAGTATAGTAGTAGTAGTAGTAGTAGATAGTAGTCTGGTAGTAGGCGGACCGGATAATTCCACCTCAGAAATATCAACCGCCTCTGCCTCTCACTCACTCTCCACAGTGCTACAATCCTGGTTCACTCTCTCGTCACCTCCCGCTTGGATTATTCTAATTCCCTTAGCAGCTCTGTTTACATATGCAGTAGGTCTACTTGGTACAGATAGTAATCTGGTCGTAGTAGTAGTAGTAATAGTAGTAGTATAGTAGTAGTAGTAGTAGATAGTAGTCTGGTAGTAGGCGGACCGGATAATTCCACCTCAGAAATATCAACCGCCTCCGCCTCTCACTCACTCTCCACAGTGCCACAATCCTGGTTCACTCTCTCGTCACCTCCCGCTTGGATTATTCTAATTCCCTTCTTTTTGGTCTCCCCCACAAACTCCAACTGGTCCAAAACGCTGCTGCCCGTATCATCACTAGAACCCCTGTCATCAGTCACATCACCTCTGTTTTACACCGTATTGACTACAAGATCCTCCTACATACATTTAAGGCCATTCATAACCTTCCCCCCCATACCTGTCTGACCTTGTCCACGTCAACATTCCCACCCGGTCTCTTAGGTCTGCCTCCTCCATCACTCTGAAAGTCCTCCCAGCCCGTCTGTCCACCATGGGGTCAAGAGCCTTCAGCCGCTCTGCCCCTCACCTCTGGATGTTTAGGCTGAGGAAAGTATAGTTTTTTTGTGTGTTCCAGTGCCGTCATATTTAGAAAGAATTGTTGGTTCAGGTGGTTTTGTCTTTTTTGGAATATCATAATTTCTGTCTTGGTTAGATTTACTGTCAGGGCCCATGTCTGTGAAAATGTGTGCAGGAGGTCAAGGTGCTGTTGTAATCCTTCTCTGGTAGGGGACAGTAACACCAGGTCATCTGCAAACAGTAGGCATTTGACTTCTGTCTGCTAGCGGGATGCCTGGTGTTGTTGACTGTGTTTTTGCCAATTTATTGATGTATATGTTAAAGAGTGTTGGAATCCCTGTCTCCTCTGCTTTGGTGAAAGAAGGCTGTGTTTTCCCCCAATCCTAACAGCGCATGTGTTGCTTGTGTACATTGATTTTATGATGTTGTATGTTTTTCCCCCAATTCCGTTTTCTAGCAGTTTGTACAGTAGACCCACACACACACACACACACACACACACACACACACACACACACACACACACACACACACACACACACACACACACACACACACACACACACACACACACACACACACACACACACACACGTATGCATCAACAAATATTCATATTCATACACATAACACTATGCATTTTGTAACACAAAAGTTACTGTCAACGGCTCTCTCTCTCTCTCTCTCTCTCTCTCTCTCTCTCTGTCTCCCTCTCTCTCTGTCTCCCTCACAGTCTCTTTCCCTCTCCCTCCCTGGGCACTGTTTACACACACTCACACTGGCCTGGCCATCAGACGGCTGTTTCCTCCATGCTGTCAGTGGAGCCCCGCTGAAACAAAAGATGCGAGGAGCAAGGCCCATGGTTTCTGAATTAGAGGAAGTTGGTGCTGATTACGCTGCCCATGCAGACGCATTCTGATCCCGTTAACCCACAAACTAGCTGCCAGGTCCAAACCATGCAGCAAGACACGGCACGGCACGGCACCGCATGGCACCGGGAGAGCAAACCTCAGATATAGTTCCACCCTGTATGCCTCTCCTCTCCTCTCCTCTCCTCTCCTCTCCTCTCCTCTCCTCTCCTCTCCTCTCCTCTCATTCTCGTCCCTCTTTTCCTTCCCTATACATTTCCTGCAACCGCATATGCTCCCGAAATGTAATATTATGCAACCTCAAAATATTGTTGTTGTGGTGGTGTGACGTATTATCCCCCACCCCCAGATGAAGGTTCTGTTTATACACACAGTAAGTGCCCTGTGAGCTGACAGTATAGGCTCTCTGTATGGAAAGTGGGTGATGTACGGTAGCTTGGAGACAGAGTGGTGACATCGATGAGCACTGCTACGCCGACATTCCAGCACTTTCTGCATGTGTGATCTATAAATCGGTGACAGCTCAGTGTTTATTATCCCATCTTTCTCTCTTCTCATAATGTTTACACCATGCTGGTGTCCTTGCTGTGTTAATTAGCTTCAAATACAACATAATGATTTCCAAACTGCACGTTATACTACACTAATGGGCTCTCAAAGCGAACAAATAAGAAGCACAGTTGAAGATGTAAAGAAACAGTGAGGGTCCTCGGAGACATTCGATGCCGCTGTCTCAGTGAAGAGATGGATGGAAGAGGGACAGAGAGCCAGGAGACCACATTTTAAATCCTGGCCCCAGGATATTGCATAACGGCCCAGTGGTGTGCATTTTACGTCTACTTTCACCGTTTTATGTTACTTGTAAACCATACTGTTTCACCGTACACAGAAACATATATTACATGCTGGTGCTCCACACGTTGTGGTGGTCGTGCTACCAAGTGAAAGAAAGTTGATTTCGAGCTCTGACTCGCATTCTTTTTTCATTCCTAATTTCTCTACTCTCAAATATTTTGGTTGCCGGTCTCCTCTCTTCTCCTCAATCCCACGACTGGTTCCCCTCATTCGTGCTCGCGCAAACACACACACACACACACACACACACACACACACACACACACACACACACACACACACACACACACACACACACACACACACACACACACACACACACACACACACACACACACACACACACACACACACACACACACACACGAGAGAGCAGAAGGCTCTTGTTGGCCTGCAGAGGAGAGCATTCCACCTTCTTCACACCCTCACCTCTCTGTCCTTGATGAATGTCTTCTCTCCACTTGTTTATAAGATTGGGGGGTTATTCATAATCAAGTAGAGGGAGTGTATACACACCCAGGACATCCCGGTAGAAGGCAACATATTAAATTTCTGTTTGTTTGACAGCAGCGCTGTCTCTCTCTCTCTCCCCTGACGGGAAGACCCCCATCCATTCACAGAGGGGTCGCGACCCCTCGCAGCTCTCCCCTCTCAAGTGCTAACACATACGAAGTAAATGAAGAGTCTCTTCAGGCCGGCGGAGAGACAAACGAGCTTCTTAAACACGCGGGAGGAGTGGCGGTTTGATCTGGTGCCGGCCGGTGTTTACGACGCGAGCGCCGGCCCGCGGCGTGCTTGTGATGTCACCCGTCTTAAGTGTGTTTATACTGCGGTGGCGGAGATGGCCCTGCGTGTTCCAGCAGCAGCAGCCAGGTGTTGAGGCTCTACTGTATGTCTTCTCTTGGAGCAGGAGAGAGAGGGGGAGCGTCTGTTTGTGGCTGTGTGTGTGTGTGTGTACTGTATGTGTGTGTATGTGTGTGTGTGTGTGTGTGTGTGTGTGTGGTGTGTGTGTGTGTGTGTGTGTGTGTGTGTGTGTGTGTGTGTGTGTGTGTGTGTGCGTGCGTGCGTGCGTACGTGCGTGCGTGCATGTTTGTGCGCATGTGCGCGTGCACGTGTGTGTGCGTGTGCGTGTGTGTGTGATACTACTAGTTCCTAGCCAAGCTCAGGCAAATCCCCACAGTGTGTCCACTTTCACATCCAACACTACAGGGCAGGTCAGGATGTCTCCTCTCATTCTTCT
>NC_136792.1:30742224-30762343 GCF_951216825.1 Electrona antarctica
GGCAAATTGGCAATCCATGCGTAATGTTCCCAGAATCGTCTAACCCCCGAACATACAAGTTCGTATGATATTGTTTAATTCGATACAAATAGAACCATGTACCATACAGCGAATGAAAGCAAGATTCCTAAGGAATATGGGGATTTTTACATTTTAAAAAACGGTTGAGAAATGAGAGAACCATGAGTGTTTATAATATCAAATATTATAAGAATAATATGAAAGACAAACGGGCTGTGAAGAGCTCAGCTCACCATCCCGACAAGGAGGAAATATAGCCTATAGTGCATGCACGTATATGCACTGACTGTTGCACACACGCTCTTTATTTGTTTCTATTGAAAAACACCAGTAAAATAACGTTTATTTTATTTTATTTCATTCGAGTCACGACGAAGGAATGAGTTGAAATGCCATACGTGCGCCATGCGTATTGCTGCGCCCCCAATGTTATGGTCTTCGCTCGTAGCATTTTATTGAAGAAGAATTGAGTCGGGTGTGATACAGCGTATGAAAGCTAACTTCCCAGTGATTATGGAGATGTTTTAATGTTTTAAAAAGGTTGAGAAATGAGCGATATATGACCCTTTACAATCTAAACGTTTGAACAGAAAGCCGTCCCTCTGTTGCAACAGGAGACGAGCTGTTGCCATGTCTCATAGAAACAAGTAAATAGGTCTATAAACATACTCCCAAAAGAATCGCATATAACAGGGGTCTACAACCTATTTTAAATGAAGTGCCATGTTTTTATTTTCTAGATAGTGAGTCTGCCATATCAAGATTCCTTTTAATGACACCACATTAAAATTTCCAGCATATTTTGATTGTCCACAAATATAAAGTTCTTCCTTCTTTTTACATATTTTCTTGCACATTGTTATAATGATCATTATAAATATATATCCCCCTGCAGTCAGAGTTCATTGTTTTAATGAATGAATGTGATGCATTGTGAGCTGGTAGATCTGCTATTTTCAAAAGTAATCTTTGAAAAAAGTGACAATTGTGGAATATTTTTGAAAAATGTTATTGAAACATTTAAAAACACAAATCTGTCATGGGGGTCACTGGCTTAGTTGGGCAAATGCATTCATCTGGGGGTCCTTGACATGGGAATGTCGCTGTGTGAGGATCACTGGTTTAAACAACATTAGGAGAAAAGCCCAAATAAGCACTTTAGAAACAAGAAAAGCAACCACAACTACCAATATTTACAAGCAACTTTGCAGAAAAAGAAGCCGCTTATAATAAACAGCAGACATGGCAACACTCCAGCAGCACTCCAGAGCCGCTCAAGTGTAAAATGAAACAGTGCTTTTTGCTTTTAAGACGTGGTCAGACCCAGGCGGAATCGGTATGCGCTGAGTGTTTTTAGGTCAAGGGGCTTAATAGCAAATTAGCGCAAAGCGAAAATAATTAACATATGGACACTCCCCCAATGCTAAATTATGCAGGAACGTGGTATTCCATATGAGTGAGCGCTCACCACGGCTTCCATAATACGAAAAGGCGCAGAGCGAGGGCGAAATCTGTATTACCGCATGGGTTTTTCGTCTTGCTTAATAGGGCTCTAGATCTCCTTTGTCTGTAGCGTGAGGCAGCTTGATGTACAAGTACACCCGCTGGACATGACGCTATACCGCAGGGACTTACTTTACCCCAATCCAGCCTTTGATGCTGAGTGCCAAGCAGGGAGGCTTTGGGTGACATTTTTTTGTCTTTGGAATGACATGGCTGGGGTTTGAACCCTGAACTCCCAATTAACCACAAGATCACTGAGTTGGTCCACCAATCTCTTGGACCCCAATCTACACTGTAAACTCCCAACGTTGAGTGGTCTCAAAGTGGGGTCCGGGGACCCCCAGGGGTCCTTGAATGGGTTCCACGGGGTCCCCGCCAAAATTGAGTGTTCAGCTAATTCATACACGTAATTGACACTTAACTAATGATGAATTGATGACGAAATTAGTTAATATGGCATCCAAATCAAAGTTACCACTTTAAACTCCTATACATTCATAAGCTATTTGAAAATATAGCTGATCTAGCTTGTATCTGGTATTTTCATAAAAACCTTGAAAACCTTAGAACATTTTGGAATATTTTGGAAACATTTTAACAACACACATCTTTTTCAGATGGAGGTCCGTGGGCAAATACATATTGATTTAGGGTTCCTTGACATGGAAAAGTTGATTGACATAGTTCTGACATACTATTGGTCCGAGTGACCACAGTGTACTGTCACAAAATACAGTATATAGGAGAGGAAAGTGAACTCCTTTCAGTTTGACTGGCACGCACGCACGCACGCACGCACGCACGCACGCACGCACGCACGCACGCACGCACGCACGCACGCACGCACGCACGCACGCACGCACGCACGCACACACACACACACACACACACACACACACACACACACACACACACACACACACACACACACACACACACACACACACACACACACACACACACACAGCTCGAGTCATCACTCTTCAGTTTGCCATCTCATAGTAATTTCCTATAAACATCATCCTCACCGCAACAGAGACTTGACTCATTTCCTGTCTGTTAATTAGCTCTGTCTGGCCTTCAGAGAAGAGGAGACAACAAGTTAAAACAGACACACACCGTGTAACAACCTCATTTATGGTCACCCCTTCATTTATCTCAAGAGTGAAAGACAACAATTTTAAATTAACAGCCTGGATTTTGCTATGGACAGAAAAAAAGGCGGAGACCTGCATGCACATATATGACACACACCTTAACTAGTAAAAGGCAACAACCAAAACGAACAACCATTCTGTGAACTTAGTTTTGGCAAGCTCAAGTCTTTCAAACTAAAATACACAAGCCAGTGCTACCCATCCTCAAACACACATCCCTGACTCTTTAGAAATGACACGGTGCTGACAAAAACAGTCCGAACAACATTTTGACATACTGCATGTTTGGCAGTCAGACGTGAGTCGGCTGGCAAGAACGATCAGCTTAGAAGCCATGAGCACCATTCTGGATAGAGGGTCTTTAGCCGAATAGCCATAACAGGAACAGCATGCGTCCTACTGACTTACGGTTCAGACCGAGCACTCCACAGAGTTGGTTTCTCTCCAGCCTGAAGCCCTAGCAGGTGGAGCTGGAACTGTGAGCAGATGGCTTCCCAGGGTGATCCGTGATTTAAGTAGAATTGGAATTTTACTTAGCTTTACTTTGCTTACTCACCTACAGTACATCACTCCAAGAACCATCGAACCCCCAAGGCCAGTCGTTTGGATCTGAAGCCCACACCAGCCGGCTGAGGCTGGCTGGAGTTACTGGCAGGCGGAGAGCAGTTATCGTCACGTTCTCCCACAACGACAAGAGTAATCGGCTCTCACAATTTAAATATGTGCTAAACATACAGTGGTGGAGGGTAACAAAGTACATTTACTTGCAGGATATACTGTACTTAATTACATGTTTGAGTGTTTGTACTTTAACTTGAGTATCTGGAAGGGGAATGGGAAAGGTATATTATGAAATAACCACTTTTTCAAATATAGTCGATCTACAAGCTCACAATGCATTGTGATAGATCTTTTATTTGCGATTGCTATTTGTTGCACATTTCTGGAAAATCTTTACTTTTGGAAATGGGTTGGGGTTAGGGCTTCAATATAGCAATGCATTGATATTTAAAAGAAAATTAACTTTGTAATCTGTACTTTTGGAATACACAAGCATTCTTAAAAGCTATGAATATGTTAGTTAAAATGTAGGAAAAAAATAAGCAAGCACTCCAGTACTGAAGTACAATTTTGAACTGAACAACTTGCACTTGTACTTGAGTAGCCTATTATTTGACCAGGAACATCTATACTCTAGACTCCAGCACTATGGGGTTGAGTTAATATTCGTCCACCACTGCCTGGAAGCGAACACATCACAGGCTGTTCCAGGTGTTTGAGGCTACATTCCAGGTAGGACGCGCTATGGGGTAAGAGACAGGTGGCCGGTCCTGGACCACCCGCGGAGGAGAAGCGCGGAGGAGAGAAACCGAGGAGTGCAAGTGGAAAGAGAGAGAGGGAGTGGGTGAATGGGTCAAGTACACTCTGTCGGCTTAGTTTGACTTATATGGAGAGGGGAGACAAGAGAGGGAGACAACAATAAGTGCTTGTGTGTCAGGCCCTCCAAGGCAAGTGCAGCCTGTCTGCTCTCCACTGGCACACCACTAGCGCTGTTTCCACCGCTGGGCTAAAAGGGGCTCGCCTCGCCTGTAGGCCCGTTCGTTATTTATGTCACCCATGCAGTTCCCCCACAGAAAGAATTATTTTGACACTTTTCACATCTCGTTGCCAAAAGGATGATTTATCCGTCGGTCCATCGTTTCGAATAACCAAATAGTGCTTTTTTCCCCCCATGTTTCCTATTATAAACATGTCAAGCTGGCCCTTGGTCCCGGTAAGCCTGACTTGGGCTCTGCTGTGGGAAAGTGCACTATTGTGTGAGATCTTATAGGCTGCCTGACTCAAACCCCCGGACCCTGTCCCCAAGGATGGATGATTGGCTGACACTTTAGCCCTGGCCTCCTCTCACAGAGAGATAGAGGGCATAATTGGAGGAGAATCTTGGACAGTGTGCCTCGTGTGTCAGATCATAGGTCTGCAACAAAGCTTGGGGTGAAAGGTCAATCTCCCTCCATCACCAGCTCAACGGGTGCTTGTGTCATGCACATCCTGGATATGTGCATGTGCACGCACACGTCTGGCCATGTCGAATGCGGGTGAACCGATGCCTTGCCAGAAAGAGCACACCCACGACTTTACAGAACAGAGAGGGAAATGTTCACGTCACATACTTACACATGATGAAGTATGTACTTGAGTGTGCACGCAGGTTTTCCTAAATGGCCTCAAAGAGGGAGCACTGAACAGAGATTTACTTCACAATGTAATGTAATTTGAATGCGCCACCTCCAAATGGAAATGGGTGAAACTGAAAGAACAGTGAAGAAATATTCTGCAGATTCACAGCCTTAATTCTAAAGATTTCACGCTTGATTGAAAGCCTGAATTGTGTACCTATTTGTTTTGGAAGTAAAATCTGTGAGCCAATGCAGAAGCGTTAAGCCAGATTCTGAAGACTGGCAACCGGCTTCGAGCCTGTATAGTGAGTCTCTGTTACTGAAGGAGCCACAAGGAGAAAGGGTGTCTAATGTATGTCATCACCACCCGGTTTTGATACAAGGGAGGGTCTGTCTGGAAGCCCCTCTCTCTAATGCCCTCTCTCTGTCTCTATCTGATGCCTTGCTGAGCCCTACTGAACCTCTGGAACATGTGGAGGGGGCGAAAGGCAGAGAGGGGGAAAAGAGGTAGAAAAAAAGACAGCTTCCTTGGTAAGAAGGCCTCAGTGTTAATCAGAGATTTCCCTGTAGAGCCAAAGTCATCGCCTCAGGGCAGAGAAAGAAATAGAGAGAGGGAGAGAATGATGGAGAGAGAGAAGGAGAGAAAGAGGGAGTGCTAGAGAGAGAGACAGAGAGAGTGATGGGGAGCGAAGGGTGGGGTGGGTTGAGCAGAGCGAGACGGGAGACATGGCCAGAGAGGTGAGGAAACAGGAGAGATGGAAGGAGAGATAAATAGACACGGAGGAGAGAAGGGGAAGACAGGCCGCATTCCTGTGGCCACAGCTGCGGAGCTGCAATCACCAAAGTGTAGCGTTGCCTCAACAGCGGCCATTTTTGGATGCGTTACAAGCGAAATAAAACAGCACGACATGTCTGCTTTCTGAATCAAAGAGGAGACTAGCAATCAGTGTGGTGGGGTTTACCATACCTCTCTCCCTCCATCTTTCCTTCCTTCCTTCCATCACTCTCTCTCGCTCTCTCTCTCTCCCTCTCTCTCTCTCTCTCTCTCTCTCTGTCTCCGAGTACCCAAAGTGGCAAGGATGACCCCATCTATGTCTCTATATTTGCCCTTCTTTGTTCACCGCTGGCCAATCAGGGCAGGCATCCATGGCCGAGGCCATCGATCACTGGCCTGACAGCGGGCCCCAGGCGGGGACGGCCCTGTTATTTGGACTCCGTGATGACTTCCTCAGAGGGGGGCCCCTCCTTCCCTCATCCCAGGCCTGGCATAGCTGAGGTCTGCGTTGGTTTGGAAGCCTCGGTAACCTTGCCTGCGTGTCCGTAGAAAACACACTGGGTTCACTGGCCGCACGTTTGGGTCATGCAAGGGTGAGCAAGACAGATAGCATGCGGAGTGGGACAGCGAAACGCAGGATCTTAAGTGGCATCCTCCAAAGGTTTCTGGGGAGCACTTTCTTTACATGAGCACCATGGTGTCCAGAGTAGACCTTGGAGTAATAGCCCTAATGCACTGTCAAATCCACTGTTCATCTATGTTAGATTCTAAAAACGTTCCTTTTTTCCCAGCTCCAGGCTTAAATTAACTTTTTAAGGATTATACTGTGTGGAGAAAATATAGTTAAATCTTTATATTTTAGTTTTCATTATATCATGCTGTACATCTCTATGCTTTCTGTGTCGTATCTGGCTATGAAATACATCATATCTATAAATACGAAATGAGTTCATGCCCAGGGCTGACCCGGTGCACATCTTCTCCCAACACAATGTTTGAACATCCTGTGCAAATAATGAGCCTAAAAATAAGTGTTCATACTATATGTGACCAACTGGACCCTTGAGGGTTTGTTCACTTTTTGAGTTAAATTTACCCATCCACAACATTCATTCACTACATGCCGGAAGGCTGGGATTCTTTACCAAACGCTCATCGTTTCCTGCCTCACCGATCACTCATCACCCCCCCCCCCACACACACACCCCACCCCGCGCTGTGCTCATCGTCCATCCCCACCACTCGTCCCCCCTATCCTTCCTCCTCATCGCCAACTTCCCCCCCCTTTCCAGAGGCACCGGCAGGGCTCCGGCGGGCCAGCCTGCCTGTCGTACCATTGTCCTGACACTCGTGGCGCGTTATCATTACAGCTGGCTGTAATTGGAAACAGGAGTCGTGTTTCTGTTGAGACACGAAGCGACACGGGTATCTGTCTCCTCTGATACTCCAACGCTGGCTAATTTAACCCGCTCATCTGCATTTAACCGAGACGAGACAAGACCGCCTGTCTGACTGACGAGAGGATGTGTGGCTCCAGATAGCTGCTGTGCATGCACAAACGTGTGCGGTAGCGCACGCACGCACGCAAACACGCACGCACGCACGCACGCACACACACAAACATGAAGGCTCCACACACGCATGAGAATGCACGTACGCCGCAGCCACTTCCAAGCCGAACACATGCATGCATGACATGAATTCAGAAACTTAAAAATCCGTGAATATAAATATATAATCCATGGAAAATCCTGAATGTAGGAAGACAAGGAAAACAAATGCCAGAAGTACAAATGGAGCCATCATGGGACCTGTTTGCACCACTGTGGCTTGATGAAGCCACATCATGGAGCATCATGGACGACATGGAGGCACAGGGGGTTACGCCACATAACACGCTCCTTTGTGTCTGTTTATCCAGTCTGACTCCAGACATGTTTTGGATGTCAGGCCTCTCTCTCTGTCTCTGTCACTGTCTCACTCTCTCTTTGTTGTTTTTTCTTGCAAGAACAACTGACTCTGTGTGCAGGGGAGTTGAGGGTTATGATTTTACTGAATGTCTTTTAACAAATACAATGCAAAATGCCATCTGAAAAATCTTTAAAACATGCAGAAAGTTATAGGAAGTTTCGTATAGTAACAGTATTTATTTGAGGTGAGGTGTAGTGACTTTTTTAAGACCTCTGTAAGACCTTTTCTTTTACTGTAAGTTACAGACCAAACTCAGAGTAAAATCCTCTGCGTTACTTTAACTCAGAGGCAGCGAGTTCATCTATCTAGCGAGTGTGGAAATTATTGTTAAATTAGCATCAACGATTTAACTGTGTAAGAACTAACACTGCAAACATGAAACAATGAACATACATACATGATAACATACAGTTGAAACATTTGACAAACTTCAAGTTTAAAATGCAGGGAAAATTGTCTGCAAACTGGAAATAAATCAATAAAACCAATACAAAACTAGAAAAAGTGCCCTTCTGGGCACAGGTCTCCACCAGGAGGATAGGACTGTGTGAGATGTTTGGCAAAATGTTTAGGAGTAATATAAACATGTTTTTTTGTTTGTTAGTTTTTTGCAACAATTTTCTTCATTTTGTTGAGGAAATGCAGAGTTCCTGGTGGCACTATAATAGGCCAATGTGAAAAGGGTGCCATTTCTTCAAACGCCTTTAATGGCAATTGGATGATTTGAGGCATTTTGTTCCAAAAATGTGTTTTGCAAAAATCAACCTGTTGGTGGTGCTATAACAGGCCAATGTGAAAAGGGTTCCTCAGCCTAGTAAGAAAATGTGTGAAAGATTTCACGTAAATTGCATGCTGCGTTCATGATTTGAGGCTTTTGTTCAAAACGGGGCAATCTTGCAAACTGTGAAAGCCAATTATAACCAATTAGGATGGAATATGAAATATCGGACAGATCCAACTTGAGCACATGACCATAGAGATACTGTGTAACGATTTGTGAGATTTTTGGACAGAATCTGGAGGAGTAATATCAAATAATGTGTTTTACAAAAGTCGGCCTCCTGGTGGCGCTATAAAAGGCAGATGCGGAAAATGCAGGTCAAAGATTTGTCCTTGGCCTCTAGGGAGTGTGCATGCAACGTTTCACGCAGATCGGTGCAGTTTTAGGTAAAACGTGTGAAAAGCTGCCTCATGGTGGCGCTATAACAGGCCGTTCTGGAAAATGTGGGGCAGAGGTTCATCGTTGGCATCCAGGGAGTGTGTGTGCAAAGTTTGGCATCGACCGGGTTAACGGTGCCGGAGATTAGCTGGTAACAGGACGGACGGACGGACGGACACACGGACGGACACACACACACACGGACGGAGTGCAAAACATACTCTCTCCCCATGCCTTCGGCCTGGTGGAGACAATAAAAGTTAACATTAATACAGGTGAAATCCTCAATGTATACAGTTCAGTTACTTTTTTTGGGGTGCAAGGCACACATAGTCAAGTCCATTTGACACAGGTGTCCAAGATGCCGAAAAAGGGGACAGGGAGAAGCATAATGCTTATCGAGCCCTATCTCTTTGCATAAATAAATTACATTAAATTCTTAGTGTTTGGAGCATCAATTCAATTAAATTGTCAGTGTCAGTGTTTATAGCACACTTCAAGTATACACAATGTCCCTTTTTGTTTTGCACACATACATACAGCATACCCTCCCATACATGGGACACACGTTACGTTAATCTGTGTAACTTTCATACAGAAAACGGACCATTATGTGCCCATTACAGTCTTTAGTGTGTAAGGTGAGGAACAACACAGCCATCTCATGAGTGTGGGGACAGGACGGCTGGCTTGCAGTGGGCCCTGCCTACGCGAGGGGGACCTGCCTAACAAAGGGGGCACACACACTTCATTAGCACTGTCCGTGAGAAGGACTGCATGTCACACATGGAATCACTAGCAATCTGCTGCCTGCTGCAGAGCCCAGGCTCACCAGGCTTCCTTCCTTCACACCCCTGCAGGTCCTCGCCTAAACACAATGCTCAATTTGTTCATAGCCAGCCAAAGAAAAGGGGGGGACTCACAAAGCAGAGGAGATAAGGTTACAAACTGTCAATGGAGGCCTTACACCCACAGGTGTGGAACCCTCAAAGCCTTCCAAACATCACCTATATCCCCCACACCAGCACCACCTCCCGCTGAATGAAAGGGGATAGAGGTATATGGATGGACGGATGCAGGGAGGAGATTGAGGGACGAGCGAGATCGTATTTAATGGACTGACTGGAGCTATTAGAGAGAGTTTAGTAATTTTGTCACACGCTTGTGCACCAATGCGAGTTCCCCCACCGCCTGAGCAAGCGAGCAAACGAGCATGCACACGCACGCACGCACACACACACGCGCACACACACGCACGCACGCACGCACGCACGCAGACACAGACGCACACACACCTCACTCGAATGCTGTCTCAAATTGCATCACACTGCCATGCAGTCGTCGTCTTCTCTCTCTCTCTCTCTCTCTCTCTCTCTCTCTCTCTCTCTCTCTAATGGCATCCAATGTTAAGTTGACAAAAGGAGTGCTTAAAGATCGTTTGCTGCCAGCTGGCAGGGTGAGGTCATCTCCATACAGGCATTTACCTACAGTATACAGCTCCTTAATGTTAACGCTTCACTACAAACAACCAGATAATATGATAATACAGAACTATACAGATCCATCTTTCGAAATTATCCCATTGTTAAAAATAATAATAATAATTAAGACAGGACATTAAAATAGCTTTTACCTGAATTCACATATTTTTCATGCAGACAGCTAATTGCTCAGCCTTCTGTCTTAGATGATCAAAAAAAATCTACTTTCTCGTTCTCACCATCAAATCTATTCACCCATGCATCTTTGCCAACATACTGTAAAGAGGAAAACAAAGTGTACTTGGACAGCCAGTGAGGCTCCATGCATCTGTTTCTAGCTCTTTTCTCCATCCGTCTCAGCTGCTGGTCCTTTAGGGCTGCCACAACTGCTACAGAAGGACTGGAATTGACTGAAAAGGGAGATTTTCCCCAACTATACTGTGACCTACTAGCATGCTGCCATTATGTAAGCTTGTTCAAAGTCTAGATTTATTTTTAAGATACGATAGATAGAATTTTTAGATATCAAGGTTTTAGAAGTGAAGTAATGATGTGAGAAAACGCATGCACGCATGCACGCTCGCGCACGCACGCACGCACGCACGCACACGCACACGCACACACACACACACACACACACACACAGCCGATTCTGGCAAACAGTCACACCTGCTTTCCCCTTGACTAGGTCACTGAGTCCATATCTCTCCTTAGTGGCGTGAATGGTGGTGAATCACCATCAAATATTGTCTCAGGATTTTCTCTCTTTCATTCCTCTTGCTTTCATTCCCCTCCTTCTCCTTTGCTCTCTTGGTCCCTGAAAGACTCTTTATCACTCTGCCATGACTGCCTTTCTTCCCTCGTTCACATCCAGAGGAGGAGAGGTGGTGGTGGTGGGGTGCCGCTCAACAAACGGAACAATGACACTCCATCCAGATACTTGGCCTGTGTACATTCCACAAGCTTGCACAATAACTTATCGGAGGTGAAAGGAGGAAGGGCAGAGAGAAAGATAGCTCTTTATAAAGAAAAGATGAAAGGGAGAAACGTGGGGAGATAGGAGCGGTGGAGGTGAAGAGGTGATCTCTGTGTACCAGAGATCTCACTCAGTTCGCTTCCTTCAGATTCTGCAGGTCATGGTGGGGTTTTGTCTGAATGGTGGGTGGGATGCTCATATCAAGATATGGAGGGAAGTTGGCTTGTATACATGGTGTGCGTGAGTGCGTATGTATGTGCGTAAGTCAGAGTGGCTTATTGTCTGTATCAGTCGAGCAGCGAGGGCATCTTTAGAGAGTATATGCGCGTGACATCATCATACCCGGAAATTGTGCAGGAACGCCTACTGTGTGGCAAAAAAAAAAATACTTTTGGGCCTTGACAGCCCATACATGCAAACAGAAAAGTCCTATCTGATTGCATTAAACAACGTTCAACTACTTTGCCACTCACTTTATGCATGGACATACATATATTCCCTTTACAAGTCGCTAGACCCCTGAGAGATGGTTCTCTGAGGTGGAACGCCACACCTCCCAACTACCAAAGTCGTGCTACCGAGTTGCAAGTGTCTAATAAGTGTCTTGTCTGTCGTTTTTTATATTTTTTTTATGGAGGGACAGACAGTAAGCTGACAGGAAATGGGGAGAGAGATGGGGGGAAGATATGCAGTAAAGGCTGTTGGGATCGGGAGTCGAACCTGCGGCACACTGCCAGACTGGATTACCAGCCAAGGTGCCTGGACCACTGAGCCATGGCCCAGGCCGTCTTATCTGTCTTAGTGATATAGCCATACGGTACACTTGCTCTCATGCATGTACCATGGGGCTACAGTGGCTCAGGTTCAAGGTTCGATCCCCAGCTCCTGGGATGCCAGAAAGTGGCTATATATAATATTTTAGATTATTTCATTTGTCTATGTATTGGGAAATTAGTCTATACACAAAATACTAAAATACCGGTAGTACATTAAAAACAAATTCATAATGTTTTGTATCTATATTGCAATAAATGTGTGGTTGTCACCAAATCCCAAGGCACACCTGGACTTGTCTGGCACGCCACGGCGCACCAGCGTGCATCGTGCACTACATTTGGGAACTGCTGCACTGAGATATCCATTTACCGCAAGAAACTCAAGCTGAAAGTAGAGCCTGTCTGGTAACTCAATATAACAATTAAAGGCTGCGTCTATCGGGTTGCAGTTCAAAAGAGATTAGGTATGGACCATTTAGTCACGCCGCTCCGCTCCTGAACCGGAATCGGCGGTGAGAGAGAGATCCATCCAAAAGGAAACAGGATCTCATCTTAGTTGATCTAGATCTGATACCACCTCATAAAACTGTCCCACGCTAATTGATCGCCACACATGGATACACATATAGACATATCATTATGGTCATAGCACACATGTGCACGTGTGTGAGTACACACACACACACGCACACACACACACACACACACACACACACACACACACACACACACACACACACACACACACACACACACACACACACACACACACACACACACACACACACACACACACACACACACACACACACACACAAAACAATGTTCCTTATGCACACTTTCATAGTAATACATGAGCGTGTCTGTCTCTCTTAGAGGACACATGATGAGATCCAAGCTCATGAATCCATAATACACAAATTCATGTAAATTGTTTGCTGTACCGTGTCATATTTGCATGTGTGTTTCAAGGCAAACAGAGCAGTGCTTGCCGCCCCTGTGATGTGGACTACCTCTCTCAGGAGAGTGAGCACACACACAACACCATGCAGGCATACATGCACGCGCACGCACGCACACGCACACACACACACACACGCACGCGCGCGCGCGTACGTACATGCGTGCGCCAATAACCCTCCCTCCCCTCAGGCCAGTGCCCAGCGCTTGACCTCTCCATGTCACTCAATCCGTCAGGCAATATTTGCTTTCGTCATCATAAATATTAAATATGCGCAGGAGCAAATATTTGTGTTTGGCGACCTCGAAGTGGCAAATGAATTCATGTATTCACATGAGCGGAGCCGGGGAGGCAGGGTGTTCTCTCAGACACACGTCCTTTCAGACGCTCCAGCCCCTTTACCGTAAAAAGGCCTGCCAGTGGTCACCCAGTGGAAGACCCAGATCTCTGCACTGGGGAAAGGTATGCCATACACAGTACAACCCTCCCTGTTACTGTCATTTACTGTAAATCTGAGAGTTTCTCCTTTTTTTTTTACACTCTCAGAGTTAGACATGACTGAATAAGGAACTTAAAGGGGCATTCCACTCATTTTCAACATTTTGCTATGTCATTAATATACCTTAGAGCTGTAATAATAAAAAGTCCCCCCGATTCTGTGTTTCCTAGAACTAGAGGTCTGAAAAAAATCATTAACATGGTGAAACACATCTTGATGATGTCATCAAGATGCGTTTCACCATGTTAATGATTCTTTTCATACTTACAGTTCTAGGAAACACAGAATGGGGGGACTTTTTATTATTTCCACACAACAGCTCTAAGGTGTATTAATGACATAGTAAAATGTTGAAAATGGGTGGTTTTCCCCTTTAATGTTTTTATTAATATGGAGGATTTTACTGTATGCCATCTTCTCTGCGGCATACATGTTTGCAATAAAACAAAATAAAATACATTATATCATCGTCGCTGTCAGGCAGAAACATATTATTTCCATATATTTCAACTTTTTTATGTTTTTCCCATAAATGTAGGCCCTACTTACTAAGTGTCACAAAAAAGCGATACGATACGATATCATATCATATATCGTATCAAATCATAGACGTGGTCAAATTGATCTACTGTACTTCTTTTAAAGAAGCAAGACCAATTAGTCAGGGTGTTTCTTTCAACCCTGGTCTCACTGTACTAACCTGGACGTTGCATTGTAACAGAGGAGGATGTGAAGTATTTACACGCACTTTTACAATCTCTCATTCTTCTACACATTCTCACTGTAATGCTGGATTGTGTTCATCCGATTTGAATAAACAAATCTGTTAAAAGCTCCCGATATCATGTTATTACGTAATCTTATCCTACTGTATTGGGGCAGCTTCTTCATGGACAATACTAACTGCACAAGGCGTACAGGAACAACTCTCCTGGATAACAATGTTTGTCATAATGAAGACAAAGGGATATTTTAGAATTCCAGTAAACAGCCAAATCCTCAGTGTCAATTCATCCATTTGTAACTCTGAGAGTGTGAAAATGTATATTTTATGTATATTTTCACACTCTCAGAGTAAAATTGTACTGCTTATTATAGCCACAATGGTGGAAACTTCGGGGTGCTTGAGCGAAGGTCAGGGGGTGGGGGGCTGGCGTCACGTGTAAACTGAGAAGGACGGACAGAAATGCAATCCCCATGCTGACCCTGGCCTCTGTGTATAATCGTGCCCCCTGACCCTCTGAACATCCTAAATCACCAATCCAAACAGTCGGACCCCCTCCTCCTGGGACCCTACAAGCATCAGTTCTCAGGGATACAGGCTCCCTTTGAAAGGAATACTGGCTCCCTAGAAAGTCCACATCCTGGCAATCGACATCCGCACACCTGATGGCTATCACAGAATGATGGCCATTCTGATCTCTGTACAATTTGCATTTTATCACAATGTGGACGGCACACAATACAAGACAAGATAAGTCATTTAAAAAAATATACTGCAATGTTGCTTAATTATGCAAAATTATCAAAAGTCCAATGATTGATGCTGTCAGTTTCCTTTTTGATAATATGACTGAATGAAATATGACTGAATTAAATATGACTAATGAAATGGCAATATATCAGATCTTGCCCCATAAATACAATTTCAAGCTGCAATCTATAACTTGGTTAAGGGAATAAAACATGGTTTTAACCAATATAGGAGT
This sequence comes from Electrona antarctica, assembly GCF_951216825.1. Lineage (NCBI taxonomy): Eukaryota > Metazoa > Chordata > Actinopteri > Myctophiformes > Myctophidae > Electrona > Electrona antarctica. The sequence goes on from NC_136792.1 coordinate 30,757,390, forward strand.
ATGTTAACACATCTAGTGGTGGTCTCCCTGGTCTTCTATTGAGATCCTTTGATCCTGTGTTGCAAAGCTCAAAGTGTAATTATCTTCCCTGCTCAAGTGGGCTTTCCGCTTTTGTTCAGCAGTAGAAGTTGGGGCGCTCACGCATGGAGACCACTTGGAATCCTGGGTAGAATATACTGTAAATCTTACAGATAGCTATCCATTCTAGATCTGTGATTGTGTTGTTCTGAATCCTGCAGGCCTTGCTGTGGCTCAGGGTCAGCTGACCTGCCCTTGGCCTCTGCTCTGATAACAGGGCCTGCTTGGCAGGTCTAATGGCTCCGGGTGAAGATGGGAATGTTTGCCAGTTGTCCATGATTGCAAACAGAAGATATTTGAGGAGACACAAAAGCTAATCCTCCAATTCTCTGCCTGCAGGCCTCCCTTTTATAGGACAAAGACATGCACCCAAATACCCACATGTGCACGCACGCACGCACGCACGCACGCACGCACGCACGCACGCACGCACGCACGCACGCACGCAGACACACACACACACACACACACACACACACACACACACACACACACACACACACACACACACACACACACACACAAACACACAAACACCTGCTATAATGTCCTCCTCTCCTCTCTCCATCCTGCACCCTGGTCACCCCACCCAGGGGGCAGGATGGCATGCAGCACTCAGAGGATTGGGGGGGTGTTATTGGCTGCTGGGGTCTCATCTTATGGGCACAAAGGTTGCCGTTGGAAGGGCCTAAAGTAACGGATCCCCTGGGGCGCCTTACAAAGATGTGTCCAACAACAGAGGGCTGCACTGCATCAAACCATGGGGACAAGAGGGGTTCAAAAGGCTTTCCCCCTCGCAGCCTTTTCAGCCTGGCTTCCCCGCACCGCCGCCCAGCGGGGAGACAAGCCTCCTCACACACACAGACACAGTGGGAGGATGAGAGGATGAGGCAGCAGAGTGGACACAATGCTGACAAGCTCTGAGGGACAGTGTGAAAAAGAGACAACATGAGACACTGCGCGGGTCACACTTTGTGCTGGGAGAGCGTCCCTTGTCTCCCACTGATAATGGAAGTGACAGCAGCAGTAGAGTTCAGTAGGTTTGCAAGACGTGTTTTGAAGAGATGAACGCATCATGCACTTTCTTTTTTATGTTGTCACAGCTGTTTGTTATTGTTGTTTTTCTTCTTCTTCTTCTTCTTCTTCTTAGTTCAATTTAGAGGCTTTTAGCCTTTTCTGGGCACAGAGAGACGTGCTATGTGTGGTACAGGACGGGGAATTGTGCCTTCCTTTCCTTTTGAAAAAAAGAGGTGTTATTTATATTTAGTCTTTTCATATGAGCTAACTGCAATTTTGAAGTGACATTTGTTTATGTACTGCAGAGTTTTAATAAAGGTGCTTTTAAAGGTCTTCTTCTTCTTCTTCTTCTTCTTCTTCTTGTCGGTGTCACACTGGGGTCAGTTTTCCTGTTGACTGTCCCTCCAGCTGCAGGCTCATCATGTTTACAGCCAGCCACAGATGAGCACTGCTAAAGTAAAACGGCAGTGCTGCCATTCATTAAAATTCAGCACTGATGAAAACACAGAATCCAAGCGGTGCCAAGCCAAGCCGGGCGCTGCCAAGCCAAAAACCGCCCGCCTTGTAACCCACTCCTGGCATGCCGGAGCAGAGCATAACGTGGGTCAGGTCCAACCTCCCTTTTTGGGTGCCAAGAAGAACTCCGTCTAACCCAAAACACTGACACGGGGCCAGCCCAAATGTGAATGACCTCAAAGAGAGCCAATAAAACAAGACTGTCATTGTGGCATCCTGAAAACGCCGGACAGCTCAACAAGAACGTTTAAAAATCTACTTTGTAGGGTATGGATTTATCTTTGACTGAATTAGATGGTTTTGAGTATGCAAACAGACACACACACACACACACACACACACACACACACACACACACACACACACACACACACACACACACACACACACACACACACACACACACACACACACACACACACACACACACACACACACACACACACACACACACACACACAGCTAGACAAGTCTGTCTGTCTGTCTCTGTATATCTGTCCGTCCATCCAGATATCATATCTGTTGGCCTCTGACTGCTCATCTGTGTGGTGATGTGTCCACAGCCCTGTTCATCTGTGTGGTGATGTGTCCACAGCCCTGTTCATCTGTGTGGTGATGTGTCCACAGCCCTGTTCATCTGTGTGGTGATGTGTCCACATCCCTGTTCATCTGTGTGGTGATGTGTCCACAGCCCTGTTCATCTGTGTGGTGATGTGTCCACAGCCCTGTTCATCTGTGTGGTGATGTGTTCATCTGTGTGGTTATGTGTCCACAGCCCTGTTCATCTGTGTGGTGATGTGTCCACAGCCCTGTTCATCTGTGTGGTGATGTGTCCACAGTCCTGTTCATCTGTGTGGTGATGTGTCCACAGCCCTGTTCATCTGTGTGGTGATGTGTTCATCTGTGTGGTGATGTGTCCACAGCCCTGTTCATCTGTGTGGTGATGTGTCCACAGCCCTGTTCATCTGTGTGGTGATGTGTTCATCTGTGTGGTGATGTGTCCACAGCCCTGTTCATCTGTGTGGTGATGTGTCCACAGCCCTGTTCATCTGTGTGGTGATGTGTCATTCCACAGCCCCCATAAACAGGATAAAGTCATCTCATCAAAGGCCATACTGAGTCTCTTCATGGCTCTAATAAATGGGAGAGTATAGCTGTCATGGTGGATGTCTGTGTCTGTCTGTGCTGTGGACATGCTGTCATTGAGTTTATGACAAAGTGGAAAAGTTACACATAAAAAGCCAAATACGCGCACATGGATGCACACACACTCGCAGGCACACGCAGGCACGCACACGCGCACGTGCACACGCACACACACACACACACACACACACACACACACACACACACACACACACACACACACACACACACACACACACACACACACACACACACACACACACACACACACACACACACAGGTCTGTCCCACATGGCCCACGGGTCTCATCTGGATTGACCAGTTTTATAACATTTACTCATCTACTGGGAAGGGAGAGTGGGAAAGAAAAAATGGAGTGGAGGAAAAAGAGAGAAAGAGATAGAAGGAGAGAGAGCGTGTGAGAGAGAGAGAGAGAGAGAGAGAGAGAGAGAGAGAGAGAGAGAGAGAGAGAGAGAGAGAGAGAGCGTTTCACACAGGGGAGAGCATGTTTCTTTTTGGCCTTTTTAAATGGCAGCGCTCTGAGGAAACATAATCTACTTTTTGTTTTAATAGAAACATTTAATTAAGCAAAAATGATCCTAACAGGTTACAGCTGCGTTTCCCGCTCTTGAATCTGCTTTTATTGCATGTGGGAAATCCATTTCCACTTTATTCATCCTGCCTCACTTTTATAGTTCATACAATTGTCTCATCATACACTCAGCACTTCATACACTCAGCACTTCCCAGGACTTCTGCTTTGCACTGTAAAATCCTCTATGTCAGTTTAACTTTGACTGTACAAATGCAACCAAATGGACCACAATGATCCATTTGGTTACATTTGTACATGTACACTCTCAAAGTTACAAATGGACAAATTAAAGGCGCTATATAAGATATATATATTTTGGTTAAAACAAAACCGGGGGGTGATGTACAGTGAAAGCTGTACATCCCAATAATAATAATATTCTATAGAGTGTTCAGGAGGGGTCTCCCTGTCTCTCCAGCTCTTCAGTAAACAGTAAATACAATTTCTGGTGGGCTACACATTTCATCCAATAAGGTGGTTACACAGCGAGTGCAGAATCGCCTTTGCGCTTGAGTAAATGGTAACGCCCCCTCCTATTAGTAGTAGGGGTCTAGGCCTATAGGGCATACATGGTAACGCCCCCCTCCTATTAGTAGTAGGGGTCTAGGCCTATAGGGCATACATACCTCCTATTAGTAGTAGGGGTCTAGGCCTATAGGGCATACATACCTCCTATTAGTAGTAGGGGTCTAGGCCTATAGGGCATACATACCTCCTATTAGTAGTAGGGGTCTAGGCCTATAGGGCATACATACCGCCTATTAGTAGTAGGGGTCTAGACCTATAGGGCATACATGGGCAACTGGCAGTGGTTCCCAACCAAAAGAGAAATTAATTAGTGAAAATAGCCGATCAATAAGCTCTGCTATTTTACTTCTTAAACGTTATTTTTTCCTTTGATTTCTTTACTTTGTGAAATTATTTTGAAAAGTTAAAAATATATAAATAGAAAAATGTTTATTCATGAAAAAGGTTAGATTTATTTATTTTAATTAGAAAACCCTTTGGAAAAAAAAAATAATAAAAAATGAATGAATGAAATGAAGAAGGGATTATGTAGCCTTATGACCCGTAATTTATGTCCGTAACTCAAACATGGGTCTCGACCCATGTGTTTGTGGAACACACCACAGTACAGAGCCAAGACGCCACAGGAAGTTTCAGATGTAACTGGCAGCAGCCACGATGCGATGTGTAGGAGAGCGCTGCAGCAAGGTGCGCTGGCATCTGACGCGACAACCAATATTGTAAAGCACAATTTAATACAGCTCACCTCACCGGGCTGTGTGTATTCAGCCTGGATTTAACACCACACCAAGCGGCATGCTCTACATCACACTGCACTTGTGTGTCTCTGCCCACCCCGCCACTACAAGCACACACACACACACACACACACACACACACACACACACACACACACACACACACACACACACACACACACACACACACACACACACACACACACACACACACACACACACACACACACACACACACACACACACACAGAGAGAGAGAGAAAGAGCTCAGCTCAGCTCAGCTCAGGCTGCTGGCCTCCTGGCTGTAATTGAGAGTTAATGACGCAGTTGGATCTG
>NC_136792.1:30762543-30772543 GCF_951216825.1 Electrona antarctica
CAGGGGGGGTGCATGGCCAAAAAGGTTTGGGAACCGTTGCTCTAAATAATTCAGATACCCTTGGTCCCATCCCCTGTCGTATGTGGTTCTTGGTTCTAGTCAGACCAGAAGAGTTGGTGCTACAATGGAAAATGTACAAATTCGCAAACATATAAGCAAACCTAGCAAGCCCCACTCACGAGTCGAATTGCCCTGTAGTGTGTGTGTGTGTGTGTGTGTGTGTGTGTGTGTGTGTGTGTGTGTGTGTGTGTGTGTGTGTGTGTGTGTGTGTGTACCTGTATGTGTGTGTGTGTGTGTGTGTGTGTGTGTGTGTGTGTGTGTGTGTTAATGTTTGGAGCCTCTTCATCCTGACGTTCTATCTCCTGGCAGACTGTCCTGGCACAGACTGGCACCAATGAACACTGTTGAACTCCATTGTTCTTGTTCATACTGTTACTAACACAATGGGACTGCATTCTCATAGACATGCACACACATTTTGTGTGTGTGTGTGTGTGTGTGTGTGTGTGTGTGTGTGTGTGTGTGTGTGTGTGTGTGTGTGTGTGTGTGTGTGTGTGTGTGTGTGTGTGTGTGCGCGTGTGTGTGTGTGTGTGTGTGTGTGTTTCAGATTCAGATACAAATAAACAGATACCTTTATTTGCCATTATGTATACACAATGGGATTTGTTTTGACAATTCTTTTTTCACAAAAAACACATACCAACAGACACAAGACAACACCGTGCAGGGAAAAAAATATATAAAGTGCAGAGTTATAGTTCATAGTGCATCAATGTTACCGGTGTCAAAGTGCCGGTGTCACTATAGGGGCAGGGGTGGAAGGGAAGCCAGAGTCATTGAGCAGCCTTGCAGCTGAGGGGAAAAAACGTTGTCTATGGCGGGCTTTCGTAGCCTTCGGCAGCCGCAACCTTCTCCCGGAAGGGAGCAGCGTAAGGAGGCCGTGGCCAGGGTGGGAGGGGTCAGCCATAATTTTCCTTGCTCTCCTCAGCGCCCTGGAGTAGTGCAGGGGACGGCCAATCACCCTCTCTGCAGAGTGAATCACCTGCTGCAGCTTAGTGAGATCTTTAGCAGCTGCAGCGGGGAACCAGGTGATGATGGAGTGTGTGAGGATGGACTCCACGATGGCTGTGTAGAACTGAGCCATTATGAGCCTCGGACAGCCTGAATTTCTTCATCTGCCGGAGGAAGTACAGCATCTGCTGGGCCTTCTTCAGGGGGGCCATGATGTTCAGCTCCCACTCCAGGTCCCGAGAGATGATGATGCCCAGGAACCGGCATGACTCCACTGAGGCCACCTGGGTGCCTCCCAGCATGATGGGAGGGGGCGGGGCTGCGTTCCTTCTAAAGTCCACCACCATCTCCACTGTCTTTAGAGCATTAAGCTCTAAATTGTTGTTGCTGCACCAACTCTGCAGCCGCTCCATCTCCCTCCTGTAGGCCATAAAGGTTTGAGTTGGTGATGGTCTTGAGGCCTTTCCAGACGGAGGAGGAATTCCCCTCAGAAAGATGTTGCCGCAGTTTCTCTGAGAAGCGATCATGTTTCGCCTCCCTCACCGCTTTTGCAAACCTGTATTTGGCTTGCCTGAACAGAGCCACGTCTCCACTGCGCCTGTCCACCTCCTTCTCCGCCTCAGCCTCCTGAGTTGGGCTGAGAACCAGGGCTTGACGTTGTTGTAGATCTTCCTGGAGGGGAGTGGGACACACACCTCCGAGGATGATGAATGATGTCACAGTGTCAGTGTATTCATCCAGGTTGTTTCCAGCCTCATGTGTGGATATATTCATGGCAAACAGCTTGAATTCATGCAAATGTATTGCAATAAATACTGTAAATGCTCCAGGCGTGCAGGAACTTCAGAGTGAAATTACTCAGGATTTTGCTGTGTTGACCGAGACACGTAATATTTGCACAGCGAAAAAAATAATCAAATACGCCTGGTGGATTAAATAGTGCCACTGTACATGAACTGTATCCATATGTTCTAATCTAGGTAATATAAATCCTTATGTCAGATATATTAACCTTGGTGGGTGCTAAAAATCCCCATGTCTGTTCACTTAAGGATGTTGACAGATCTCAATCTGTCAGAGCAGGTGACAGAGGGGCACGCACACACACACACACACACACACACACACACACACACACACACACACACACACACACACACACACACACACACACACACACACACACACACACACACACACACACACACACACACACACACACACACACACACACACACACACACACACCACACATTCCTAAGGGATTAACTGCAAGACTTTGAACATTTTGTCAAGTGGTTCCCTCTTCAGAAAGGCCCAGAGCAGCTCTGTTTTGTAAAGCCCTGGGCTGGGGGGTTGGCTTAATATTTAACCAGGGAGCTGGAGGGAGTGAAAGATTTGCATCATTCAGTCATCACTGGATCAACGGCTTGTTAGGACAGACGCATGCAGTAACTACTAATGACAGACAGACGCACAAACGCACACAGTCAGTCAGTCAGTCAGTCAGTCAGTCAGTCAGTCAGTCAGTCAGTCAGTCAGTCAGTCAGTCAGTCAGTCAGTCAGTCAGTCACATCTCTCTCTCTCTCTCTCTCTCTCTCTCTCTCTCTCTCTCTCTCTCTCTCTCTATCTGTCTTCCAGCCCTATGAGGTAACTGGTTGCTCCGGCCAGATTTATAGCTAATCAGTCTATATCGGCATCAGTCTGCTCTGGTCCAGGCCAACTTTAGAACATTACACATCCACCACCCTGGGTGGGGAGGGGCTGAGGGAAGGGGGGGGGGGGGGGGGGGGGGGGGGGGGGGGGGGGCTATGGGAGAGGGAAGAAGGAAGAGAGGGAGCAGGAAAAGAGGTAGCAAAGGAAGAAGGAAGATCACCGGGTGCAGGTGGGATGGATGGGTGGAAGGACGGATGAGAAAAGAGAGAAGAAAAAGACAGAGTGATAAATAAAGCAGTGGATTTCAATGATTTTCATGTCGAGGAGGACCCCCAAATTGATACGTATTTGGCCGCAGACCCCCATTTGAAAACATCTTGTGCCAGGGACCCCCATAAGAGAAGATTTGTCAACATTTGTCTGCTATTGTCTAATGGCATACAAGTATAGGGAGTTTTTAAAACTGTCCTTTGTTGACCGCACTAAAATAACCAACCAACGGAGATGAAGAGAGTGATGTGGGGGAAAAGAGATGGAAGAATTAACACTGAGAGGGGAAGATAGGTAGGGGAAGATGTAAGTAGGTGTCCCCTAGCCTCTCTCTCTCTCTCTCTCTCTCTCTGCCCCCCTCCCCTTCCGTTGGCCGTTAGACCTGGTAGTCGTTACTCAACCCTCGTCACCGAGGCATTGACATCCACCACCATTCAACATAGAGCTATCGATCCTCTCTCTCCCCCTGCACACCACTCACAGTCCTACGCATTCCAAATGAGCACATCACACCAGCCCTACTCCTTCAACGCTACTTATTCTGAGTGTCAGAGTGATAGACAGAGAGACATACAGAGAAGGAGGGAGGAGGATGGAGAGGGAGAGAGAGAGAGAGAGGGAGGGACAGAGACAGACAGAGATATGGTGGGAGGGACAGAGACATATACAGAGAGAGAGAGAGACAGAGGGAGGGAGAGATATGCAGCTTTTGTGAATGTGGATGTGTATGCGTTGTGCATTCTGCATGTGTGTGCGTCCATGCGCATGTGTGTGATTAAAAAAAACTGATTTCGAAGACGAAAACGAAAACGAGTTGGCTCCTCAACTTAGTAACAACAACAATAACAACAATATCAAAGAAAGAACAAAGAATACTTTGTGTGTGTGTCCGTGCGTGCGTGCGTGCGTGCGTGCGTGCGTGTGTGTGTGTGTGTGTGTGTGTGTGTGTGTGTGTGTGTGTGTCTGCGTGTGTCCGTGCGTGTGTCCATGCATGTGTCTGTGTGTGTGTGTGTGTGTGTGTGTGTGTGTGTGTGTGTGTGTGTGTGTGTGCGTGTGCGCGTGTGCTGTCCGTGCGTGCGTGCGTGCGTGCGTGCGTGCGTGCGTGCGTGCGTGCGTGCGTGCGTGCGTGCGTGTGTGTGTGACGTTGTGCGTGGGCGTGGGTCAGTCCCTTTAATGTGTGTTATGTCTTCATGTCCGATCTATAATGTTTTAGCTAAACATATTGACACGTGTTGATACATCTGTCAATATTATCGGCCACATGTCTGGGGATGAGGTCAAAGCTTTTGTCAAGTTGAGGTCAGTGACCTCACAACTCGTTTGAAGAATGTGCGATCACTCGGGGACCACGGAAAACTCCATCAATACACAGCAGTGTATAAAACTGCAATGGAGGTAGAATGAAACCTGAGGCTACAGGCCGTGTTTACGCTTAGCAACAACAACTCTCTGTGTCCTTCCTCTGCTGTAAATGTCTCTCCATCTTGCATGTATAGATGTATGTATGGTGATAGTAGTCACCATTCAAATCGCTACTATTATCAGAACGAGTGATAATATGACTCTGACTGTTAGTACTGTGTCTAAGCATGAACATAAATATCTCCTCCTCGCTTCTAGGGTAATGATCTTAAGCACTTAAGCCCTATGGTGTCGGGCAAGAATATTATTGAAAAACTTTGAACCAATTTGAAACACTCCCTAATTGTCTTTTTTATTATAATTTGTATTATCTTCACTTTTAACCACATGCTTGTTGTGATTCATGTTTTGAGTCTGTCAGTGATCTGTCAATACATGAATAATAATGCAGTCCCAACTCTTTGGGGAATGTGTCGCTTTACATTAGCAAATGATGTGACATTTGCAAATTATGTGACATTTGCAAATTATGTGACATTTGCAAATGATGTGACATTTGTCCCAAACATCCATCCTAACCAGTGGATGCTATACTAAAGGCCCACGCATACTCCAGTGTTAGGTGATAAGGTGACCACCGCAGTGGTTGGGAAACTACAACATGACGTCACTGAGCTGCGCTGATAAGAGACTCACCGCTCACCACAGCACTTCTCTCTGTTTTTACTAACCACCCACCGTCACCGCGTTCAACCTTGCTCGCTCCGGAGGGAGTAGTAGTAGTATAGTACTACTGCATGAGTGCCTAGTGTCAAAACCACTGACTGTTGACTGTTCCTGTCCTAATTTAGAAAATGAAAACATTTTCATTCAAGTTATGGTATACTGCACATGGGTTCTAATCCAATTTCTGCAATTTCTGGACAAATCCTGACGTCCTATTCTTTCCTGTGTGTGTGCGTGCGGCGTGCGTGCGTGCGTGCGTGCGTGCGTGCGTGCGTGCGTGCGTGCGTGCGTGTGTGACATGTGTGTGTGTGTGTGAGAGAGAGCGGCAGAGCGCAGTACTTCGCCATGAGCCTACAGTACCACAGCAGAATGGTCTCTGAGTCTCTCCCATCTGAACAGACCACAAGCCCACGGTCACAGTTGAGCTCCTGCATGGTCTCCATGCAGCTCAGCCACCAACCACCAAGCATGGGCTTCAAACACCATGCAACCACAAGGTCCCCACAAAAAGAGAGAGAGAGAGAGAGAGAGAGAGAGAGAGAGAGAGAGAGAGAGAGAGTAAACAACATTGTAGGGCAAAATTGTAGGGCAAAGGAAGGAAGGAAGGAAGGAAGGAAGGATAGGTAGGAAGGAAGGAAGGAAGGAAGGAAGGAAGGAAGGAAGGAACGAACGAACGAACGAACGAACGAACGAACGAAGGAAGGGAGACTTAGTGAAGTGGAAGAGTGAAAGAAAGATGGCAAGAGAGGAGAGAAAGAGAATAATTGTATTATGTAAAGGAAGACATGCAGTACAGCACAGAGGGTGGAAAATGAGTGAAGGGATGTCCACACACCCAGCCCTATAACTATAACTACGTTTATCACTCACCACTGTCGTTGTTATAGTTGCGGTGTACGCACTCTGCCGTTCACTTGAGTTAGAACGATTTTTAAATGTATATCTTTATAGTTATAGTTAAAGTTATAGTCCGTGGTGTGGACGGCCCTTAAATGAACCCTACCGTCCCTATTCTGGGCATGTCACAATAGGTGAAACTTCAGCAAAAATAACAGATGTACAGTACAAGCTTGACCATGAGCTATTTTCGGCGGAGAGATTTGGTATAGAGACAAAGTACAGACCAATGGGGGATTCAGGTCAACAAAGTATATCGTTTAAGAACCACTGTTGATTTCAGTTCAGTATTGATGGTTATCGTAGTCTATAGAAGATAACAATAATCATGATTCAACCCATATTAACTTTAAAATGAGCCAGGCTTTGTTGTCTTATAGGCCTACTCGATGTCCCTACAATTCCCATGATGCATTTTGTAGGAAAGCTCTGGCCTGGCACACCCGTACGGTCAACTTGATTCAGATTTCCGTCAAAAGGACAATGTCATGACCATTGAGGGTTAACGGCTTAAAACCAGGAAGTAGGTTTGAAATGTTCACATTCAGTGCATAAGACGCAAGTGACATCACTGGGATAAAACCTTTCAGCAAAACTTTGGCGGTGTTTCAGAAACACACAGCAGATTGCTGTGTCTATTGAAGTCAAAAAAATGTAGGACGACCGTTGTGCTGATTCTACTCTATGGCTCCGAGACATTTTCAAAGAAATTAGAGAAACGGTTGGATGGCACTTACACCCCCCTTCTAATGAGAGCGCAAAATCTCTCTTGGAAGAGCCACCCATCAACTAATCTAATATATGGCAACCTTCCCCGTGTTTCTTCACTAGTCTGATCCAGATCAACACAGTTTGCCGGCCACTGCTACAGAGTTGACAATGAGGTTATATCCGCAATTTTCTTCAATTTCTCTCTCTCTCTCGCTCTCTGTCTCTCTCTCTCTCTCTCTCTCTCTCTGTGTCTCTGTCTCTGTCTGTCTCTCTCTCTGCATTTCTTTTTCTTCTCCTTCCTCGATCGCTGGCTATTCATAATGGCCTGTCGTCCTCTCTCGTTCCTCTCACTCTTAGGCCGACAGGGAAGACAGAGCGAGCCCCACAGTGGCAGCGTCAGCTCCATGCAAACAGTGCAAACAACGCGGCTCTATGCTAATGAGCTGCCTAATGACCGCAGCCACTTAGGAGACGCTAATTAAAACCCATTTGATACAGAGACACTTATCAGGCTTTAAGAAGAAGAAGGGGGGAAAAAAATAAGTTTCCCAGGCAGAGTTATGGCCACCCCAGTTATTTGTCAATGTCCCCTCCACTCCTATCTCTCACGTCACCTCCTCCCCCCTCTGCCCTTCTGTCTGTCTCTATGTCTCCCTGCTCTCTTGCCTCTAATGGAGCTGCTTTATCTAGGCTGACCTAACCATTGTCACAGGGAGCAGAATTTGTGAGCTTTTAGAGTGGGTATACTCCTCATTGATGGGACGTTGGGGGGGGGGGTGGTGGAGGAGGTGTGTGGGGAGGTGGGGGGTGCATTTGGCAAGTGTCCATCTATGCAATTTCCAGGCCACTTCGTTAACGACCACCATGCGCACGCATGCACGCACGCACGCATGCACGCACGCACGCACGCACGCACACACGCACGCACGCACGCACGCAGGCACGCACGCACTCACGCACGCACGCACGCACGCACGCACGCACGCACGCACGCACCCTTCCTCTACCTCTCCTCAGCTATGCAAATAGGATGCCAGTTAAACGGTGAATGAGGAGTGAGATATGAGCCTTCTGCTTGGCTATGGAGAGAGCTGATAGACAGATGGAAACAAGTGCTAAATGCATTGCATTGGTGGTGGTGGGGTCAATCTTTCAGTGAAACAACTTCTAATGGAATCCTTGTCTTCCCCCTTTTTACTTCCTTTATGATGATTTCCTGTTTTTGGCTAGAAGTGTATATTTGTACGAAACCCAACGGGACTTTTATCCCCAACGGGACTTTTATCTCAAAGGGACTTTTATCCCAAAGGGACTTTTTCTCCCAAAGGGACTTTTATCCCAAAGGGACTTTTATCCCAAAGGGACATTTATCCCCAAAGGGACTTTTATCCCAAAGGGACTTTTATCCCAAAGGGACATTTATCCCAAAGGGACTTTTATCCCAAAGGGACTTTTATCCCAAAGGGACATTTATCTCAAAGGGACTTTTATCCCAAAGGGACTTTTTCTCCCAAAGGGACTTTTATCCCAAAGGGACTTTTATCCCAAAGGGACATTTATCCCCAAAGGGACTTTTATCCCAAAGGGACTTTTATCCCAAAGGGACATTTATCCCCAAAGGGACATTTATCCCAAAGGGACTTTTTCCCCCAAAGGGACCTTTATCCCAAAGGGACTTTTATCCCAAAGGGACATTTATCCCAAAGGGACATTTATCCCAAAGGGACTTTTATCCCAAAGGGACTTTTATCCCAAAGGGACATTTATCCCAAAGGGACTTTTTCCCCCAAAGGGACCTTTATCCCAAAGGGACTTTTTCCCCCAAAGGGACTTTTATCCCAAAGGGACATTTATCCCAAAGGGACTTTTATCCCAAAGGGACTTTTATCCCAAAGGGACATTTATCCCAAAGGGACTTTTTCCCCCAAAGGGACCTTTATCCCAAAGGGACTTTTATCCCAAAGGGACTTTTATCCCAAAGGGACATTTATCCCAAAGGGACTTTTTCCCCCAAAGGGACCTTTATCCCAAAGGGACTTTTTCCCCCAAAGGGACTTTTATCCCAAAGGGACATTTATCCCAAAGGGACTTTTTCCCCCAAAGGGACTTTTATCCCAAAGGGACTTTTTCCCCCAAAGGGACTTTTATCCCAAAGGGACTTTTTCCACCAAAGGGACATTTATCCCAAAGGGACTTTTATCCCAAAGGGACTTTTATCACAAAGGGACTTTTTCCCCCAAAGGGACTTTTATCCCAAAGGGACTTTTATCCCAAAGGGACTTTTATCCCAAAGGGACTTTTATCCTTATGATGAATTGAAAATGGTGGACCCTCTTGTAAACAAGTGTAATGCTTTATGGTGTTGTCCACTCACAGTTAACAATTTGTATTGAGTGCTTGAAATGTATACTGTAATTCTGCAAACTGTAAATAAATACTTCAATCAATCAGCAAACCTCTCTGCGTGAGGACAGATATCTTTCAGAGACAAACCCTTTCCTTCTCTCTCTCTTCACTGTACAGTAGCCTATACTTACACCCTTACATTTCACCATCAGAAGGAATTTCTCACCGTGAAGATATGCATTACACTAGCATATATTTCCTCCAACATTTCCTCCAACAGTAGCCTATAAGTGCATGCAGCACACAATCAATCTGTTCAATCTATACTGTTGTTTCACGTTAGCTGCAAAACAAATTATACATAAATTCAATACACTGGCATAGAAAAGTAGCTTTACTGTAACTGGACAGCACAGCATGTAAAGAGTGTGTGAGAGAGAGAGAGAGAGAGAGAGAGAGAGAGAGAGAGAGAGAGAGAGAGAGAGAGAACAAAGTAAACGAATGAGAGAACCAAAGAGAAGGAGTGAGAGAGATAGAGAATGAGTTTAAGAAGCAATGAAGAGAGAAGGACAGAGGAGAAAAGAGAGTGAGAGTCCGCTGCGCTCGGCCCAGAGGAGAAACCGGATAGCGCCACTTTAAAAATCGCTTAACACGTCCGACACAAAAGACAGCTGAGAAACCTGAGACATGTTTGATTTGAGTGTCAGGGTGGGAGGCACTAATCTGTGGACACGGCCAACGCAGGTGGTGAAACAATCAGACGGCCTCTCACAAGAATTGCACGCGCACACGCGCACACACACACACACACACACACACACACACACACACACACACACACACACACACACAGAGTTCAAAAGCACCGGCCCACCCTTATATAGGTTCACGTTGACACACAGAAGTGCACACGTGCACATGGTCACAGAAGTGCATCATGGGCTGCAGTGCTGGGGTACCCAGGGTGCATGGTGTTTTTTTACTGGGCTAGATAAAGACAAGCAGGGTCAGATTCCATGCT
>NC_136792.1:30777543-30780043 GCF_951216825.1 Electrona antarctica
ACACTGTTGTGGATGAGATAGATAAGATCATCTCTTAACCGCTTGAACCACAGCATCCATATTTAGGCCTATATGTATACTAGTGGCCCCATTAGACCTACATGTACTTGTCCTAGGAAAACCTTCTGCAAAAATAAGCAAACTACAAAACTGAAAACATGACATGTCATGTTCTTATGTTGTGAGCTTGTTGATCTTTGTACAAATAGAGGATCTACAAGCTCACTGTGATCTTGCAGATCTGCCATTTCTGTTGAATATTCCCCACAGAAAAGTGATTCATGGCTTCAAGTGGTTAAGTGGTCTTAAAATGATTAGGATGATAACATTTCTTTACAGAAGGTGCAGCATTAACCACTTAAGCCCTATTTTTGTAATATATTGTTATTGTGTCATGCAAAAATATTGAAAATGGCTGATCACACAAGTTCAAAAAGCATTGTGAGTATGTGTTTAGTAAGCTTGATCAAGAGAACCCGGTTTCCTTTTTACTCATAATAAGGTTACTTACTGTAAAATCCATTTTTCTGTGCATGGCCATGTGCCTAACCAGATAATCTTTAAGCAAACAGCCACTAACATACAAGATGAAGAGGTTGAAATTAGCAACAGAAGTCAATATCGGTCGCATATGTCTAGAAATATTTTGGAAACATCTGTCATCATTGAAGATGTGTGTAGTATGCTACAATATGTGAACCATTACATCTTTAAAACCTAATTGCATACTTCAGCCTTTATGGGAGGCACTGATAAAAGCTCTTTTGTTAAAACTTCTGAAATGTATTGTACCGTAAAAATCTGTTATGAATATAATGACCGGCTGCTCTCAATCTTTTACTGATATTCTGTATGCATTTATCTGTTGCCTATTATGTCCTACTGTAAATATAGGAGGCATAATTGTTATCATTATTATTATTACTACAGTAAAGTCAGTTGCTATGGGTAAAAATAAACATAAACAATAAAAACCAAGAATGACTCTCAGTCATAACTGCCAGGTGCAACAAGCTCTTGTAGCACCCGTTTTCGTTCGTTTCTGATGTTCTGTTGGTCTGTTGGTTCACTCACTGTGTTTAGTTATGGTTGTCCTCTAGCTCCAGTTAGCTCATAACATTAGCTTCTATTAGCTTCTGTTGCCACTCGCTCCACGTTGCAGCGTTCAGAGTATGTTTTTTATATGCCATTCAGTCTATCATGGTCTTACGGCCAAGCTACACCAGGCTTTTCTCGCGCGTTTAACCTAAACGCGCGGCCCGCGCGTGCGTTTTTTAAAATAGGACTGGACCTAAATTCAACGCACGCGTTTAGGGCAAACGCGCACGTTTTGTGCGCGAAAAGCCTGGTGTAGCTTGGCCGTTAGGAGGCAGCCAATCATGACTAGGTCGCCACTAAAAGCCGCCACTAAAGTAGTCTTCACGGTCGTCAGTAGTGGTGGGTGCAAATGTAGTCCAGGCGCTTTTCAAGCACCTGGCACAAAGTGCTAACTTTCAAAAAGAACACTGCAAGTACTCTGGGATGTACACAGTAAAATCCTGAGTGTTATTGGTTGTGTAACTGTTGGTTATTGTTAAAAAGTTAAAGCACTATTCTTATGCTAAGGCCTATTCATACTCCAGTTTTAGGTGATAAGGTGACCATTGAAAACTACGACATGATGTCATGCCACGGTAGTAAGCGACTCACCGCTCACCCAAACACATCTCTCTTGTTTTTACTAACCGTATCACCTAAAACTGGTATATGAATAGGCCTTGTCTTTGCTCATTAACAGTGGTATCGCCATCTCTACAGCTCATTAATAAACAGGGGAAAAAAATCCGGAGGGTTGCCAATTTCAGCCAATCGGGAGAGGGTACCTACTGTATTTATCAGCTTCAATTTCATTCAACATTCTGTTACTGAACAAACACTCTATAGCAATGAGTACTATATCAGAATATACTAGAGCTATTTAACACTAAACAATATCACCTTCAACCAACTCTAAGTGGCTACAAATGTAACCAAACAGAAGGTCCATTTGGTGACATCTCATCTCTGACGGGTGGAAACCTCATATGTCCAAAACGGTAACTTTTTTTTTACTACGTATATACGTATATAACTATATACGTATATACGTGTATATACGTATATACGTGTATATACGCTTATATACTCTTTATTTCAAGCTTGCAGATCCGCAACTTTTGATGGTTTTGTGTGACATTGTAATACCATCAAGTAGGGCGTTAATTTACGAAAAAACTAAAAACTATAGACTAATATGGAGATAAGAGGTTTCTGCCCGATATAGCAATGATTTGTTCCCACTCAGAGTTACCCTCTCACAAATGGACCAATGAACAGCGAGGGTTTTACTGTGTACCACCTGTCTGTCTGTCCATCTCTGTGTTTTACTGTGTACCACCTGTCTGTCTGTCCATCTCTGTTTTACTGTGTACCACCTGTCTGTCTGTCCATCTCTGTGTGCTACTGTGTACCACCTGTCTGT
>NC_136792.1:30785043-30787543 GCF_951216825.1 Electrona antarctica
AAGCGGCCATATTGATGGCTATTGAGCTGGAGTGCCATTTAGCTCACCAGAAATCCTAAATTATACGCTGGCCATGTGCAGCTATGTGCACCCCCGCACGGCGAGGCAGGCCACATCAGAGAGTCTTCCACTTCCAGGTCTGGGCTAAAGCCTGGCTCGAATCCCAGCTGTTATAGCCCAGGACTCTGCGGGGGAAATGACACTAGGGTTAAACTTAACTCTCTTACGGGTCCATTTGGTTGGATTTGTACCCTCTCAGAGTTACAAACAGAGGATCTTGTGCAAAAGGGAGAAGACGATTCAAACGCTTTATTTAGAAAAGAAAAAAATATATAATATGACAAAACAATTTCACCGGATCTTCATAGTTTGCTAGTATTTTTAAATCTCTCATGGCATTTTTTGCGTCTTGCCGTGCCATGTCTCAGCATGACTGACCATAGAAACAAGCACAAGCAGTCCAGCAACATTTTGATCTATACCACAAGCTGTACCACTGTGGTGTAGGACAACTTATTTGGACAAACAGAATAAGTATGGTACATCCACTGTCCGCTATGCAATGTGATATTTTGTTGACTTCCAAAAGTCTAAACATCTCAACAACTTGTCCTCACCCAGTCGCCCCAGTGATCAGACTTTGACATGTTATTGAAACGGAGAGTGGAATGAACTGACAAAAATGAAGAACAATCAAAATACTGTGTGTTGCATATTCTGCAAGACTATTATTATGTCCATTAAATGTTGTTTTATGAATTGTATTGATGTTATCCTCTCCACTACTGTGCTAAATAAACATAAACACATGTATCACGCTCCAGCTCCATAATTATGATTGATCTTTTTATTATATAAAGTTACAGCCATTTTGCCTTCTTTTAGAGTAACAGTAGATTACTCTTATAAATGCATTGTGTCGCTGCAGGGTAGAAACCTTATAGGTCCAAAACCATTCCCGTTTCATTATTGTTTTAAAAACGATTACTTTTTTGGAAATGGCCTATCTACAAGTTCATCAATATGGAGTTGAAGTGTGAGTAATTTCTTCTTCTTTTTATGATGCTATGCAATTACATGATAGATCTTCACAGAACATGTGTTGTATAGTTATAGCGACCGGAGGTTGCATTTACTATGGAATCTTGCTTTTCCCGTCAGTGTGTCACACCAGGCAAGCCCCCAGGTCACCATGACATCACATGACATCAGGCACCATATATGGTGCTCAGGTCATCGTGACATCACGTGAGATCAGTCCCCTATAGGTGCCCACTCAGGTCATCGTGACATCACGTGACATCATCAGGGATGGATATCTGATGTCTGATGTCAGTAAATGCGACCTCCTGTCACAGTTAAGCCCATATATGGAGATCCCTGATGCCATCAATATTGGCCAGCAACTCTACATCTGACCTCAGACCTCAGATCTCCATATATGGATATATGTCAGAACCTGTTCTGACATATATCCATTCCATTCTATTCCATTCCATTCCATTCCATGTTTATCCTTCCCCATCCATCCTTCCTCTTCGATGTCTCCCTTTTGACTGATACCTGTCCATTCAAACTCTAGACGGGCCTGCCCCAAAGTTATTATTGCAGCCGCACCCGGCAGCCGGCGAAAACTAGAGTTCTCAACAGACCCGAAAATTAAGGCCCGGCCCTACCTGGGCCCTCATCAAACCCTGTACACTCAAGAGAATGTCCCCGCTACCACCCTTAGATCTCCATACTGTATGGAGCTGACCTGTTCTGACATTCCATATGTTCATCACCAGACATGCTCCTTATATGGCCAGTACAGAATTCATTCCATGTTGATGTGACCCGAGTGGAATAGTATGAGAGTGGCGAGCACTGGCGACACTAGCGCTGACTCCCATTGTAACAATGGAATGCGGAAGTGCTCATTCTATCTCAATGGGATAGTTCCAATGTTTGGAACTATAGCCCATAGGCACCCGCTTTGCGGCGAGATCAAAGCATGTCGCCACTCTCTTACTATTCCACTCGGGATCAGAACAGTAGTTGTGGAGGCCTGCGGGAACACAGCAGGAACACTGCAGGGGCCTGGCTGGGAGATCCTCAGAACCGTATAGCGTGCACACGGGGCGTCCGGCCGGGCCAACCAACGCTGTGCTGATTGGCATCATCCTAACGAGCCGTAATTACAGCCCAGAAATCCACTCTTACTGCCGCGCCTTTAACGAGCAAGCCATCACGCAGCCCACAATTATCATCACCAGAACTATTAAACACAACGCCAGCAGGCCTGTTAAACGCTCTCATGTGTGGAGGAGGCCAGGCATTCCTCCCATGCAGGACACACAGAGTCAGGCCGACTCGCCGACCGACGCACTGACAGACAGACAGATAGACAGTAGAGTGGATGGCCCAGGGAGATGGACAGGGCAGGGAGACAAAGAGAAGGACATGGCTCTGTCATACGATGGTGTCGCTTATCAATATGAGCAGATCTACAGTACATGCA
>NC_136792.1:30792543-30804218 GCF_951216825.1 Electrona antarctica
GTGTGTGTGTGTGTGTGTGTGTGTGTGTGTGTCTGTGCACGTGTGCATGTGCGTGTGAATGTGCGTGTGTGCGTGTGCGCGTGTGCGTGTGTGCGTGCGTGTGTAAAAACAGGAGTTGAACATTGGTAGTACGTCTCTACCACTAGAAACCCAGCATCCATTGGGGGAAATATTATCCAGAAATAGCCGATTAACAAGAACATAACACTTCACACTGCAACACATTGTGAGCTTGTAGGTTTTTGAAGAAAAAAAAAATAAGCGGTCCATTACAGCGACCAACTCAGATGCAGTTTACTAAGTCTGAACTAAACGCTTTAAGTGGTTAAAAATGTAACCAATATAAATCAATTATACACTCTCAGAGTGAAAAATATATAATAATCGTACAATAAATGTGTGAAATCTCTGTAAATATGTGTGTCTGACAGACAGACAGACAGACAGACAGACCGACAGACAGACAGACAGACAGACAGACAGACAGACAGGCAGGCAGGCAGGCAGGCAGACAGACAGACAGACAGACAGACAGACAGACAGACAGACAGACAGACAGACAGACAGACAGACAGACAGACAGACAGACAGACAGACAGACAGAGAGTGGCCACATGGGAACAGAACTCTCGCTCTGATCTCCTCCTGCCCCCCTTGTTTTGTTTGTTCATATTATTATTAATGCAAAATATACATTAAGTTAATTAACTGATAATTTATGTATTATCACATTTACCAGCTGCAACATTATAGCGGTGAACACATTAATGCATTACTAATTAAGATCCAATATGATTGTGAAATGGGCTATTCTGCATAATTAGTATTTATTGTTGGTGCAACGAACTTTCACATATTGGTTTTTCCACTAAAGGACTTTTACTTGTAACAGGATATTTGGTGATTCTGTGTATTATTATTGCATTTTGAAATTAGGACTCTTGTATCCCCCACGCCAACCTCTCCTCTCCTCTCCTCTCCTCTCCTCTCCTCTCCTCTCCTCTCCTCTCCTCTCCTCTCCTCTCCTCTCCTCTCCTCTCCTCTCCTCCATTAAACGCTGCGGCCGGCGCACTCCGTTACTTCCTCATTGAGACAGACAGGGAGGACAGAGAGGTGGGGCGGAGCGGCACGGCGGATGCGTGCACCTGACCGCCGTAAATCAGTGGCCGGCGGCGGTCCCATCTTCACGCCGGAGATTTAATGAACTAGCGCCGGCTCTTCATGCCTCTTAAGGCTCTGCTGAGTGACCACTTTGTAGTTGTTCTGAAGAGAGGCCACGCTGCCTCCACACACTAAATCTTCCCCCGTGCCACTGGGGATAAAATCTCCCTTTATTCATGGGCTATTTACCAGATACAGATTTATTGTGGGGGTCTTCTCTAACAAAAGGGGGGTGGGGGGCAGGGGGTGCAGGAGTTGGGGGACAAGACCCTCATACCCCCCCCCTGCTACTCCTCCAGGGCAGGCGAGGAGGAGATAGAGACCAGGGTACCGTGGATGCCAGTCACTCTTTACTGAGGTGTATGTGTGCATGTACACACAAACGTGCTGGTGCACTCGTGCGCACACACGCACACACACGCACACACGCACACACACACACACACACACACACACACACACACACACACACACACACACACACACACACACACACATCGCACGCACGCACACACACACACACACACACACACACAAGTGAGCGTGCACAGTTCAGAATAATGCAAACAGACTACGCCTCACCTTCTCACTCACTTGTCCCCACATTGACCCATAGTGGAGGACAGTTGCCATAGGAACCCCTCTATAGACTTCTCATTGTGCCAGAGGAGTCATATAGTTCATTGGTCAAAGAGATAGTTAGACACATATACATGACCTCTGAGATAAATGCATCAAAGGTTTTTTTTTTAATAAGGTAGAGGAGACAAAACATTGGACTGTTTCATATATCTCTGATGTTGGGAGGAGACCTCATAACTCATAATAAATGTTCATTTTTCAGGAAATTAAGAAAACCTTATATTTTTAAAACAAAGCAATACAGCCTCATCAAAGTTGGTGTTGTAACTTTATATATTGTCAATTACTTCCATGAGAGGGGGAGAGGTGGTGGAGTTAGTTGCTTTAGCAGACATTTTGAGGCTCCAATGGAGTTAAGAGGTTTTATCCAAAGCACTTTTTACTACTTTCCATTGGTTCAATATTTTCGAAACAACACAGAGACGTAAAGGGTGTTCAATAGCACTGATTTATGCAAAAAAACAACAACTAAAAAATGGAGTTATGAGGTTTCCTCCTGACAGCAACGATACATCTTCTTGAATGTGTATAAAAGCTATAGCGAAAGAACAGAATGGTCCTGGTTGGTCCGTAGTGACTGAGCCATCTCTTTTCCCCTCAGCCTTCCCTCTCTGACTGTCTCTCTCTCTCTCGCACGCACGGAAGCATGCACGGAAGCACGGAAGAACGGAAGCACGCACACAAATTCTGTGTCATAACAACTGCAGGTTATGTGGCTCCCTTGATTCACTGCATAAAAGTCAGTTGGCCATGTTAATGCAACTTTAAATTACATTGCACTCCTGTTGCATTGCTAACAGTAAGTAAGTAAGTTCATGTTTTTGTCCTCTTTGCCAGCCGGGTGTCTTTGCAGGGGTTCCCAAACGGTTTAGCTCCAGACCCACAAGAGACACAAGACACAAGCTGCATATACATTTTTACTATTCCAAAAAGTTGTATTTGTATTTGTATTTGTATTTGTATTTGTATTTGTTTCTTTGTTTCTTTGTTTTTTGAAAATTGAAATTCTCTTTTCTCTTTTTTTCCCCTGATTATTATAATTTTGATTATTTTTTTAAATAATCGGGAAAAGAGACGGTATATTTACTGAAAATGGTTCCGCGGCCCAAACGTGGGTCCCGACCCATGTTTGGGGAACAGTGCTCTGCACTCAGGCTCCTTTTCCACCTCATATTGAAGCAGCTCAGAGTGTTTCCACCTCATATTGAAGCAGTTCAGAGTGTTTCCACCTCATATTGAAGCAGCTCAGAGTGTTTCCACCTCATATTGAAGCAGTTCAGAGTGTTTCCACCTCATATCGAAGCAGTTCAGAGTGTTTCCACCTCATATTGAAGCAGCTCAGAGTGTTTCCACCTCATATTGAAGCAGCTCAGAGTGTTTCCACCTCATATTGAAGCAGTTCAGAGTGTTTCCACCTCATATCGAAGCAGTTCAGAGTGTTTCCACCACATATTGAAGCAGTTCAGAGTGTTTCCACCTATATAACATTGAACCAGCTCAGAGTGTTATATAACATTGTAGCAGCTCAGAGTGTGTCCTCTGAAAATTAACCCTAAAAGTTGGTTTTGGACTGGAACCAAAAAATGGCCACTGGTTTTAGAACCAATGTTCTTTTGGTGGAAAAGGGGCCTCAGTGTATGGATCTCTACACACTTGCCTGCAGTTCATGGACTTTGCTGACCTGGCACTGACCCTGTGTGCATTGTGTCTTCCCGTTCCCCCTCAATAGCATCCCCTCCTCCTCTCCGGAGAGGGAGGTGCCTCCTCCCAACGCTCAGTGGTGTACGTAAGTAACTAAGTACATTTAACTTTTCAATTTCCAATACTTTTACATCTACTCCACTATACGTACATCCCGGATTCAAATAATATTGTACTTTTACTCCACTACATTTATTTGAAAACTTTAATTACTAGTTACTTTGTAGATTTTGAATATTATTATTATTATTATTAAAAAAAAAAAAAAAAACACAAGCTCGCAATGTGTCACATATATTTTCAGATGTTTAAACATTTGAAAACCCGAAATGGGACATTCTGCACAATGAGTACTTTCTACTTTTGGTACTTAAACTCATACCAATACATAGTATATTTTGATCGATACCAATACTTTTGTACTTTTACTTTTACTAAGTCAAATTTGAATACTATATTTTACATAATATATTTTACTTGTAACAGAGTATTGTTCTACATTGCAGTAGTGATACTTTTACTTAAGTAAAACATGCAAGTACTTTTCCCATCACTGCTACTGTTTCACCTCTATGCCATGCAGGTAAACATGAACCCTGCCTCTGTTCTGACCATGTCGGCAGTGGCTGCAGGGGTATATAGTGGCCGCTTGGGAACCGGAAGGTTCCCAGTTCGATCCCGGACTCCCCCAGAGTTAGTGTCGAAGTGTCCTTGAGCAATACGCTGAACAACTAATTTCTCCCGATGAGCAGGTTGGTGCCTTGCATGGATTCCTCTGCCATCGGTGTAGGAATGTGTATGTGACTGGGTGAATGAAATGCACAATCTATGTACTGACTCCGTTGTGAGGATGATGATGCATGATGATGATGATGATGATGATGATGATGATGATGATGATGATGATGATGATGATGATGAAGAAGCATTATTACATCTCTCTGCTACTACTGCTCTTTCTATATCCAATGTTCTCTCTCTCCCTCTCAGTAGTTATTTTCTTCACAATAAAAAATAAAACTGAAAAACTATAAGCTTCCTCCCTCGGGGGCATCCTCTGAATCTTTTAAACACACACACAACCCCAGCTCAACAAGTGGCAATCCCTGAGTCAGCCATAATCTCAGAGGAGATTATATTTAATCCGGTCGATGGTCTCGAGAGACAACAAGAACTTGTACCTCCTTGGTTGATACACCTCTAAGCCTCTTTAGAACAAACACCCGGGCATCACCACGCTGCATGCAGCAGTCCCCCTGCACTCCCACTCATCAGAGAATAACCACAAGCTCCTCAAGTGTTTATGAGATAAACAATGTAACAGTCCCCTCTGCTTCTTCCTCATTAGCCACTTGAAAGACTGATAGAGGTACCGTCGAATACGATAGCACCACGCACCGCCGGTCAACGGACACAGCTGTGAGCGTTTTGTGTTTGAGGCAAAGTTTTTCATAGCAGCAATAAAAAAAGAAATAATAATAACCCTATAGCAGATTAATTACTGAATTTGATCTCGATGGAGAAACTCGTTGCGTTTTAAAGTTACTACAGATAAGGAGGGGGACATCAAACGGCCACATGCGTTTGCTTATTTAGTAAAGCTGGAGGTTGTTATCAGGGCTAGGCAGGACGTTAGGCTCCACACATCTTGTTGTTGTGGAGCCTTTCTAGTCTTGAGTAGTGGTGGTGGGGGTTAATGGTAGTGGTGTGTGTGTGTGTGTGTGTGTGTGTGTGTGTGTGTGTGTGTGTGTGTGTGTGTGTGTGTGTGTGTGTGTGTGTGTGTGTGTGTGTGTGTGTGTGTGTGTGTGTGGGGCTCGAACCCTGCTGCTAACCCTCCAGCTCAGAGGCTGTTGTTTGGATGGGTGCCAAAAGTTCTGCACTAATATTCACAATAATGTTTCTACTCTGAGGGGCCAGTGACAAAAACACTGTGGAGCCGTGCCAGCGCCGGCTCTCCTCTCCTCTCCTCTCCTCTCCTCTCCTCTCCTCTCCTCTCCTCTCCTCTCCTCTCCTCTCCTCTCCTCTCCTCTCCTCTCCTCTCCTCTCCTCTCCTCTCCTCTCCTCTCCTCTCCTCTCCTCTCCTCTCCTTAGGCTATATTGGTGTTCCATCAGCAGGCCCCAGTTCACTGATACATGTAGGGCCCTATATTTAGGCTACGCCTTATCCCGAAACTTCTTTGCTTTTTTTTTTACTATTTAGAAAAAATATTTTTAAACAATTCAAATAGCCGTCTACAAGCTCACAATGTCTCGATTTAGAGAGTATTTTAAAATGTTTTCCAAAATAGTAAAAAAAAAAAAAAAAAGAAAAATGGAAGAGGAAAAGAGTTTAGGGATAAGGGGTAAGGCACTGCATGGCCCATACTCTATTCCAGTGGCTTTCAACCAGCGGTCCGGGGACTACCAGTGGTCTTTGAGGGGGTTCCAGGTGGTCCCCAGCTAAATGATTGTTGTTAACCAAAAGGGCCGTTACAGGTCAATTCATTTTACACACTCAAGAGTTAAATTATTGTTAAACATCTACATTACTTAATTTACAAGAAGTCTACGCAATTAGAGAATGTAGAAGAATTGTTATTTTGATCAATGTTTGCATGTTATCTCTCCTATGGTACTAGGCCTACATTAATGCAGCTTAGAATTGTGGACAAAATCTTATCCAACGATAACAACATATTTTTTTTGTTTGTTTTGGGTCTGAGAGGCTATCATCAGGTCCGTGGCTCAAATGCCGAATAAATAATGGAAATTGATATGAAAACTGTTGAAAATCACGGCTCTATTCCACAACAGAGACAGGCTACCGTCGCTCTCTCAACCCAACCGGTCAAGGCAGATGGCTTCCCATGCAGAACCAGGTTGTGCTCCAGGATTCTTCACATTAAAGGGGAGTTTTTATATAATAAAATAAGAGGATCTTATTTCCCAGCACAAATCTGTCAGGTGCTTAAACTCATATTGATTTCATACATTGCATGTTTGCATCTAACAGTGCTACTAGTTTCTTGCACAGCATACCAAAGAACACTCATTTCCACCTGTTGAAAATGATGTAGAAATTCAAAGTGGAAATTGTGCACACATACCAAGATGATAAAGAGAAAAACTTAACCGATCAAGTATATGCAGCTACACATCAGTGCTGATCTCAGAACAGTGGAAATAACGTAATCATTTAGCCATTTGTTACAGAGCGTAAGGGTCCATTTGGTCAGAGTTCAATTAAAACTGAGGATTTTACTGTGTACTTTGACAGCCCATAAAGTCTTAGTATACTGTATACCGACAGTGAGAGAATCAGCATATGAGGTCGATATTTTGCATACCATAGCATAGCACATCTTTGTATGTGAGTGTACAGTATGCATTTGTGTGGCATGGGTGTATATGCATGCATGGATCTTTGGAGGTTTCTTCATATTACTTCATTATATATAGTACATCATTTATTATAATTGTTTTGTAAATGAATGCCCTCTACGGCCTACATCATCACGATCTCCAAGCTCAAAATGTGTCACATTGTAACACACTTTGAGATTGTATATCTGTATTCTTTTCTACTTTTGAATTGTATTCCTGAAAAGTAGCAGTTTTGAACAACACCCAACAGCAAATATACACTATAACTGTATACCGTATGTGCCATGCATGCATGGGTGTGTATGAGTGCTTTTCTGTATGTGTATGTGTATGCGTGCGTGCGTGCGTGCGTGCGTGCGTGCGTGCGTGCGTGCGTGCGTGCGTGCGTGCGCGCGCGAGCAGATGCGTGTCACAACCCCTCTGATTGTTTCTCTGATGACAGAATGCATCAAACCCCCTTCCCCTCGCCGCCACCCCCAAAAAACAACGGATGGAGCTGTCGCCCCGAAAATCCCTTTGTAGCCTTACCATCAGGAATCACCATAAATAACCATGACATCATCCCATTCTTATCTATGGGACGTCCCGGGCTGATCGATAGCGCGGCTCCTGCAGTGTAAATAGCTTCTAATGCCCCATCTTCCCCTTCAAATAGGCCCGCGTTATTTATGACGGCCGTTAGGTTACCAGTCCGGGCGGTGGACACGATTTATTTTCACGTCCGCCCCCCCCCAACCCCCCCCCCCCCACCCCCCCCCCACCCCTCCATCCTCTCGTACCGTCGCTCTAGATGGGAAGATGAGGGGGCACGCTCACTGACTGAACACACGCACGCACGCACGCACGCACACACACACACACACACACACACACACACACACCCCCACACACACACACACACACACACACACACACACACACACACACACCATAGACACGGACGGGCGGGACGGGAGACCCAACAACTAGGCACCCGGGGCGAGAGGGAGAGGATGAGGAGGAGGAAGGTGAAGGTGGCTGAGGAGAAGAGAGGGAGAGGAGAGTGAAAGTGGACCGCAGTGGTGGAAACTAAGTAACAATTAAAGTACATTTACAAGTTACTCATTACTTTGTCCAGTCTGAAAAATTGAAAATAGCCAATTTACATGCGTCATGCATACTTTCGTTCTTTTAATAAAGTCAATTTAGAATTCGGTACTTTTACTTGTAACAGAGTATTTCTACACTGCAGTATTGATACTTTTACTTAAGTACAAAAATGTGAGTATTTTTTCCACCACTGATGAGGAGGAGAGTGAAAGTGTACCCGGGTGCCTCCTGGCCCGCCCCACAGCTGCGACGGCACATCCGTTACTGGGATGACAGTGAGAGTGGCAGGCCTATTTGCGCGGCCGGCGGCACGCTGTGACAGATTGGACAGAGGGAGCGGTTTGGAGGCAACGTGGAGGTGACAGGCAGCATTTCCATTTGGGTGAAAAATCTGGCTAACGCGGGCTAACGCTGGACGGGTGCGGGGAGAGAGAGAGAGAGAGAGAGGCCCACACAGGCTGGCCTCGGCCCAACGCCGTCTATCTGCCTCTCGGGTTGCTTGTCCGTGTTTTTTTTCCTGTCTGTCCTGTCAGCCTGCCTGCCTTCCTGCCGTTCTTTCTGTCTTGCCGTCTCTGTTTCTTTTGTTTCTGTCTGTCTGTCTGTCTGTCTGTCTGTCTGTCTGTCTGTCTGTCTGGTCAGCATGTTCTGCTTGGTATATTGTACGCCCCCCCCCCCCCCCCCCCCCCCCATCTAGGTCTTTCAATTAACAGCTAAGCTGTTGTGAGGTTATATTTTCAGTGTGTAACACTGGCACAATGAAGTATAACTATATAATAGGTTTAGGGTTAAAAGCAGCCTCACAAATCTGTAA
This sequence comes from Electrona antarctica, assembly GCF_951216825.1. Lineage (NCBI taxonomy): Eukaryota > Metazoa > Chordata > Actinopteri > Myctophiformes > Myctophidae > Electrona > Electrona antarctica. The sequence goes on from NC_136792.1 coordinate 30,801,311, forward strand.
AAGTTACATTTAATAAATGTTTGTACTAAAATGTTGATTTGATTGCACAAAAATAGCAACACAAACGATTAGAAGAACGAGGACCTGATGAAGATGTGATTGTGATTCACATCAAAATGTTGTCCTTCTCTGCTGTACTTTGCACATTAACACAATCAGCTACGGGTTTTCTTTCAAAATAGAAGCTTGGGGTGCCGGGAAGATATGGCCACTTTTACTCTTTTTGTCCGTTCCGGACAAAAACCGGGAGACATATTTTTGCTTGCTTACCTCGCTAAGATTACGATAAAGTCACTGATGATCGCTCGCTTCATATTTTGAACGAGAGGCATGTTGAAGTCAGAAATGAAGAGCTTAGTATATCCATCTGGTCAAAACCACGGAGAGCTCCTTGCGCCGAGCCTTTCTTTGTGAACGGTAAACAGGGAAGTGAACGACAACTCCCATGCGCGAAAGAGCAAGGAGTATGGTGCAGAAGGAGAGGCCAACTAAAAAAATAAATAAAAAAAAATCTGAATATTTTTCTCTCGTTTGAATTTAATGAAAATGCGCTAGGACGTGCACGTCCTAGCAACCCGTCGGTTGGATTAGTTATGACGTTCCCACACGTCGTACGGTCTAAATGTTAATAAAAGGCAGTTGATATCTTCAAGTTGCTCCAGTGCCTCCTTCATATAGCTTACAAACATATGTGTGAGCGTGTGTGTGTGCGTGCGTGCGTGCGTGCGTGCGTGCGTGCGTGCGTGCGTGCGTGCGTGCGTGCGTGCGTGCGTGCGTGCGTGCGTGCGTGCGTGCGTGTGTGTGTGCGTGCGTGTCATCACACATTGTCGGACAGGGACTGACACATGGCCGTGGATTATGTGATTCAGGCGAATCAACACACAGACAGTTTGTAACTGATTCTCATAGACAGTGGAATAACACAGCTTCATATTCATCATTTAACACAAACATGAGACTGTACACTAAGCAAGCAGTCTTCCTGTGAAAGCTTTTATGGCTAAAAGGCTGGGGTTTGGGGACTTATTTCACCAGAGGGGTGGAAAGATAGGCCCAGTGCGTTTATGCTGAGGTGGGCAGCTTACCAGTCAGAAAAAAAAGCGAGTCAGAAAAAGTGTTATTCTGCAAAGCGAAGGCCCAGGGGTTGGTGTGTGAGAACGGCCTGAGGAATGCACATCCTCACGGCTCATTGGTGTTCTCATCACGCCGCGAGGATCGCCGCAGCAGAGATGGGACATACCCAGATTTACGGGACGTGTCAAGAAGGCCTTCACATCCTCGGGCCCCCCGGGGGCCAATCTGCTGTCTTGATCTGGCCTGCGAGGAAAAACAGCCGTCCCTCACACGGCCTGACACTGAGGTGGAGCCATCCAAACACACAGGGGGAGAATGGAGAGTGGTGGAAGCAAGGAATGCAAAAGGGTGGATGGGGGGGGGGGTGATGGAGGGAGGAAAGAAGGAGAGGAGGGAGGGATGGAGGCCACCTTTGGCTGTGGCTGCTGAAGCTCTGGCAGTCTGACTCTTCACATTCACAGCCATGAACAACTCAGAGGCGGGTTTCCGCAGTAACTGCAGCGCTGATGACTTTATCTCATTGAGCTCTACAGTTAATGGGCCGTTGCTATGGAGAGCCGCAGCGGTTGATCCAATCAGGCAACTGGGTGTTCAACAGGTGTTCGCATGCAGCAGCTATAGCTCAGTAAGAGCCTTATTAAAGCGCACTTCACAACTCTGTTGAGTAAACTCTCTATCTCAGCCTCTCTCCATCTGATACCCACCCTCCTCCTCCTCTCTATAGGCCTGCTCTCCCGCAGCCCTTCTTCTCAGCATCGCTCATAAACCTCAGAGTCCTCAAAGAGAGGAGAGGATCTGACTGCCCAAAGCCCACAAAGGCCTTTTTGTCCCCTGCAGGAACTGGTAGCTGTTCAGGAAGTGGAGCCCTGTGCCAGCAGGATGATTTATGGCTCTGTGTCCTGGGTGGCGGTTGGACCCCATCCCGCTGTCACTCAGGGCCAGACAGTAGCACTGCGTGGCCTAAACACGGGCTCCCCCACAACTCTAAAGAGATTACAATGCTTGTCATAAAGTGTCTTAAGCCTCAGTCATACTTAGTTGCGCGTCACTCTTGTGCTCAGACAATAGCATATCTACAAGATCACACATTTACGGAAACCAACACCGGCGTGCAACTAAGTATATACTCAGTATGCAGGATTTAAGGGAAGGGAAGCAGCCATGAGGCAGTGCACAGAAAAGAGGAAGAGGAAAGACTATAATGGATGCCCTTTACTCAGAGACCCCTGGCCTCCTCTCCTCTCCTCTCCTCTCCTCTCCTCTCCTCTCCTCTCCTCTCCTCTCCTCTCCTCTCCTCTCCTCTCCTCTCCTCTCCTGGTTTTGAGACTGATGAAATTGATTTAGCTTTTTGCTTATTTTTTCCCCTCTCATCCCCGCTGAAGACACTAACTCATTAGGACTTCACAGGGCTTGCCAGGGCTGGAGACAACAATTAGTTTGTCGGAGACATCAGAAATGACCGCTGAGTTTTGCGAGGAGAAATCCTTTGTGACGGATCGGTGCTGACACCACAGGCCGGGCGGGGTGCGTGTGGGGAACAGGGGGAATGGGGTGGGTGGGTGCGTGGGGGGAACAGGGGGAATGGGGTGGGTACTGGGTAGTGACACCACAGGCCGGTGGGTGAGTGCGTGGGGTGAACAGGGGGAATGGGGTGGGTGGGTGCGTGGGGAGAACAGGGGGAATGGGGTAGGTGGGTGCGTGGGGGAACTGGGGGAATGGGGTGGGTGGGTACGTGGGGAGAATAGGGGGAATGGGGCGGGTGGGTGCGTGGGGAGAATAGGGGGAATGGGGCGGGTGGGTGCGTGGGGGGAACTGGGGGAATGGGGCGGTGTGG
>NC_136792.1:30809418-30821918 GCF_951216825.1 Electrona antarctica
CAGACTACGCCTCACCTTCTCACTCACTTGTCCCCACATTGACCCATAGTGGAGGACAGTTGCCATAGGAACCCATCTATAGACTTCTCATTGTGCCAGAGGAGTCATATAGTTCATTGGTCAAAGAGATAGTTAGACACATACATGACCTCATGAGATAAATGCATCAAAGGGTTTTTTAGAATAAGGTAGAGGAGACAAAACATTGGACTGTTTCATATATCTCTGATGTCGGGAGGAAACCTCATAACTCATAATAAATGTTCATTTTTCAGGAAATGAAAAATATAAAATGTTCAGGAAATTAAGAAAACCTTATATTTTTAAAACAAAGCAATACAGCCTCATCAAAGTTGGTGTTGTAACTTTATATATTGTCAATTACTTCCATGAGAGGGGGAGAGGTGGTGGAGTTAGTTGCTTTAGCAGACATTTTGAGGGTCTAATGGAGTTAAGAAGTTTTGTCCAAAGCACTTTTTACTACTTTCCATTGGTTCAATATTTTCGAAACAACACAGAGACGTAAAGGGTGTTCAATAGCACTGATTTATGCAAAAAAAAAAAAAAACTCAAAAATGGAGTTATGAGGTTTCCTCCCGACAGCAACGATACATCTTCTTGAATGTGTATAAAAGCTATAGCGAAAGAACAGAATGGTCCTGGTTGGTCCGTAGTGACTGAGCCATCTCTTTTCCCCTCAGCCTTCCCTCTCTGACTGTCTCTCTCTCTCTTGCACGCACGGAAGCATGCGCGGAAGCATGCACGGAAGCACGGAAGAACGGAAGCACGCACACAAGTTCTGTGTCATAACAACTGCAGGTTATGTGGCTCCCTTGATTCACTGCATAAAAGTCAGTTGGCCATGTTAATGCAACTTTAAATTACATTGCACTCCTGTTGCATCGCTAACAGTAAGTAAGTAAGTTCATGTGTTTGTCCTCTTTGCCAGCCGGGTGTCTTTGCAGGGGTTCCCAAACGGTTTAGCTCCAGACCCACAAGAGACATCTGAAAATAGCTGCATATACATTTTTACTATTCCAAAAAGTTGTATTTGTATTTGTTTCTTTGTTTTTTGAAAATTGAAATTATCTTTTCTCCTTTTTCCCCTGATTATTAAAATTTTGATTATTTTTTAAATAATCGGGAAAAGAGACGGTATATTTACTGAAAATGGTTCCGCGGCCCAAACGTGGGTCCCGACCCATGTTTGGGGAACAGTGCTCTGCACTCAGGCTCCTTTTCCACCTCATATTGAAGCAGTTCAGAGTGTTTCCACCGCATATTGAAGCAGTTCAGAGTGTTTCCACCTCATATTGAAGCAGTTCAGAGTGTTTCCACCTCATATTGAAGCAGTTCAGAGTGTTTCCACCTCATATTGAAGCAGTTCAGACGTGTTTCCACCTCATATTGAAGCAGTTCAGAGTGTTTCCACCTCATATTGAAGCAGTGCAGAGTGTTTCCACCTCATATTGAAGCAGTTCAGAGTGTTTCCACCTCATATTGAAGCAGTTCAGAGTGTTTCCACCTCATATTGAAGCAGTTCAGAGTGTTTCCACCTCATATTGAAGCAGTTCAGAGTGTTTCCACCTCATATTGAAGCAGTTCAGAGTGTTTCCACCTCATATTGAAGCAGTTCAGAGTGTTTCCACCTATATAACATTGAACCAGCTCAGAGTGTTATAATTATAACATTGTAGCAGCTCAGAGTGTGTCCACTGAAAATGAACCCTAAAAGTTGGTTTTGGACTGGAACCAAAAAATGGCCACTGGTTTTAGAACCAATGTTCTTTTGGTGGAAAAGGGGCCTCAGTGTATGGATCTCTACACACTTGCCTGCAGTTCATGGACTTTGCTGACCTGGCACTGACCCTGTGTGCATTGTGTCTCCCCGTTCCCCCTCAATAGCATCCCCTCCTCCTCTCCGGAGAGGGAGGTGCCTCCTCCCAACGCTCAGTGGTGTACGTAAGTAACTAAGTACATTTAACTTTTCAACTTCCAATACTTTTACATCTACTCCACTATACGTACATCCCGGATTCAAATAATATTGTACTTTTACTCCACTACATTTATTTGAAAACTTGAATTACTAGTTACTTTGTAGATTTTGAATATTATTATTATTATTATTAAAAAAAGCTCGCAATGTGTCACATATATTTTCAAAAGATGTTTAAACATTTGAAAACCCGAAATGGGACATTCTGCACAATGAGTACTTTCTACTTTTGGTACTTAAGCTCATACCAATACATAGTATATTTTGATCGATACCAATACTTTTGTACTTTTACTTACTTGACTACAAAGTCAAATTTGAATACTATATTTTACATAATATATTTTACTTGTAACAGAGTATTGTTCTACATTGCAGTAGTGATACTTTTACTTAAGTAAAACATGCAAGTACTTTTCCCATCACTGCTACTGTTTCACCTCTATGCCATGCAGGTAAACATGAACCCTGCCTCTGTTCTGACCTTGTCGGCAGTGGCTGCAGGGGTATATAGCGGCCGCTTTGGAACCGGAAGGTTCCCAGTTCGATCCCGGACTCCCCCAGAGTTAGTGTCGAAGTGTCCTTGAGCAATACGCTGAACAACTAATTTCTCCCGATGAGCAGGTTGGTGCCTTGCATGGATTCCTCTGCCATCGGTGTATGAATGTGTGTGACTGGGTGAATTAAATGCACAATCTATGTATTGACCAATTAATCCGTTGTGAGGATGATGATGATGATGATGATGATGATGATGATGATGATGATGATGATGATGATGATGATGATGATGAAGAAGCATTATTACATCTCTCTGCTACTACTGCTCTTTCTATATCCAATGTTCTCTCTCTCCCTCTCAGTAGTTATTTTCTTCACAATAAAAAATAAAACTGAAAAACTATAAGCTTCCTCCCTCGGGGGCATCCTCTGAATCTTTTAAACACACACACAACCCCAGCTCAACAAGTGGCAATCCCTGAGTCAGCCATAATCTCAGAGGAGATTATATTTAATCCGGTCGATGGTCTCTAGAGCCTACAAGAACTTGTACCTCCTTGGTTGATACACCTCTAAGCCTCTTTAGAACAAACACCCGGGCATCACCACGCTGCATGCAGCAGTCCCCCTGCACTCCCACTCATCAGAGAATAACCACAAGCTCCTCAAGTGTTTATGAGATAAACAATGTAACAGTCCCCTCTGCTTCTTCCTCATTAGCCACTTGAAAGACTGATAGAGGTACCGTCGAATACGATAGCACCACGCACCGCCGGTCAACGGACACAGCTGTGAGCGTTTTGTGTTTGAGGCAAAGTTTTTCATAGCAGCAATAAAAAAAGAAATAATAATAACCCTATAGCAGATTAATTACTGAATTTGATCTCGATGGAGAAACTCGTTGCGTTTTAAAGTTACTACAGATAAGGAGGGGGACATCAAACGGCCACATGCGTTTGCTTATTTAGTAAAGCTGGAGGTTGTTATCAGGGCTAGGCAGGACGTTAGGCTCCACACATCTTGTTGTTGTGGAGCCTTTCTAGTCTTGAGTAGTGGTGGTGGGGGTTAATGGTAGTGGTGTGTGTGTGTGTGTGTGTGTGTGTGTGTGTGTGTGTGTGTGTGTGTGTGTGTGTGTGTGCAGGGGCTCGAACCCTGCTGCTAACCCTCCAGCTCAGAGGCTGTTGTTTGGATGGGTGCCAAAAGTTCTGCACTAATATTCACAATAATGTTTCTACTCTGAGGGGCCAGTGACAAAAAACACTGTGGAGCCGTGCCAGCGCCGGCTCTCCTCTCCTCTCCTCTCCTCTCCTCTCCTCTCCTCTCCTCTCCTAATATAGCCGTCTACAAGCTCAAAATGTCTCGATTTAGAGAGTATTTTAAAATGTTTTCCAAAATAGTAAAAAAGAAAAGAAAAATGGAAGAGGAAAAGAGTTTAGGGATAAGGGGTAAGGCACTGCATGGCCCATACTCTATTCCAGTGGCTTTCAACCAGCGGTCCGGGGACCACCAGTGGTCTTTGAGGGGGTTCCAGGTGGTCCCCAGCTAAATGATTGTTGTTAACCAAAAGGGCCCTTACAGGTCCATTCATTTTACACACTCAAGAGTTAAATTATTGTTAAACATCTACATTACTTAATTTACAAGAAGTCTACACAATTAGAGAATGTAGAAGAATTGTTATTTTGATCAATGTTTGCATGTTATCTCTCCTATGATAGGCCTACATTAATGCAGCTTAGAATTGTGGACAAAATCTTATCCAACGATAACAACATATTATTTATTAGAGGCTATCATCAGGTCCGTGGCTCAAATGCCGAATAAATAATGGAAATTGATATGAAAACTGTTGAAAATCACGGCTCTATTCCACAACAGAGACAGGCTACAGTCGCTCTCTCAACCCAACCGGTCAAGGCAGATGGCTTCCCATGCAGAACCAGGTTGTGCTCCAGGATTCTTCACATTAAAGGGGAGTTTTTATATAATAAAATAAGAGGATCTTATTTTCCAGCACAAATCTGTCAGGTGCTTAAACTCATATTGATTTCATACATTGCATGTTTGCATCTAACAGTGCTACTAGTTTCTTGCACAGCATACCAAAGAACACTAATTTCCACCTGCTGAAAATGATGTAGAAATTCAAAGTGGAAATGGCCAATTGTGCACACATACCAAGATGATAAAGAGAAAAACTGAACCGATCAAGTATGCAGCTACACATCAGTGCTGATCTCGGGATAATTTAGCCATTTGTTACAGAGCGTAAGGGTCCATTTGGTTGAATTAGTCTACACTCTCAGAGTTCAATTAAACTCTGACTCTGAGTCAGAGTCTTAGTATACTGTATACCGACAGTGAGAGAATCAGCATATGAGGTAGATATTTTGCATACCATAGCATAGCACATCTTTGTATGTGAGTGTACAGTATGCATTTGTGTGGCATGGGTGTATATGTGTGCATGGATCTTTGGAGGTTTCTTCATATTACTTCATTATATATAGTATATCATTTATTATAATTGTTTTGTAAATTAATGCCCTCTACGGCCTACATCATCACGATCTCCAAGCTCAAAATGTGTCACATTGTAACACACTTTGAGATTGTATATCTGTATTCTTTTCTACTTTTGAATTGTATTCCTGAAAAGTAGCAGTTTTGAACAACACCCAACAGCAAATATACACTATAACTGTATACCGTATGTGCCGTGCATGCATGGGTGTGTATGAGTGCTTTTCTGTATGTGTACGTGCGTGCGTGCGTGCGTGCGTGCGTGCGTGCGTGCGTGCGTGCGTGCGTGCGTGCGTGCGTGCGTGCGCGCGCGAGCAGACGCGTGTCACAACCCCTCTGATTGTTTCTCTGATGACAGAATGCATCAAACCCCCTTCCCCTCGCCGCCACCCCCAAAAAACAACGGATGGAGCTGTCGCCCCGAAAATCCCTTTGTAGCCTTACCATCAGGAATCACCATAAATAACCATGACATCATCCCATTCTTATCTATGGGACGTCCCGGGCTGATCGATAGCGCGGCTCCTGCAGTGTAAATAGCTTCTAATGCCCCATCTTCCCCTTCAAATAGGCCCGCGTTATTTATGACGGCCGTTAGGTTACCAGTCCGGGCGGTGGACACGATTTATTTTCACGTCCGCCACCCCCCAACCCACCCACCCACCCCACCCCTCCATCCTCTCGTACCGTCGCTCTAGATGGGAAGATGAGGGGGCACGCTCACTGACTGAACACACGCACGCACGCACGCACGCACGCACGCACGCACGCACGCACGCACGCACGCACGCACGCACGCACACACACACACACACACACACACACACACACACACACACACACACACACACACACACACACACACACACACACACACACACACACACACACACACACACACACACACACACACACACACACACACACACACTGCACACACTGCACACACACCATAGACACGGACGGACGGGAGGGGAGACCCAAAAACTAGGCACCCGGGGCGAGAGGGAGAGGATGAGGAGGAGGAAGGTGAAGGTGGCTGAGGAGAAGAGAGGGAGAGGAGAGTGAAAGTGGACCCAGGCAGTGGTGGAAACTAAGTAACAATTAAAGTACATTTACAAGTTACTCATTACTTTGTACAGTTTGAAACATTGAAAATAGCCAATTTACATGCGTCATGCATACTTTCGTTCTTTTAATAAAGTAAATTTAGAATTCCGTACTTTTACTTGTAACAGAGTATTTCTACACTGCAGTATTGATACTTTTACTTAAGTACAAAAATGTGAGTATTTTTTCCACCACTGATGAGGAGGAGAGTGAAAGTGTACCCGGGTGCCTCCTGGCCCGCCCCACAGCTGCGACGGCACATCCGTTACTGGGATGACAGTGAGAGTGGCAGGCCTATTTGCGCGGCCGGCGGCACGCTGTGACAGATTGGACAGAGGGAGCGGTTTGGAGGCAACGTGGAGGTGACAGGCAGCATTTCCATTTGGGTGAAAAATCTGGCTAACGCGGGCTAACGCTGGACGGGTGCGGGGAGAGAGAGAGAGAGAGAGAGAGAGAGAGAGTGAGGCCCACACAGGCTGGCCTCGGCCCAACGCCGTCTATCTGCCTCTCGGGTTGCTTGTCCGTGTTTTTTTTTCTGTCTGTCCTGTCAGCCTGCCTGCCTTCCTGCCGTTCTTTCTGTCTTGCCGTCTCTGTTTCTTTTGTTTCTGTCTGTCTGTCTGTCTGTCTGTCTGTCTGTCTGTCTGTCTGTCTGTCTGTCTGTCTGTCTGTCTGTCTGTCTGTCTGTCTGTCTGTCTGTCTGTCTGTCTGTCTGTCTGTCTGTCTGTCTGTCTGTCTGTCTGTCTGGTCAGCATGTTCTGCTTGGTATATTGTACGCCCCCCCCCCCCCCATCTAGGTCTTTCAATTAACAGCTAAGCTGTTGTGAAGTTATATTTTCAGTGTGTAACACTGGCACAATGAAGTATAACTATATAATAGGTTTAGGGTTAAAAGCAGCCTCACAAATCTGTAAAAGTTACATTTAATAAATGTTTGTACTAAAATGTTGATTTGATTGCACAAAAATAGCAACACAAACGATTAGAAGAACGAGGACCTGATGAAGATGTGATTGTGATTTACATCAAAATGTTGTCCTTCTCTGCACATTAACACAATCAGCGCCGGGATTTCTTTCAAAATAGAAGCTCGGGGTGCCGGGAAGATATGGCCACTTTTACTCTGTAAGCCCCCCCTTCCGTTCCGGACAAAAACCGGGAGACATATTTTTGCTTGCTTACCTCGCTAAGATTACGATAAAGTCACTGATGATCGCTCGCTTCATATTTTGAACGAGAGGCTTGTTGAAGTCAGAAATTAAGAGCTCAGTATATCCATCTGGTCAAAACCACGGAGAGCTCCTTGTGCCGAGCCTTTCTTTGTGAACGGTAAACAGGGAAGTGAACGACAACTCCCATGCGCGGGAGAGCAAGGAGTATGGTGCAGAAGGAGAGGCCAACTAAAAATAAAAAGGAAAAAAAAATCAGAATATTTTTCTCTTGTTTGAATTTAATGAAAATGCAACCCGTCGGTTGGATTAGGTATGACGTTCCCACACATCGTACGGTATAAATGTTAATAAAAGGCAGTTGATATCTTCAAGTTGCTCCAGTGCCTCCTTCATATAGCTTACAAATATAATGTGTGAGTGAGTGAGTGTGCTCGAGCGTGCGTGCGTGCGTGCGTGCGTGCGTGCGTGCGTGCGTGCGTGCGTGCGTGCGTGCGTGCGTGCGTGCGTGCGTGCGTGCGTGTGTGCGTGCGTGCGTGCGTGTCATCTCACATTGTCGGACAGGGACTGACACATGGCCGTGGATTATGTGATTCAGGCGAATCAACACACAGACAGTTTGTAACTGATTCTCATAGACAGTGGAATAACACAGCTTCATATTCATCATTTAACACAAACATGAGACTGTACACTAAGCAAGCAGTCTTCCTGTGAAAGCTTTTATGGCTAAAAGGCTGGGGTTTGGGGACTTATTTCACCAGAGGGGTGGAAAGATAGGCCCAGTGCGTTTATGCTGAGGTGGGCAGCTTACCAGTCAGAAAAAAAAGCGAGTCAGAAAAGTGTTATTCTGCAAAGCGAAGGCCCAGGGGTTGGTGTGTGAGAACGGCCTGAGGAATGCACATCCTCACGGCTCATTGGTGTTCTCATCACGCCGCGAGGATCGCCGCAGCAGAGATGGGACATACCCAGATTTACGGGACGTGTCAAGAAGGCCTTCACATCCTCGGGCCCCCCGGGGGCCAATCTGCTGTCTTGATCTGGCCTGCGAGGAAAAACAGCCGTCCCTCACACGGCCTGACACTGAGGTGGAGCCATCCAAACACACAGGGGGAGAATGGAGAGTGGTGGAAGCAAGGAATGCAAAAGGGTGGATGGGGGGGGGGATGGTGTGATGGAGGGAGGAAAGAAGGAGAGGAGGGAGGGATGGAGGCCACCTTTGGCTGTGGCTGCTGAAGCTCTGGCAGTCTGACTCTTCACATTCACAGCCATGAACAACTCAGAGGCGGGTTTCCGCAGTAACTGCAGCGCTGATGACTTTATCTCATTGAGCTCTACAGTTAATGGGCCGTTGCTATGGAGAGCCGCAGCGGTTGATCCAATCAGGCAACTGGGTGTTCAACAGGTGTTCGCATGCAGCAGCTATAGCTCAGCCTTATTAAAGCGCACTTCACAACTCTGTTGAGTAAACTCCCTATCTCAGCCTCTCTCCATCTGATACCCACCCTCCTCCTCCTCTCTATAGGCCTGCTCTCCCGCAGCCCTTCTTCTCAGCATCGCTCATAAACCTCAGAGTCCTCAAAGAGAGGAGAGGATCTGACTGCCCAAAGCCCACAAAGGCCTTTTTGTCCCCTGCAGGAACTGGTAGCTGTTCAGGAAGTGGAGCCCTGTGCCAGCAGGATGATTTATGGCTCTGTGTCCTGGGTGGCGGTTGGACCCCATCCCGCTGTCACTCAGGGCCAGACAGTAGCACTGCGTGGCCTAAACACGGGCTCCCCCACAACTCTAAAGAGATTACAATGCTTGTCATAAAGTGTCTTAAGCCTCAGTCATGCTTAGTTGCGCGTCACTCTTGTGCTCAGACAATAGCATATCTACAAGATCACACATTTACGGAAACCAACACCGGCGTGCAACTAAGTATATGCAACTCAGTATGCAGGATTTAAGGGAAGGGAAGCAGCCATGAGGCAGTGCACAGAAAAGAGGAAGAGGAAAGGCTATAATGGATGCCCTTTACTCAGAGACCCCTGGCCTCCTCTCCTCTCCTCTCCTCTCCTCTCCTCTCCTCTCCTGGTTTTGAGACTGATGAAATAGCTGAGAAATTGATTTAGCGTTTTTGCTTATTTTTTCCCCTCTCATCCCCGCTGAAGACACTAACTCATTAGGACTTCACAGGGCTTGCCAGGGCTGGAGACAACAATTAGTTTGTCGGAGACATCAGAAATGACCGCTGAGTTTTGCGAGGAGAAATCCTTTGTGACGGATCGGTGCTGACACCACAGGCCGGGTGGGTGGGTGGGGGGAACAGGGGGAATGGGGCGGGTACTGGGTAGTGACACCACAGGCCGGCGGGTGGGTGCGTGGGGGGAACAGGGGGAATGGGGCGGGTGGGTGCGTGGGGGGAACAGGGGGAATGGGGTGGGTACTGCGGGTAGTGACACCACAGGCCGGTGGGTGAGTGCGTGGGGGGAACAGGGGGAATGGGGCGGGTGGGTGCGTGGGGGGAACAGGGGGAATGGGGCGGGTGGGTGCTTGGGGGGAACAGGGGGAATGGGGTGGGTGCGTGGGGGGAACAGGGTGAATGGGGTGGGTACTGGGTAGTGACACCACAAGCCGGTGGGTGAGTGCGTGGGGGGAACAGGGGGAATGGGGCGGGTGGGTGCTTGGGGGGAACAGGGGGAATGGGGTGGGTGGGTGCGTGGGGGGAACAGGGGGAATGGGGTGGGTGGGTGCGTGGGGGGAACAGGGGGAATGGGGCGGGTGGGTGCGTGGGGGGAACAGGGGGAATGGGGCGGGTACTGGGTAGTGACACCACAGGCCGGTGGGTGGGTGCGTGGGGGGAACAGGGGGAATGGGGTGGGTGGGTGCGTGGGGGGAACAGGGGGAATGGGGCGGGTGGGTGCTTGGGGGGAACAGGGGGAATGGGGTGGGTACTGGGTAGTGACACCACAGGCCGGCGGGTGGGTGCGTGGGGGGAACAGGGGGAATGGGGCGGGTGGGTGCTTGGGGGGAACAGGGGGAATGGTGTGGGTGGGTGCGTGGGGGGGAACAGGGGGAATGGGGTGGGTGGGTGGGGGGGAACAGGGGGAATGGGGTGGGTGGGTGGGGGGAACAGGGGGAATGGGGTGGGTGGGAGGGGGGAACAGGGGGAATGGGGTGGGTATAATGGGTAGTGACACCACAGGCCGGTGGGTGGGTGCGTGGGGGGAACAGGGGGAATGGGGTGGGTGGGTGCGTGGGGGGAACAGGGGGAATGGGGTGGGTGGGCGGCGTGGGGGGAACAGGGGGAATGGGGTGGGTACTGGGTAGTGACACCACAGGCCGGCGGGTGGGTGCGTGGGGGAACAGGGGGAATGGGGCGGGTGGGTGCGCGGTGTGGGGGGAACAGGGGGAATGGGGTGGGTGGGTGACACAAACTTCAAGGAAGAGAAAGAACATCCGCACACTATAGTTTCTAGAGCTCCGAGACTTACTTTATTTAAAGGCAACAAATTGCAACGTTTCGACCTACAAGCTCTTCATCAGGCAAATATTCTTGATGCCTGACTTCCAGCACCTGGCCTAAATATATAGGAATTGAGATGTGCACACAATCTTCTCTAGTGACACAAACTCCCAGAGCACCCCAGTGCCACATTAACCCTTATCTGTGAGTGAATAAGGTTCCCATCACAGACTACCTTCTGCAGAACTGGAAAATCCTATTATGGACTGCAGAGGGACACTTGGGAAACACTCCGCCGGGAAATCTGTCTCTCTCGGCACGTAGTAGGAGAGAGATGGGACATCCAGTCCTCTACTCCTCCTCTTCCTCTGTTCATTCTCTCTCTTTCGCTTTCATTCACGATGAGTGATTCTCCCTCTCTTTTGTGCTCTTCTCTTCTCTTTATCCGTCTTTGTTTCTCTCCCGCCTCATCTATCACTCCTGTTTTTCTCTCCGTCTCATCCTGCCTGTCCTATATCTCCCTCCATTCCGCCTCCACGCCGTTGAGCATAAACATGTTTAAACTCTCTTCCTCACCCCCGTCACCAGCTCCTCTCTCTCTTCCTCAGCCCCGTCACCAGCTCCTCTCTCTCCCCCTCTCATCCAGTGTTGATTTCATCGACTAATACTAGGACGAAAAATGTTCGTCGACTACCATTTTTCACTGACTAAATGGAAACTAAATAAAAACTATAAGCTATGATGACTAAACTAAGACTAAATATATTGACAATTTCGTCAACACATAAAAACTATAGATTAAAATGTTAGGAATGGACTAGTGGACAAAAGATCCACTATAAGTAATTTTACACTTGGTTTGAATGCTGAAAATAGATAGATAGAGATCTACAAGCTCACAAAACGTCGGCTAAGTGTAAAATCAGCCATTACGACGGCATCAAGGCCCGCCAAAACAAAAAACACACTAAATCTACAGTTGATTTAGTCGACTAAAATCTTATGATATTTAGTCGACTAAAACTAGACTAACACTAAAACATTCCAGGTGACTAAAATGTGACTAAAACTAAAATAAATTTCATTCCAAAGACTATGACTAGACTAAAATAGAAATTTGCTGCCAAAAACAACACTGCTCTCATCCCCTCTTTTCCTCCTCTCGCTCTCTCTCTCTCTCTAGAGAGAAACTCTATCTGTTCCCCTCCATCTTCGGATGAGTGAGTCGCACTTATCTGTGGATTTCAGGGTGACTGCCGTGTCTAGAGCTTTACTCACTTACCTTTGCGCTAGGAAAACAAAAACACAAAAAAACCAAAAAAAACGTAATGTGAAACATATGAATATACGTTGTACGTCTAATCCAATATATCCAATAAGCGCCCCCCGCTTTTATTGCTCAATTTAGATCATCAAACAATGAACAATGCGTGTGTATGAAAAAGATATCCCCCCATGAAAAGTCACGGCAATGAAGTTAAAATAACATTCCTGGAGTCACCGTGAGTGTAAACAAGAAATATAGCGCCGCAGAACACAAATGAAGTCTGATTTACAGCACATGTACAGTGCAGCATCCTGCACCAGGGCTCGCTTTAGCACAAGTGTTTCCTGGAAGAGTGTAGGCCTTATTGTGTTACGGGCCGTTTCTTATTATCCCCCACAAGAATCTCTCAGCCGAAAAACATAAAACATATTACAGCAGGTTACACATTCGGACTGTGACTGGCACATGGTTTTAAGCACCAATTCA
>NC_136792.1:30826918-30956918 GCF_951216825.1 Electrona antarctica
CTGAAACACGATCAGTATTGTGGGGAAAGCTTTCACAGAATATAACGGATAAACGCGATCGGATATTTTCAGCGAAAGCTTCCCCCACAATAACAGAAAACCGAAAACACACTAATATAGAGCCCTGAGGAACTCTGCTCAACCATATAGGGCTTGGTTAAGTCACAGAAACCTGGACTGGTGACTTGACATGGAATGAAAGACGTAAAAAAATGATCTTAATTAGACTATAACCTTATCTAAATTATTATAGTATTTTGAAAAAAAAAGAAAAGAAAAAAAATCAGACCCGTCTGAAGTGAGTGGTGCTGTACTGTACTTGTCCTGTACGTACTGTAATGTACTGTACTGTACTGTACTGTACTGTACTGTACTGTACTGTACTGTACTGTACTGTACAAGCTCTCCACCCTGGCCCTGCTCAGACCCAGCCAGCCAGGGTCACAGCCAGGGACACAGCCAGGGACACACATTGCGGGGCAATGCAGTGGTTGCACCACTCAAAAAGCAGTCAGATTTGGAGCGTTTGGAGGAAATACAAATAAATAAAAGGACAAGTCAAGTCTACTAACTTGAACAAGTGACCTAAAACACAAATTGCAACTGGTCAACAGTGGATAAACTGATGCTATAGGCCTACAACACATACTGTGTAGTTACAGATAGACCTAATGATGATGCACTATTACAGGACTTCAAGAGAATAATCGATAGTCTGTACGATTCATTCAGTTGAAAGTTCCTATGAGCTGAAAGATGACTCATTGTGGTAGAAGGTGCAAGGTGCTCAGTGGCGCCGTGACTTTAACGTGTAGGGATTTTTTTTGTCATTTTGGGACTAATTTTTAATGACTAACATTGTTGTGTATTAGCCCGTCTGACACCTTGATCGAGTTGAGACTAAGTGCAACTGCAGCTACTACACGTATGCACTATGCAGCCAATACAACGATTATTGCGCAGCTAAATGGAAACGGTGCTAGACCATTGCATGCACCATGCAGCGCCTGTCGGGAAACCAAATAAATAACCAGGCATCCCCCAATAGTGCAGGGACATTCAGACCCAAATACCCCCCCCCCCCCCCCCCCCCCCCTCTGGCACCTATGAACATGCTCAACTTTCAACTGCTGTATGCACTGCATAAATCAGCCAGGGCATTCAGAGCTGGGTTTGTTCACAACTGAACACCTATAGGATGCAGCCCAGACAGAACAATATTATGGCTAAGGTAAAAACGGGTTGCAAAATTAGTTTTCTGATGGGGGTCCATGGCAAAATACATATTCATTTGGGGGAGAGGGTTGAGAACCACTGCTCTGAACATTGACTTGACCTTGTTGAGGCCATCTACTGGGCTGGATGATTATACTAGTCCATAAAGTAGAAGGAGGAGCCGATTCATCTGCAAAATGAATAATTAAATGATTTGAGGGGATGGATGCTGCCCCGTGCCGCTCAGAATCACGGTGTTGTCTGTCGACGGTCGGCATAGGTGTATTCCGTCCATAATGGAGGCATAGACCTTTGCCCTTGCTCGGATGCACCCCCTGGAGAGAGCCTCCTTCACCTGGCATTGTGCCTGCCCCCCTACACCTTCCTCTGGCACTGCCCCCCTAATGGCCGTCTTTGTCCTTTCTCAATTCACTCTGACTTTGTTCAGTTAGTTAACCTAGCTTCCCCTCCCCGCTGGGAACTCACAGACATACTGAGAGAGGGGAGGAGGGGGTGAGTATACGAGGATATAATGGAATAGGAGAATGGAGGAGGAAGAGGGTGTACAGGAAAGGGAGTTGGGGGGGTGAAGAGGAAAACAGAAATTTGTAAAGTTTCTTTTTTTCGATCTTGACTGTTAGAGCAAAGTATAACTTCAAGACAAAGTGTATAATTCCATCGATGGAGTGGAACTCTGTCTCTCTCTCCCCACAGCGTAACTCGGCAACACTAACATGACAGATTAGTCCGTAGAAAGGGATTACTAATCAAGTAAGAGGCACGGAGACGAACCCCCAGCTTGTTTTGTCTTTTCCATTTTCAATGGACAGCATTCCTGGGGAGACAATCAAGCTCCAGTTACACTGGATGGAGAGCTCATCTCCCCTGACAGAGGCCACGGCGAGACAAAGGCGGACACAGACACACACACGGCTGCAGACATCTCCGGGGCCCTTTAATTGGGGGGAGCCAAACACACACACTCCACTCCACACACTCACGAGAAGAAGGAAGCCAGGAGGCCAGAGGAGTGCTGGTGCCTCAGCAGACTAACACGCACGCACGCACGCACGCACGCACGCACGCACGCACGCACGCACGCACGCACGCACGCACGCACGCACGCACGCACGCACGCACACACACACACACACACACACACACACACACACACGTACAATGTACTCACCGTGGTCAGGGTCCATTTACTTTCAATTCAGTTGAGTTCCAAATGCTACGCAGAAACGTAAACTGTGAATTTGCTGATTACTATAGATAACTATGAAACCTTGCGTTTTGGTCACGTCACGTCACGTCACGTCACGTCACGTCACGTCACGTCACGTTACGTCACGTCACGTTACGTCACGTAATCTGTCACTGACAATCGTTACTCACAATATTTTGCCCAGGTCTCGTGACATCACTATGACATCATCAGGGATGATAATAAAATCCCATACATGGGGAAAGGCCCCCATATTGTGCCCAGGTCTCGTGACATCACTATGACATCATCATCCCCATACATGGGATGTCACGAGACCTAGGCACAATATATGGGGGCATATATTGTGCCTAGGTCTCGAGACATCCCATGATATTAAGCCCATATACAGGAATGTGATCCTTCCTCTTCGATGTCTCCCTTTTGACTGATACCTGTCCATTTAAACTCTAGACGGGCCTGCCCCAAAGTTATTTGTGCAGCCGGCGAAAACTAGAGTTCTCAACAGGCCCGAAAATGGAGGCCCGGCCCTACCTGGGCCCTCATCAAAAACTGTACATTCAAGACACTGCCTCCGCTGCCACCTTTAGTTCTCCATATATCTAGCTGACCAGTTCTGACATGTTGATCTGACCTCATCGCATCCTGTATATACACTCAAGACACACTCCATATATGGCCAGTGCACGCAACCTCGCTCGCTAAATATAAACATTTCGTTTTAAAAGTCTTTACCACAACTATAACAGCAACATCAAGTGGATGCTAACATCTTACTATTAGTTACTTGTGTGGGCTATAGGCTTGTTGATATACAGTTTTAATGTTTGTTTTTCCTTAAACAAACATTATAAACGCCATTGATGGACAGAGGTTAATGTTTGTTTTGTAACAAACACAAACATTAAATGCCATTAACAATGAACAGAGTTTAATTTTGTTTTGTCCATGTTTGTTTTGTCCTCGATGTTGTAAGATGATAAGAGTGCCCCTCACTTCACACAGGTGTGATTTTTGTTAATACTAACTTAATATATTTATTTTGAGTTTCCAATATTTCGGTAGAAACCCCTCCTGAACACAGTGTAAATATTGATCTGGATAGAAGATGGGGCAGAGTAGAGCTGATTCAGATTGACTCAGATGTTGATTTGAGTGAAATGGCATGTAGTGTATAGTGTTAGCTGTAGTGTTGTGAGGGGGTGAGGGGCTAGTCTAGGACCAGGGCTGTGTTCAGAAAACGAGGAACTAGTTCTGAGACTGGCCTCGTTTGAGCCTGGATCAAGGTCTAGCTGACTTTGGAACACAAACTGGAGCTGGGCCGCATTAGTCCAGTAAGCTGATTATCATGGCTAGCCATGGCTCTAACACAATGCAGGGGAACGAGGAGGTGTCCCCGTGGTCCAAGTCACAGCCACGATGCTTCAGGCTTTATTAGAACAATAGAGCCGTTTCCCATTGCTTCGACACACAAGCAATGATGCAGACTTCGCCGCCACACGGCGGCCAATTTTCTCTTACGCCATTATGTGCTGGTCCTTGAACAGGAGGACCTCCCCTTACCCTTATACCCTAGCTGGACAATCTCCAGCTGGAAATCCAAGCATGGAACTCATCCTCCTCAGCCAGCAGAACCATCCTATCTGCCCACAAGCTCAAACCTTAATCCATGCCTGCACACAGGGGCGGGCTCATAGCGGCTCAGGCTGTCATTATAATATACTATGTGCAAGGAGAGCATAATTAAGTGATATCTTGTATCCACAGCAGTAATTAAACGATATCTTCCTTACACTTCAGCGACTAGAATGGGACTCATGTATAGGCTTACTTGTCGAGAACATTCTGGATATAGCTTAGCTTGATAATCCCACGTCTTTGCTATCCGCTCGCACGCCGAGGCATTTAATGGTTTTTTATTGTTTTCTCTACAATTCATTAAGTGCCAATGAGACCTTTGAGTATTGTGTGAACTGCTCAGTCATTATTGCGAAGCTCTACCTTAGCAGCACTTTCTCTCCTGAGGGGAGAGCAGGCGTCGGCCCAGCGGAGGACGTCAGCACAGCCGCTGTGTTCACACGACAACAATATGCCGATACCCCCCCCCCCCACCCCATTCACAGCCTCCTATATAGCAAAAAAAACTTTCCCCACTTTGAATTTCTAAAAAAGTCAGTGTGTACATGTTCATGCAAGTGGGTGTAGTTTGTGCGGTGCGTGTGTGTGTGTGTGTGTGTGTGTGTGTGTGCGTGTGTGTGTGTGTGTGTGTGTGTGTGTGTGTGTGTGTGTGTGTGTGTGTCCATTGAGCGGTACGTATACGTGAGTGACAGAGAGGTTCATCCCTACATACGCTTGGCCTTTCTAAGCGCTGCTGTGTTGGAGAGCCATCTCTCCTGACAGTGGACGGGGATGTGGCAGGGGGCCGGGGATTAACGGAGCCCTTTTTTGGGGGCTCAGCCACTAAGAGTGGCTCTTTCACTGCAGTGACAGAGAGAGGTTGACAGGCCTCGTCAGAACGGCCGGAGACAGAGGGGACAGTCAAGTCAGAGACATCTGCATTCATTCAGGACAGCAGCTTATCCCGTGCACAAAAAAACACGCCCTCTCGAAACGCCCTCCACACGCACACGCACACGCACATGCACATGCACGCGTGCGCGCGCACACACACACACACACACACACACACACACACACACACACACAGACGCACGCACGTCTTTCTTCTATCTTTTTTACCCTTTCTGTCTCTCTTGCCTTCTCTCTCTTCCTGAGTTAGTTTATCTCTCTTTCTCTTGGTGTCTTTCCTCCTCGTCCAACTGTACTGAGTTAAAACCTGAACTCAGATTTCCTTCATAATATAATATATTGACATTGTTACTGAGTCGAAGGTTTCTGTGACCTTTTATGTGCTGAGTAGTTTCTACGACTCTGGGGCCCATAAAACCAATTCAAAACCCATTGTACATTTTCAAAATTGCATACTTAAAACGTCAATCTGAAAATAAGACCTACGGCTCCTAAAACACGAAAGCCAAATAATAACAATAGTAATACAAAAAACAAAAGATGCTTGCACCTGCAACATTTCCAGCTGAGGGACCTCCCCAGACGGGGCCCCTCGCTCGGAGCCCCAGGCCGGGCGGACAGCCCTCCACCGCTCTCCTCCTGCATCCTCATCTCCTTCACCCATCCCTCCATCCTCTCAGGCAGTCCAGGAGACAGGCAGAGCCAGGGACGTCCCGGCCCCAGCCACCTAATCCTCCTCTCCCATTCAACTGGCACTGTTAATCTCCTCCACTGCCCCTCTCCTATACTCCTCCACCTCTAACCATCTCCACCTCTACCTCCGCCTCTCACTCGAGAGGTACACAAAAGCTCTGAGGACCCCCCCCCCCCCCCCCCACTGGCCCGCCCCGCCCATTGCTCCTTCAACGGGGGGACACCACCCGGCAAAAAAGCCAGGATCCATAATCCCACGGGACAGTGAGTATGGGTGAGTCCAGGATAACTCTCTCTGGGACTCTCACCCTCTTCTTGTCTCATTGTTGTGGTTTGCTGGCGTAAGAGGACAGACACAAGCAGAGCTTGAATTTCAATGTGCCTTCAGCGATTCAGACAGAAAGAGCGAGACACAGAGAGACTGCACAATATGGCCTGATGGATGGGGGCATCCGGGTGTTGAGGAGTTTCTCAGCGGGCCAAAACAAAAACAAGAAGTACATGACGATGATGGTGAGCAGGGCAGCTCATTGTTATCATGTCACATATTAGCTCAAATTGTGACAAATGGTCACTTTGAGTAGTGTCTACAGTATATGTTGCTATACTTCTTTTCAAAGGAACTAAAATTAATCCTGGATTTAGCCACGGGGAACAAAAATACACGGCAAAATCCTCAGTGTTTATTTATCCATGTTACCGTCATATTTATGCCCCCCACCTCCGTCAAAGACAGGCTGTCTAAACACTATATAAGGGTTGTAAGGTCAACTCACTTATTTAGAGAATGTATTCAAATGTTTTAATCATATGAAATTTTTACTTTTTCACCCCCCCCCCCCCCCCACATCATGTATAATATGGTTACGTTTATGTAAATGTAAATCAATAAAAGGCTCATCATTCATACATTGTCCATAGTCGCAATCTGCATCTGAATTGATTGGATTTCAAAGGAACTGACCCCAATGATTTGCTCAAAGTCAAAGGGGAAAGTGGACAGGCTGCGACATTCTGCCTCTTCACATATCCTAGAGTGAGCTACGAACAGGTAAAAAAAAAAGGCTATGGACACTGGACAGTCTGTGTGTACATAATGCAGTACTGTACATACACTTATACTTTCTTTCTTTCTTTTATAACTTCACATGATGAAGAAATGCATCAATACCACACACACACACACACACACACACACACACACACACACACACACACACACACACACACACACACACACACACACACACACACACACACACACACACACACACACACACACACACACACACACACACACACACACACACACACACACACACAAACACTAATGGCAGAGTCAGCTCCCGTCCTGCGCTGTGGTGGGCTGCATGCATGTCCCGGCCGGCCTGACAGACCCTCCGCAGCCTCGCTCCCTTTTTTATTTACCGAACCTATCTTTCCCATAAGTCACCATTCCTGTATTCATAAAACATCATGGAGGCCATAACTCAACCTTCCCCTTTATGAATAAAGCCCCGAATTTATGTTGATGGCGTCGAGGAGCGCTGGCCTCCCTGGTGACAAACTTCCCCCGGTCTGTCACCAGTGGGCCGGGCGCTGCACAGTGGCCCTCCATCAAGCGCTCCAGCAGATGGGCGCACCACTTTATCGCTCCCCGGCCGGTGACATCACCTCGCACGCGCCGCGCAAGAATTGATGATGAAAGCACACATATCTATCTTAACTCACATTTACCAAATCAATTTTATTTTTACAGACCCTCCACCAGCTTATTGGCATATTGACGCTTTACGGGCGGGGAGGGGGCCCGGGGTTGGAGGGCTCGAGGGATTGGGGGGGGTTGGGGGGGGGGGTTGGATGCGAGGGAAGCGAAGGATGGGTGGCAGACGTGATAGGGGGGGGGGGGGGGCGTGAGGTGGGGGGGGGGGTTGGACGGAGAGAGAGTGGGGTATCGGGGGGGGCTTAATGGCGTTTACCATATTTAATGCCGGGGGATGTCATCACTGAATATCCGTTCTGAATAATGTGGCATTTCATCATAAATTCTTTACAACTTATTTACTTAATGGAAAGAGTTATAGCCCGCTGTCAGGCAGGTAATTAAACATTGTGATACAGTGCTGCCTCTCTGGGATCCCATCCTTCCCCTCCATCTCTCTCTCTCTCTCTCTCTCTCTCTCTCTCTCTCTCTCTCTCTCTCTCTCTCTCTCTCTCTCCCGCTCAACCCCTCCACATACTCCCGGCTCTTCAGCTTTTTAAATACATATTATTCAAGCTCCCCATAAATTACCACCGGATTAAAATTCATGAAACCTTTTTTTCCCCTTTATTTCCTTCCATGGGAAAAAAAAAAAAAGAAAAGAAAAAGAAAACCCAGAGAGCTTGTTCAAGCGGCCGTAAATCTCTCTGGGAGGGACAGGGACTTTTTCAATCATATTAAAACCCAATGTTAGCAAAACGTGGGGAAGGAAAATAAAAAAATAAAAACTAGAAAAGATTTTTATTTCGCTGTTAGAGGAATTGATGTGCTGAGTCTCACAGAGCGGTAGATAATGAAGGAGAACTTCTAGAGTAAAATAAAATAAATAAATAAAAAACAGGGAGTGAATGAATAATTTATTTGAGTCTGGTCCGAGCCCAAACCACTGAGTCAGAACCGAGCGCCGCTATGATGCAAGCCCAACAGCGCGACCAGCGCCAAATCCAAAACTATTTATATGAGCCGACGTTCTGCTGATATTCTACCAACACATTCTGAGTCAGAAAGCATAAAAATGAGCTTAGGGGTTTGGGGGTGGGGGGACTGGACGCTGGTAAGAAGGAAGGGGGGGGGGGGGCGGATTGCTGCTCAAGCTCTGACGGCATGGTGTGCCATCATTAATATGCTTGGTTCTCTTTTACAAAAGGTACAAAGGTCCTATAAGTGGGTTTGCGGACTTAGCCCTCACATCCAAATTAGAGATGATCTGTTTAGCGAGACTCAATCAGGCTGATACGCTACCCCCTCCCCTCTCCTGCTCAGTAAAACCAAACGGGCCTGACAATGACTGAGACCACACCTGACCTTTGACCTTGTCCTGTGACCCTGCCTTCGATTTTGCGCGTCGGCTGACCAATATGTGATTGGCCAATGGCCGCAGTGGGTCTCTAACTGGGATGAAGGCAGGATTTATAGCTTTTCATTTTAATTGAGTTAAGAGCATAGGCCCTCGGCTCCCTGAGCTGACATGACATCACTGGGCAACAAACAGCAGCAGCAACACTGTGGCTAAATGTGAACATGACGACATGGGTAGAAACAGAGAGAGAGAGAGAGAGAGAGAGAGAGAGAGAGAGAGAGAGAGAGAGAGAGACAGAGGGGAGCGATCAGAAAGATGTGGATTGACCACAGAGGAGCCCCCGTACCGCGTCCCCCATCAGAGTCTGCTTTTGTGTTCCAACTTCACGGTGTTTTCAATGAATTTCATCACTTTAACTAAAGGTTTAGTACCCACAAAACCAATTCAAAGTCAATGAGGGAACGAAAAAGAAAAAAAACGAGAAATCCCAGAAAACGTCCTGTAAAGTTCACATGGAATGCAGCACTGTGCTCTTGCTATTAGGCCAAGTCAGACTCATTCTCATATTTCCATGCGGACATTTTCATAAGCGCCTCTGTATGAAGTTACACCATTTCTTTCTGTAAGGTTTTAAACCTCTTCGTTTGGACATTTTAGAGGACATACAGTGTATCAGTTTTGTTTTTGTTTATTTTCGGTTCCTACCTGCCAGCCTTGAGTCGGGTCTCGGAGACAGGGCGTTTGCTCCCCCTCGTACGGTCCGAAGCGCTCGCCGACGTCCACTTTCCTCTGGGACCAGACGCCCAGGTCGGCTCCCGGAACGCCCGACTCACGCAGCTCAAAGTCCGGAGGAATGGGCAGGGTGTCCCGGGGAACGTAGGACAAGGCTGGGTGGAGGTAGGGCGAGGTGTGAGGCTGGGGCGAGGCCTCATCGGCGGAGAGGAGTGGGGATGGAGGGTCCTCTGCCAGGGCAGAGGATGGCGTGGGGTCTCCGTCAGACACACACATGTCATCCAAGATGTCAGCGGGGTAGAGGGTAAACTCATCATCACCATCACCTGGGAGAGAGACAGACAGAGAGAGACAGACAGACAGAGAGAGAGAGAGAGAGAGAGAGAGAGAGAGAGAGAGAGAGAGTCTATTTGAGAGTGGTGGCCTTGGATCTTCGCAAATAGGCTACCTTAACCATACGGATCCTAGTGGCCCAATTCCGGGCCAGACATTTGGTGAAAATAACTACTAAATATCTACAAACTCACAAGATGTCGCAACACACCGCTTTTATGAGCTAGATTTCCTATTCTTGGCAAAAAAGATTTGGTGTCGAGGCAAAAAAGGCCTTCTATAGACCCCTATAGGGGACCCTGGTTAATAAGTATATATAGTTGAAGTGTTTAATGATTATGTTGGACCACACCACTCACTGGTACCTAAAGTATGGTGCTTCATGAGGTTTAACCACGTTAACCCATGGCCACATTTTTTATAATCCTATGAATGAACCAAACTCTGACAGTCCATCTGTCCTCGTCCATTTCTCTGAGCTGGTAAATTGGCTATTTTAAATATTTATTGTACGCCGACAAGTATATAGGGATAAGTGTTTACATTAAAAGGGCTCACCCTATTATTTCATTTGCACATTGTGAGAGTGTAATATGGTTATTCTGTAACGGTTCATACCCGAACCTATTTCAATCTGCCTAATGTTATATTCCCTCCTACATTGTAGACACACATGACATATGGCAGTATATCATAGAGAACAACACAAATCTACCCTCATGGGCCCTCTGACCTGGAGCGTATATATTTAGGTGCTCTTGATGTGAGATCCCTGGACTATTTATAATCTGTCATTTGAATAAACAGGTATTCAATTTAAAAACAAAATCAATAAATCCTACCATTCAGCAAAAAACCATACCAATACCAGTAGATTCAGAGCTCTCAATTAACATTTGGAAATCTGAAACATGCCAATAATGGTCAGATTTATTGTATTTATTTATTTATTTGGGAGGGGAAAATAAAAAATAAAACGGAATGTACAGATTTTGTGACCAATGTGTTTTGTCCTTTTGACAGATACAGTATGTACAATATCTATATGCATTTTTGTTTCAATCAATCAATCAATCAATCAATCAATCAATCAATCAGGTGTAAAGTGGTGCGCCCATCAGGTATTTTGTAGGTGAAAATGCTCAGAAATATACTGTAGGCCCACTGCACATTACACACGTCATACGCTATGTCGCACATGACAGAACAAACCTATACAAGCTCACAATGCATCGCATCGTGACACATTGTGAGCTCGCCGATCAGCTATTGTCATTGTGCGACGGTGTCATGTATTTAATAACAAACCACTGCAGAAGAAAAAAGTGTACAAAGATAGAACGTTTCCATCGGACCGCAGCATCCTTGGTTTGTTTGCGTTTCAGTCGGGTGGGCTGCGAGGGTCCACTCAGCATTGTGCTGCTCCAAGTGCTTTATATTTCCCTTTCCTGAGCTCCATCACCACTGTGCGGTGTGAAAACAGAGGGAAGCCCCGCTCAACGGGGTTAATTGTGAATGCAGCAAGAGACAACACCCGCATGTGACCTTTGAACCCACAGTCGCGCCTCTTCAGAGGAGGACATGCGCGGCTGGCGGGAAAGTAGACTATTTGCTGACACAGATGCCCTTGAGCAAGGCTCTGAACCGCCAAGTGCTCCAGGGGACGCGGCGCTGCAGGCAACCTTAGTGCTCTGACACATCTCTGATGAGATGCATGTGTGTTTGTGTGTTTGTGTGTTTGTGTGTGTGTGTGTGTGTGTGTGTGTGTGTGTGTGTGTGTGTGTGTGTGTGTGTGTGTGTGTGTGTGTGTGTGTGTGTGTGTGTGTGTGTAGAGAGATTTCAGTCTCTCTGAATGAACTAGCAATGACGTTAGTCTTTGCCAATGTTGGCATACAGTGACAGGCAGAGATTTAGGCCAAATATAACACATGTAATGACAAAACAGAAGGCCCCATTTAGACTGCAGTCACATCAGTCAAATCCGATTATAATCTGATTTATTTCTCCAATCTGATCTTTTGGTCCGACCGTTCACATTATATTGCAAATGACCAGATCTATGTGGTCAGACTGATATTACACTGGCAGCCAAATCCATCCTGAATCAGATCTGTGCCACATCCAGATTGTGGAATCTGATTTGTTTAAATAAGTCTAAACACAAACAAGTCACATGGAATCCGATTTAGATCAGGTTACTGCGTTCAGACTGAAACAGATCTCCTGAAATCAGATTTAAATCAGATTTGAAACCACCTCTGAATGTGGCTCAAGTCGCATTCGTAAAAATCGGATTCCATGTGACTTGTTTGTGTTTAGACTTATTTAAACAAATCAGATTCCAATCTGGATTTGGCTGATTTGGCTGCCAGTGTAATGGGGCCTATGAGACAAGTATTCAAACCAAAATACTGGTGAACCAGCTAGCCCAATGTTCTCAAAGTAAGACCCTTAGGGTTCCTTGAGGGGGTTCCAAATGGACCCTTACAGGTCTGTAACTCTGAGAGTGTGCAAAATGGAACCAAACAGACCATTTTGTACACTCAAGAGTCATGATGGGGGTCCTTGAAATTAAACCGTTTGAGAAGCACTGAGCTAGACAGTTAGCTACAGGTACCCATCCATCCAGACAGTGAGACAAACAGACAGGAAATCATCCACAGGAAGCAGCCGCTCCCCCAGCGTGCATCTGTGGCAGGCTGTGGCTAACACAGGTTGACAGGTTGGGGGGAGTTGGGGGGTGCCCGCTAATGAGGCTCCACTGTCCATCCCTGGACCACAGAACATTAAGGGCTGGCTGTGTGACACTGCAACCGCTGCGCTGTCAGCCACGGAACCTTTGATCCGACAGAGGGACGCGCGGAGAAAGACACATGCAGAGACACATGCACTCACAGGCAAACACACATACAGTACTGTATAGGCCTACTGTACTGTACTGTACTGTACTGTAGGCTACTGTACATACAAGCATACATACACAAACGTCTCTTTCAACATGCAATCTTTTCATTTGCTTGGTCCGGTCAATGAGGAGGGCCATTTACATGGAAAATGGCATTGTCTTAATTGTTCTAATTTTGTTCATATACTGTACGTATGTATTGAACAGGACATAATATGTACAGGAAGGATTGTTAATGTCTGTTGTTTTCTTTTTCTTTTGTATAATGTGTCCGGTGGCATGGCAAATAAATAAAAACTTCATATGCGTAGGCATATACGTGCATATCAGGGGCAGTGCTGGCAATCGCAATGTATCTTGCAAAAAGGTTGCAAATGAAAAGGCACATGTAACATTCATAAATAGATATGGTACAATACGATACGAGTACGATACGAGTCACTGAACCAATGGGATTCCATGAGCAATGATACAATTCAACAACAATCAATATACTGTATCATCCCAGCCTATAGTATAGTGCATGTACTGTACACATGAATAATCAGGATGCACAGCTGTATGGCTGCTCATGTGTGCAAGCACTGGCTGATCCCTCACATTCACACAACACTCCCAAGTTGGCTGCAGTGCTCTGCGATAAACTGACCAATCAGATCAACTCTCGAACTGGCCAAAAATAATGCAGAGTCGCAGTGAAGTTGTATACTTACATCCTAAAAGTGAAAAAAAGAAAATAAATAACATTATGCCAAACAGACAATACACATGTTTTTAAGTCCCTACAATCTTTTCAACCACAACACTTCCCATGTCTAAACATAGCGTCTGACTATTGGGAATGAAAACTGTCGACTATATGTCCACGTGCTATTTTCCTCTGTCAGTTTTAAAAATCATAATTCCTGTCTAAATGTATTTGCTGTGCGCAACAAAAGGCATGCATGAATGTATTGTGCTGAATCAGCCCTCTGTTATAAACATCTAGCTGTACAGAATGCGTGTGTGTGCGTGCGCGCGTGCGTGTGTGCGTGCGTGTGCGTGCGTGTGCGCGCGCGCGCGTTTCAAGAGCATGCTTGTGTGTCTGACTCTCTGTATAAGCATGTCCAGAACTTAAGTATTCCTCCAAGTCGTTCCAGGAATACCAGATCAGGGTGCCTGTGTGACCATTGTGTTTGACACACGCACTGTGTGGGCCCAGGGAAAATCCTTTTTTAAAAGGCACTGCTGAGCAGGGCCGGGCATGAAACCCAATTTAAGTCTAGGAGTCAAAGCTAAGGCAGATTTATACTTACTTACGTGCCAGTGTCGCGCAACGTAAAAGAGCAGACCTACAAGCTCACAAACGGGTCACACTGTGACACGTTGTGAGCGTATAGATCGGCTATTTCCGGAGCGCGAGACGCGCGCAACCGAGTATAACTCCGGCTTAATGATTTTCAATGGGAGGACTGTGTAACGTGGTTATAGTCCTGGATGTGAGGTTTGCCATATGGTGGAGGGGCCGAGAGCTTTTAAAGGTAACTGTATCCCTCCGTTGCTGTTTCTACACTGACATTTCTCCTCACGCTGGTCTCCAAGTTTATATTTGATTTAGACCAGAAATTCCCCCAGTCCGGCCGATTCAACGAGGGAATTTTGATTCATAAACATATACGTTACTGAAAGGTAAACGGTGCCCGAAAGTAAATATGCTGTGTTCAGAGTTTTAAAAACTGTGGTTTCATCCCCAGATGACAGATAAGTCAAAGACACAAAGACACAAAGTGGAGATGAAGACGATGCTATACTCTGACGATCCTGTCTGGAAGTGCATGTGTGTGTGTGTGTATGAGTTTGCACGTGTGCGTGCGTGCGTGCGTGCGTGCGTGCGTGCGTGCGTCCGTGCGTGCTCACTGTGGGCATGTTTCTGTCAGGAACATTTTGTTTGTTTGCAGTGGCAAACCACAGCAATACCAATGTAGAAATACACTGTTACAAGTAAAAGTCCTGTGTTCAAAATTTTACTTGAGTACAAAAGTAATGGAATCAAAACATAATTAGTAAATTACCGTACCAACGTCTTTCAAAATCTTTCAGGAATTGTTTCCAAGCTCACAACATGTAGTGAGCTTGTAAATCAGCTATTTTTGAAAAGCCTAAGTGTAATAGTGCATAATTGGTTAATGAATGTTTTGTAATAATAATAATCAAAATGTGCAAAGTGAGTTGTAACTAAAGCTGTCAAATAATTGGAATAATGGTGGAGTAGTGGAGTAAAAGTATAAAGTATCAGAAAACTAACTTTGTTTGTTCAGTGTTAGACACGGCTTTATCCGTACAAGCTGACGCCCTCCGTCAAAACAAGGAGTTCTGGGTAAGAAGGGGGAACTCCAGCTGCGAACAACATCCTGTACATGACTTAACGCCATTAGATGACATACCACCATAACATGGCATGACAAAACAAATAGAAAAAGCACATGTAATTTGCACCGATTCCTGAAAGATAAAATAAGGTTTTCGATGTGGGTTATGTGAGGCAGAACACTGTATAAAAAACAAACAAAACATCCTCAATGAACGAGAAGAAAACAATATTAATATCTATTATCTACAGCATTAGAATCAGTCGTGACTGCAGGAAAACACAGCATGACATTTACGCATGACAACACAGACGCGTCAACACATACAGTACATACATACAGTATAGCACCGGTGTCGGGTGGAAACCTTTTTTTCTTTCTTTTTTTAATGGAAACCAATAAGCTGTGTATCAACAGATCCAATGTAGTTATTATTTAGTCACAAGCTTGTGTTAATACTTTACATTGGTTAAACTTTACATACAGGGCAATATACTTTGAACTTTGAAACAGGTGTCCCTATTTTGGACATGCTTTAAACATTTTCAGAATTGTAAATAAACTAAATTGCAAAAAAAGCAGATCTACAAGCTGCGCAACGCATCATGATGTGACACCTGCATGCATACTCCCCGTATAGCCTCACGCTAGCGCCTGCTGCATAAATTCATTAATTTTTATTAGGAGGGAAAACATTTGTTCCCAGGCCTGCTATCTGCATGGAGCGGAATGATTTTCACCTCTGCCACGAGGTGTTGGGCGGACTCATACATCACGCGATTACCCCGAGCAGCGAGCGCGGTCGCCATCATCAGGGAGTGAATTAAAGATGATAGAAGGAGCTATTAATCACCGTGACAAAGCCCCTAATGGAGGTGTGACCCAGCCACTGCTGACGGGACGCCAAGGGGACGCACCCGCGGGACAAATGGAAACATATGTTTACAGAGAAATAACCTACCTGTGGACACAGTCAAGGCCCCACTCCCCCTCCTGCCCGGCACTCTCTGTACCTTTGTGCCTCAGTCTTGCTGCCGTTTACTTTCTCTCTCTTTTTTTTGTCATACTTTATCATTTTTTCATTCCAAGGCATTTCTCCCTTTTAATATAATTCGTTTCTCCAATCAGTTCCACCTACAGCATCACTGTCGCCCGTTTTCTTCATGGAAAGTGAGCCTTATCTGTGTAATTGCATTATTGCCATAACTTCAGTTATTTCAAATAAAACTACAATGATTAAGAAAAAAATATTTGGGCAAAGTTTAAGCTGAGCCCCATTGATTCAATAATAAACATTTAATTTAAAATATTTCAAAAAATATATAAAACATCATGTGGATGGAAAAACAAACAAACACAGAAGTAAGTTGGTCTACTGGAAATCTGGTTCTGGTCAGTCCAAAGGTTTGCGAGAATAGCACTGGAAGAACACACAGACACGCATAGACCCCCACTATATAGACGGGTTTAAACTGTAGGGTAGTGGTTCTCCAAGTGGGGTCCAGGTGTTCGTTGCGGAAGTTGCAGAGATTAAAAATTGACCCTAACTGGCCTGTAACTCTGAGTGGAACCAAATGGATCCATTTGCACACTCTCAGAGTTATGGGGGTCCTTGAAATAAATAAATAAAAGTTTGAGAAGCACTACCGTAGGGCATGCAATATAAGGACATTATTCATCTAGCTAGGCTGGACCCGATTCACACATCAGCAGCTTCCAGCCAGTCACTGAGCTCTGTGTGATTGATGGGGGGGGTCTTAGCTCATGAAATATGGAAATGAACTTCTCACCTTTAGGGGGCAGGTCTCGTGCTTATCGCCAGACATCGTTTGTTGCCTGTGATAACAGACAGAGTGGGTGGGGGGCGTGTAACCTCGAGGTACAGGTCATATGTAATCACACATGATCCCCGCCATCAGTCACCATCCAAATTCCCCCCAACAACCGTCTCACTTCCTCATTCCTCCATTTTTCTTCGCCATCTTTTTCCACTGCGAGCAGTGTCGGAAACAGCAAATATAGTCTGTGCACTAGTTTCCAGAAGGTGCCATGAGCATTTCCTGTTCCGGGTCAGATTAGCGAATTTGACACACATTATGTGATTCTCACCATGCATGTTAGAGTCGCTCCCTGTGTTTTAACCATATTCTGCTTTGTTGCGGGGTCCCCCAGGGGATCCTTTCCTTCCCCCCCTCAAATCTTTTCGCTGAAAATAGCTGATCTATGAGCCGGTTCAATCTCCGGCTCCCTCTTGCGTTAGTGTCGCAGTGTCCTTGAGCAAGACACCGAACCCTGATGTGCCGTTGGCTGCCTTGCGTGGTTTCCACCGACATCGGTGTGTGAATGTGTGTGTGAATGTAATGCACACTGTAAAGCACTTTGGGTAAAGGCACTATATAAATGCACCATTTACCATTACCATGTACACAAACCATTTAACATTTACACAAACAAAGAGACCATAACATACAGCCGCAGACAGTAGAAAGGTCAACACGCTGTCTGCGCTGTTGCCGCCTCAAACACAACTAGAACTTGCGTGAAAATGCTGCAGTGACACGCATGATAAATGCATGCTGAGGCGATATGGTCACAATGGCTACCACTCTGTATGAGTTCCCCATGAATGAAAGGAAATGCAAGGATGGAATGAGAAGCACAGGAATGATGCAACCCACTTCCTTCATTTTTTTTGGAGGGGAGAAGAAATCTGGCTATTCTCCTATTGTTGCAAGTTGAGCGCCTCACGCTCTATTTGTATTGTGAGCCGTGAGGATAATTAAGCGGGACACTCCAGTGTAGTTTACATAATCATCACATACTACTGCCTCGAAACAAAGGAGCACCACAAACACCTCAATTATCATTCACTCGGTCGTGTTCAATGCTTGGCCAATTATTGCCAATCAGTCTGTTGGTTTGCTAAGTGCTGTTAATTACAGTGCTTTGGTTTGTGCCTGGGTTTCCTCAGTGGGGTGCGCATACAGGGAGCATCTGGAACCCCATGCAAGGTGGTGAGCTTCCTAATTAACTGTGTCTTTGTGCTTAATGATGGCATTGGCACTGTTTGTTTGAGCATTTTCCTCAGTCTCTGAGTGGTGGTGGGGCTGACTAAAACAGACCGGAGCGCAGCAATTTCCATTGCTTTAATATTTGTAAAACTCACAGGCATGCTTTCACTTTCAAAATGTTTAAAACAGCAATGTGACGCGTTGTGAGCTTATAGATCGGCTATTTGTTCTACTTTTGTGTGATAGTCTTTTTTTTTTATAGTCTTGATGAAAAAAATGAAAAGAAATTCTGCCAGACAGTGAATATATCGTTGCTGTCAGGCAGAAACCTCTTATCTCTATATTTTTACTCGTTGTGTTTTTTCGTAAATTAATGCCCAATATCATACTACAGCGTCATATCACACGAAAGCATAAAAATTATACAGATCTGCAAGCTTGATTCCGTGACGCGTTTCAAGCTTGTCGATCTGCTACTTTTGCTGTTTTTAAATTGAATCCTGAAAAGTAAATTGTTTTGGACGTTTCCACCCATCAGAGACCATGTACCATACATTTACATTCAGCATGGTGTTGTGTACTCATATGTCTTAGCAGACATACGTAGTTTGCTGATCATTCTTTAAACAAGATTGAAGTTCATGAAACGACAATTCCTCTCACATCCAACTCTACAGGAGAACGTCAATACACACTGTAGTGTAAATTATTCACATAATACTATGAATTATTTGTCCCTCAGTGTGATGAAGAGAGGCCCTTTACAGCTACACATCCTGTGACCTTGTTGTAGGTCAGTCACAGCAAGAGTTTGTAAACCCAAATAGCACAAACAAATGAACACGCACGCACGCACGCACGCACGCACGCACGCACGCATGCACGCACGCACGCACGCACGCACGCACGCAGGCACGCACGCACGCACGCACGCACGCACGCACGCACGCACGCACGCACGCACGCACGCACGCACGCACGCACGCACGCACGCACGCACGCACGCAACCATGCACGTGCATTGGGGCACTTAACATATTCTTAATTAATGAGAGCATCGCCTGTGTGTTTCTTCAGTGTGTTTAGCAACTATACCTCCCCGTTCCGAATGGAAAACACTCAATTACGAGCCCTGGGCCGAATGACCAATTAACAACAAACAACAAACTGAAACTTAAAGCCTCTCTCTCACACACACACACACACACACACACACACACACACACACACACACACACACTCAATTAATTAGCGTTAGTTGTGATTAATAATGAGGGTCTTTTAATGGTAAATGTGAGGCAGCGGTGGCAGCCTGACACAACAAAGGCGTCTGTGCAGACAGCAGAATTTATGTGGGGAGGCTGCCGGGGGATTTTAGCATGTTCCTCACAGGCCTGACAAATGGCCTATTAATTATCTAATGTTGTCTGACAACAGGCGCTTGATAAAGATGTATGTTTGGACGAGGCGGCGAGGGGACGACGACAGGAGGAGACAAAGTGAGAGAGAGAGAGAGAGAGAGAGAGAGAGAGAGAGAGAGAGAGAGAGACGGAGAGAGAGGGTGTGTGCATGTGAGTGTGTGAGCGTGCATGCGTGCATGCGTGCATGCGTGTGTGCGTGTGTGTGTGTGTATGTGTGTGTGTGCAGAAGAGATGAGGAAATAAGAGTAAGCGAGAGAGAGGGGGGGTTACTTGCATATTATACTAGATGATAAGGTTCACTTCTCTCTCTCGCACACGCACGCACGCACGCACGCACGCACGCACGCACGCACGCACGCACGCACGCACGCACGCACGCACGCACGCACGCACGCACGCACGCACGCACGCACGCACGCACACACACACACACACACACACACACACACACACACACACACACACACACACACACACACACACACACACACACACACGCAGCTTCTCAAACCACAATCGATATGGTTAATGAGGAAGGTGGAGGCTTCTCCACATCAACCCAACCACTTTATACCGTAGCCTATCATTAAGTCCCCACACTGTTAAATACCGACTGTCAATTCAACTCTGAGAGTGGCCACAGGTCCATTTGGTTCCATTTGCTCACTCTCAAGAGTTACAAAGGGATGGGATATTACAGTGTAATGGCAGGGAGCATATCGTTGCCAGTGCTGGAAAAGTTACTCTAAAACGGTAATATATAAGTAATATTACTTTACTTATTACTCCCTGGCAAAAGTAACTTATTTGTAGCCAGGTGAAATACTGCCACTAGATGGTGCTAGTTCTCTTGTTAGTGCAATGCAGGAAGGTAGCATGCAGAAGCAGGAAGTAGGAAGTAAAGTCAGATGCTGAGAGATTATCCATGAGGGTATTTCATGCATGTTGTTGTGGACAGATAAATATATATCATCAAGGTAACTATGTATACAAATGGTGATTGATTATCAACCATAGTGATGTATGGAGGTACACTGTTAAGTTTTACATTGTAATGTTTTGGTTTTCATTGGATGTTAACAGATTATTAATGTGAAGCTGTGATTGAGCTGGGAGCTGGAAACTGATCCTTTGGAGTCTGGGAACTAAGATACTGGTTTGAATGTAGGTTTATTAACCACATGTATGATGTTTGACTATGTTGTGTTTTTGTTTACTTTTCTGAAGATGTGTTGTTTGATAAGCACTTTGTAAATGCAACATGTGATTGATGTGGTGTTTGATAGCACTTTGTAAATGCAACATGTGATGGGATGTTCTTTTCTTGTTTGTGTCCATGTGTCAGTGAGGATTTCCAGTTGGTGTGTGGTCCTGTACACTGCAGTTATTTTTGCACTATAAAAGACAGTCATGTTCTGATTGTTACTCTGCACTGTGAAACAATAGTCTTGCTCATTGAGCTACAAACAGACAAACACAGAAGCAGTTATTGCCCAGAATAAAAAACCCTCTATTTTAGTTTGTGTCCGGTGCTTATCTCATTTTGCCTGGTTACACAATTGGTACCAGGAGTGGGGATCTGGAAAATCTGTGTTTCAAATCAATTTTAGTGCAGTTGGCTAAGATAAGTCAGACGGCTTTAGTGCAAAAATAAAATAACTGCAGTAGGGACCTGGGTGCTGGTGCTGACGAGGACGCAGTCGGTGAGGCCGGCCTGGTGTGACGACTGGAGACCAGTGACCAGCCCAGAGGAAAAGACACCAACGTCATCCCAACGCTTGGAGACCACGTCGACCACAGAGGAAGAAGACGACACCATCTCATTCTGCCCACTATCAAATAACTTTATCCTTTCACCAGGGTGGTACAGAGACATATAGCTATGAGTGACAATGAGGAAGAGGAGAGGGTGAAAGAGGCAGGAGTGGACGATGTGAGAAAGCTTCAGAGTGAGTTATCTCAACTAAGTGTGAAACATGATGAAGTATTGGCCCGGATTGCCACCTTGAGTAATGCGTCTACCAAGTCATATGTGTACATGCCAAGAGAGCGGCCCATCCAACCTTTTAGTGGTGATGTGGTGGTGGATGGTCGTAACATTGATGAGTTTATTGACGAAGTAGAGCGTGCTGTACGAGCTAGAGACCTATCCCGAAGGGAACAGGTTGATTTCATTTTCTCACTGTTGAGGGGTTCAGCACTTGAGGAAGTCAAACTATGCACAGATGGGGAGGAAAGGGAACCTTATGAGCTCCTCACATTTCTTAGAGAGGCCTACAGAGAAAAGCGCAGTGTAGCCCAACTGTTACAGAGTTTTTATGGCCGTCACCAGAAGGAAGGTGAGGATTTCTTTGAGTATTCACATGCACTGTCCCAAATCCTTCGCTCTGCTCTTAAACAGAGGCCAAATGCAGTGGCTGACACAAAGCTGGCAGTCAGGGACCAATTTATAGAGGGTGTTAGGGATTCCTCACTCAGACGGGAGCTCCGTAAAATGGTCAGGGAAAAGCCAAGATTGTCACTTTTAGAGGTGCGAGAAGAAGCCATTGCCTGGTCTCTAGAGGACAGGCCCACAGTGGCCAGGAGCAGGCCAATTGTAACAGACAGGGGGGATGTGGGTGCACAGGGTGCTGGTGGTTCACAGGAGAAACAGTCGGCGACTCTAGATGACATACTTAAAGTCATCTCTGAACAGGGGAAGGCTATTGGAGAGCTTGCCAATGTTGTAAAGGAAGGTTTCCTTCGCAAGGGGAGATCTGAAAATGATAGGGGTGAGAGACCCAGGCCGAAATTTCAATTTACGGAGGATGGGAGACCAATCTGTCTCAAATGTAGGGGCGTGGGACATATCGCGAGAGAGTGCAGACAGCACCAGCCAGACAACCAGTCAGCCACCAGCAGTGCAAACATGCAGGGAAACTAGTCCCCTCGGTTGCCAAGAGCCAGGCAATTCGAGTTGAGAATCAAGGCTCAAATACACTTACCCGGGAGAGATTCATGGAGCGGGCAGTCGGGGAATGTCCAGGGATTGATGTTGAGGTGGGGGGAGCTAAAACTAGGTGTCTCTTAGATACAGGGAGCCAGGTTAGCACCATCTCTGAATCCTTTTTTCGGGAGCATTTATTGGGAGAGGATAAGGATCTTGCATCCACAGCCAAATGGCTAAAGTTAACTGCAGCAAACTCATTGCCAATCCCATACATAGGTTACATTGAGCTGGATGTGCAAGCCATGGGACTAATTATACCAGAGTGTGGATTTTTAGTGGTGGGAAATCCAGTCTCAGAGGAGCCTACTATGTCGGATGGCAGGGAGTTTGATCCAGGGGAGCAGAAGGTGATGGAAGGGGGGCCAGAATGTAAAGCTAGGGAGGAACCAAGCAAACCCAGAGAGCCTTTACCAGTTCTTATTGGTATGAATGTCGTAAAGAGATGCAGGGAGCTGGCAATAGCAAGTTTTGACACTACACTTGGTGGAGAGCTAGACTCAGTGTGGAGGGAAGCCTTTCAGCATGTGCAAACTGGTGAAGTGGTACACAATACAGCTTCAGCTAGAGTCGCTGGTAGAGATACTGTCCATGTGCCAGCCGCTTCAGTTGCCACAGTATATGCTAAGGGGTCCATGACACCTTCAAATGTGCAGACTTTGATGTTATTGGAGCCTACCAACACTCCATTACCTAGTGGTATTCTAGTACTCCCTACCCTTGTAGAAGCTAACATGTCAGTGTTCCCAGTGCAAGTGGTAAACCTCTCACCAGAAGATGTATGGTTATCACCTAGAACTAGACTTGGTGTACTCAGCAGGGCAGAGTGTGTGGACAAGACAACAGAGGTGTATTTTCAGCGCATCTCTGTTGACCATGAAGAGGTGTCTGTTGAGAGAAAGGAGCCTCAAACCCCAGGCAGTGAGCTACAGTCCATGATTGAACAGTTAGACATTGGTGGCTCTCCAGAAGAACAGGCTAAGTTAACAGTACTTTTAACTCAGTTTGCAGATGTATTTGCCTTTAAGGATGAGGACCTAGGGTACACAGATAAGATCAAACATGAGATACATTTAGTGGACAATATCCCAGTCACACAACCCTACCGACGTATACCGCCAACCCAGTACAATGAGGTTAGGGAACACATTGCACAACTTCTCAAGAAAGGTGTTGTTGTAGAGAGCAGTAGTGCATATGCCTCGCCCATTGTAGTTGTGAGGAAAACAGACAACAGTTTAAGGCTGTGTGTGGATTATCGGAAATTGAATTCCAAGACCAGAAGGGATGCATTTCCCTTACCCCGGATTGACGAGAGTTTTGACGCCCTACATGGTGCACGGTATTTCTCTACCATTGACCTTGCCAGTGGTTATCACCAGGTGGCAGTACATGAAAATGACAGGCATAAGACAGCCTTTACGACTCCTTTTGGATTGTTTGAGTATTCCAGACTGCCGTTTGGTGTATGCAATGGTCCGGCAACATTTCAGCGGCTTATGCAGGCAACCATGAGTGATTTGATTTTTCAAATTATGCTGGTATATTTGGACGACATACTGATCTATTCCCAGACATTTAATGACCACCTTGCCAGACTTCAGACAACCTTGCAGAGGCTCAGGAACACTGGCTTAAAGGTTAAGGTAGAGAAATGCCACTTCCTGCAACACACGGTACGCTTCCTTGGTCATCAAATATCAGAGGAAGGCATCAGCACCGACCCAGATAAGATAGCTGTAGTGGAGCAGTGGCCAGTGCCTACTACTTGCAAGGATTTGAGGTCTTTCCTAGGGTTCGGTAGCTATCATAGGAAATTTATCCAGAACTTTTCCCAGCTAGCAGGACCTTTACATGATGTGGTAAATGCTTGCAGCAAAGAAAGCATTTCAGTTAAGTCCAAACGCTTGTTTGATTGCTTGTGGACACCAGAGTGTCAGGTGTCATTTAACCAAATTAAGGAGAAACTTACCAGTGCCCCGTTACTGGCTTACGCTGATTTCTCTGCCCCTTTTATTGTCGAGACAGACGCCAGTATGTTAGGGTTAGGGGCTGTTCTCTATCAGGAGCAGGGAGGGAAGAAAAGGGTAATAGCATATGCCAGTAGAAGACTGAGAGGCGCAGAAAGAAATGACAGAAATTACAGCAGCATGAAATTGGAGCTTCTGGCCCTCAAATGGGCTGTCTCAGATAAATTCAGGGGTTATCTGCTTGGGTGTAAGTTCACTGTCATAACGGACAACAATCCCCTGTGTCACCTTAACTCTGCTAAGTTGGGGGCTATTGAGCAGCGCTGGGTTGCTCAGCTGGCTGTTTTTGATTTTGAGGTGAAATACCGCCCTGGCAGATGTAACATTGCGGCAGATACACTCTCACGGCAGCCGTTAGCAGGGGAGCCACTGCCAGACCCAGATGATTTGGAGTTTGATGGCTGTATATCTATCTGTAATTTCATCGGGTATGGAACAGCCCTTGATCCAGATTTAGTGGATGTAGGTATCAAATGTTGCAAGGTCAGACAGGTCCGTGCCTCAGAAGTTGGTGATTCTACTTCTGCTGGTGATCCACAGGGTAATACGCCTACTCTGCCAGGTTATTCTGCAGATGAGCTGCAGCAATTTCAGCACACTGATCCCACAATAAGGTCATTTAGACAGTTTTGGGACCAGAAGAGAAAGCCCACCTATCAGGATAGAGCAGGGTTGACCAAACCTGTACTCTCTCTACTCAGACAGTGGCATAGAGTGACAGAGATGAACGGGTTATTATACCGTGTCATTGACGATGGCCACGGGGGTGAATATCAGCAGCTCCTGGTACCGGCGTGCCTACAGAAAGCGGTAATGGAGAGTACACATGATCACCTAGGCCATCAGGGTATAGAGCGTACTCAGAACCTTTTGAGACAGCGCTGTTTCTGGCCAGGGATTTATGAGGATGTAGAGCAATGGGTAAAGCAGTGCCAGAGGTGTGTACTTACTAAGATGCCATCTCCCAAGATTCATGCTCCCATGAAGCCATTCTTAGCTACACGGCCCCTTGAAGTGGTGGCTGTTGATTATACACTGTTAGATCCTGCTTCAGATGGCCGTGAGAATGTATTAGTGATTACTGATGTGTTCACCAAGTTCACTCAGGCGTTCCCTAGTAAAGACCAGAAAGCTGACACAACTGCCAAGATCCTCCTCCGGGAGTGGTTTCTTAAGTATGGCGTGCCGGAACGTCTCCACTCAGATCAGGGAAGGACGTTTGAGAGTGAGGTCATTCAAGAACTCTGTAAGCTATATGGGGTTAAGAAAACTCGTACCACACCTCATCATCCCCAGGGTAATGCACAATGTGAACGGTATAATAGGACGCTGCATGACCTCCTGCGTACTCTACCACCACCTAAGAAACGCCGGTGGCCAGAACACTTGCCAGAGCTGGTTTACGCATACAATGTGACCCCTCATGCCTCTACAGGGTATTCACCGTACTACCTCCTATTTGGGGTACACCCACACCTGCCTGTAGATGCCTTATTAGGACAGAGACAAGTGTTGGATAGGAAACATGATTGGTTGGTGGTACACCAGGAGCGTCTGAAGGAGGCTCATGCTAGAGCGAGAGAGTATGCTGAACAGAAAGCATTAGAAAGGCTGGAACTAGCTAAGAACAAGGTTTACTGTCCTCCTGTGCAGGTGGGACAGCTAGTCTATCTCCGTCATTGGCCACAAGGTAGGAACAAAATTCAGGATGCTTGGGGCCCCACTGTTTACAGGGTAGTGGAGGTTCAGGGTAGCACACATACGGTAGAGCCAGTGGAGGGTGGCCCTATTAAGAGGGTCCACAGAGCTAACCTTAGGCCGTATGTAGGTCCTGTTCTGGGCCCCAGGGTAGATGAGGAGGGGATCTCAACCGTAACACCAGTCATTGCCCCTCCTGAAGTTACACCAGAGGACTTAGAGACGGATCCTGAGTATGTAATGTTGGATGAGGTTAATTACCCAAATACTGTCCATGATGAACATGGAGGGGGAAATGAAGTCCCCGGTCGGGACATGGAAGGGCCAGGGGTCATAGATGTCACAGGAGCTGAGAGTATTGATTCGGTTGTTGAAGTACACAATCCAGAGTTAACAGTGCCTGATGCCTCTAACATGCCGGTTAGGAACTCTGAGGTTATTGCACCAATTTCCCTACCACGACAAAGTCAGAGGTTTAATGCAGGAAAGCACCACAACCCACATAACCTCCCTCAGTCGGTGTGTAATAAACGTATTATCAATTCTGGGGTGCTCTCGCAGTTGTCCACTGTGGGCATTGAATTTGGTAGAGAAGCTGAGAAGGCAGTCACCGAGGACGTTGACTGTTAAAAGCAGGGGAGTATGTAGCCAGGTGAAATACTGCCACTAGATGGTGCTAGTTCTCTTGTTAGTGCAATGCAGGAAGGTAGCATGCAGAAGCAGGAAGTAGGAAGTAAAGTCAGATGCTGAGAGATTATCCATGAGGGTATTTCATGCATGTTGTTGTGGACAGATAAATATATATCATCAAGGTAACTATGTATACAAATGGTGATTGATTATCAACCATAGTGATGTATGGAGGTACACTGTTAAGTTTTACATTGTAATGTTTTGGTTTTCATTGGATGTTAACAGATTATTAATGTGAAGCTGTGATTGAGCTGGGAGCTGGAAACTGATCCTTTGGAGTCTGGGAACTAAGATACTGGT
Organism: Electrona antarctica; assembly: GCF_951216825.1. Taxonomy (NCBI): domain Eukaryota; kingdom Metazoa; phylum Chordata; class Actinopteri; order Myctophiformes; family Myctophidae; genus Electrona; species Electrona antarctica. The sequence continues at coordinate 30,854,103 of NC_136792.1, forward strand.
TTGAATGTAGGTTTATTAACCACATGTATGATGTTTGACTATGTTGTGTTTTTGTTTACTTTTCTGAAGATGTGTTGTTTGATAAGCACTTTGTAAATGCAACATGTGATTGATGTGGTGTTTGATAGCACTTTGTAAATGCAACATGTGATGGGATGTTCTTTTCTTGTTTGTGTTCATGTGTCAGTGAGGATTTCCAGTTGGTGTGTGGTCCTGTACACTGCAGTTATTTTTGCACTATAAAAGACAGTCATGTTCTGATTGTTACTCTGCACTGTGAAACAATAGTCTTGCTCATTGAGCTACAAACAGACAAACACAGAAGCAGTTATTGCCCAGAATAAAAAACCCTCTATTTTAGTTTGTGTCCGGTGCTTATCTCATTTTGCCTGGTTACATATTACTTATTACTTTACTCATTACTTTTCCCCCCCAAAAGTCATACTTTGCATTTTCAACATGAATAGTCCCGTCCCCCCCTTTCTGCATCCTACATTGGAAAATTCTCAATGTTTATTTAACTCTGAAAAGTGTATACATCATGATACATCATACTTGTACACTCATTTGAATTAAATGAACACAAAGACATTTACTGTGTATGAATTCATAAATTACAGACTAAATGAAAACCACAACTGCAGGGCTCAAAATGATAATGAAACACAATCTCTGTCTCCTCCATTTTTAGTTTGTTTACGTCTCTTGCAGTCTGACTCGAGTTTGTTCTGCGTTCCGGGCGGTTTAAGGCCCAACCTTCTGCATCCGATACTTCACACTTACAGACCAGTGCACATCGTTTCCGTATCCGCTCTAGAGTCTATAGGCCTAGACCGGATCAGCAGCCTGCAAAGCAACTCTATCCCCACCAAGGCTTGTGAAAATAGTAACTAGTTACTTTTGGAAAAACAGTAAATGTAATATTATTACTCAAAATGTGAAAGTAACTATAGTTAATTTACGAGTTACTGGAAAAAAGTAATAATATTACTGAAAGTAATAAGTTACTTTAGTTATTTTCCAACACTGATCGTTGCTGTCGGATGAAAACCTCATACGTCCAAAACTGTTTTCCGGATTCAAATTCAAAAGTAGAAATTTTGAGCGTGCAAGTTTTGAGCTAGCAGATGTGCTGTTTTTGCTACTGCACTTTTGTATGACACCATAAAAGAAACATAACAAGTTGAAATATGGAGATACGGTACAATGTGACAGCGACAATACAGACCTCTCCTTCTGTCTCTCTCTCTCTCTCTCTCTCTCTCTCTCTCTCTCTCTCTGACCCTGTCCCGTTATTTTCCTGTCTCCCTCTTTTTCTCTCCCTCTCTCCACCCCCCCAGCCTCCAACCACGACTCCAATTTGCAGAGTTTATCTTCAACCTGCGCTCTGACAGCCCGGTCCTAAGTGGGAGAACGCCGGTTGCCAAATGATCTTTTATGATTGTTTTAGGCCTAATGAGATAGGATCCCAGTCGGACGCTAACTCACCGGCCTGTCAGGGGAGGGGGGGGTTACACACACACCAAATAATACCCTGAGCCCCCTTACGTCTTACGTCAGCCCGGAGGGGGGCTTAAAGGGCCAGGGAGCATCAGACACTGAACTGACCCCAGGTCACAGAGGGGACACAAACAGAAAGTGTCCCGTCAGTGTGTGTGTTGGTTGGTTGGTTGGTTGGTCGGACGGACATGTGAAATCACGTGACATCATCAGAGATGGAGCATGTGACATCATGTGACATCATCAGGGATGGAGACTTAGGGTATATATTAATAGAGACTGCACCGGATTTATCCTCCCATCCACTTGCATTAAGTTGCTCAAAAGCGCATGAGGCGATTACACAATCGTGAACGCACTGTGTCGTTGACTATCATTGTGCCATGTGTGCGCGTTCACGTATGAAACATAGCGCTCACATGTCATGCCCCAATAACATGAACGTGCGCAATGATAGTCAACGGACCAGTGCTGGCTCGAGCTGCAATGCCAAATTCGGCTATGTCCATTTCGCCTCAGGGTTTCCTCCCGGTGCAGTCTCTATTAATATATACTCTAAGGATGGAGATCCCTGATGTCATCATTAAGCCCATAATGGAGATCCCTGATGTCATCAATATTGGCCAGCAACTCTATATCTGACCTCAAACCTCAAACCCTTATAGGGCAGTATTATGTGTGTCTTAAGTACCAGGTCTTATTACTTAACTTAAGACCTGGAGGCGTGATCAATGCCATTTGGCTATTCTGAGTGGCCAAACAGCATTGATCACGCCTCCAGGTCTTAAGTTAAGTAATAAGACCTGGTACTTAAGACACGCATAATATTATATCTCCATATTTGGAGGTGACCTGTTCTGACATTCATCCTTCCCCATCCATCCTTCCTCTTTGATGTCTCCCTTTTGACTGATACCTGTCCATTTAAACTCTAGACAGGCCTGCCCCAAAGTTATTAGTGCAGCTGCGCCCGGCAGCCGGCGAAAACTAGAGTTCTCAACAGGCCCGGAAATTAAGATCTTATACCCCCCATGCCAAAGCACCAGCGCTCGCACAGCAGTCTACTGTCACCCAGGCGGATGCTTGTTGCAACCTCGCCCTTTAGGACGAGGTCGCTTCTCGCCCTCAGGTGTCTTACTGGTTTAATAATCAATTAATAATCAATGTCATTCAAAAAGTGAAAAAAGACACACATGTCCCCCAATGTGCACCGTTAAAATACCATATATCGTCTCTGTCGGGTGGAAACCTCATTATGTCCAATTCCAAAACTGATATCAGGATTCAAATTAAAAAATCACACCTGTGTGAACTGAGTGGTGCAAGGTCTTATATAGCCTGATCAGCTGTGGTCTGACGTAATGTCAGTGACCATGGTAACCATGCTCACCTATGCACGGACACGTACACAGGTACGCGGACACGTACACAGGTACACAAACATACAGACAAAGCTGGTTGTTGGAGTGGTTTGCACCACTCAAAAATAACAAAAGTAAATATGGAGAGAAGAGGTTTCTGCCCAACAGCAACCATATACAAATTGCAAAACACACGCATTTTATTATTATTTGATGAATCAAAAAAGTTATTGATGAAGTTATCATAAAGAAAATAATCACTGCAGCGGCAGGCCTATACACTGTTAGGCTATATCAGTGGTTCTCAAAGAGGGGTCCGGGGACCTCCAGGGGTCCTCTGGAGGGTTACAGGGGGTCCCCAGCAAAATGATGGGGGTCTGCAGCCAAATACGTATCAGTTCGGGGGTCCTTGCCATGAAATTGTTTGAGAACCACTGTTATGCCTATAATGTCGACAATGTCTGAGTGAGGAAGAGTGTGTGTGTGTGTGTGTGTGTGTGTGTGTGTGTGTGTGTGTGTGTGTGTGTGTGTGTGTGCGTACCAATTAATCAATCATTCCACGGCCAAATACATATACATTTAGGGGTTCTTGGCACAAAAAAAATTGAGAACTGCTGCTCTAAACATTATTAGATGTAATGAAATTAACACGCCTCTCTCTTCCATTGCTAAATGCCACCGGGCCCTAATATAATTATGCCTCACAGTTGTCTACATTTGAGAAATTGATCCCTTTGATGAAATGTGAGTGAGGCAGGTCTGGGCGGCCGTAGCAGCGGTGCAGGGGGAGACATATATCCTCACAGTCGGGGCAGAAACCTCTATCTCCATATTTCAAATGTCTCGTAAATCTTCATCATCCAAGAGTGTCCCACAGAAGTAGTGAAAATAGTAGATCTACAAGCTTGTAGATCTGCTATACTTTCAAAAATATATAATACTACTACTACTACTAATATTAATAATAATAATAATAATAATAATAATAATAATAATAATAATAAAGAAACGGTTTTGAACATACAAGGTTACCACCGGACAGCGGCCATATTCAGAGCGGTCCCTGCCAGACCAACACCGCCCCCCCCCCCTCATAGATGGCCCCCTGGGTACATGCGTCGCCAGCCACAGCCACAGCCCCAGTCATTAAAAGAAATGATAGCATATGTGCTTTGTTTAACTTTGATGTCCTCATAATGCATTACACAATTAGATTGATTTGACAATTTCCATTATGCTTGATAAAATATTTATGCAGGCCCGAGGATGGGAGCCCTTATCAAAGTGGGGACTGGTCCATGGAGCAGATGGGAGCTCTGGTGTGGAGCCAGCGGGGGCCATCATTCAGGCAGCGCCGGGGTGAGATGGATATAGGTGGTAAATACTTGACACGCGGGGAAAACGGCATTATGACTGTAAAAGATGCTATAGATATCTCAGATGCTCGCCTATCCCTGACACGTGCACTGTTCCATTTCTTTTCTCCTTGCCCAACCCTTCTCTTTTCTGAAAACAATAAAAAATTATGCACAAAAACTAATTTCACACACTTCCTTACACCTGTAAACCTGTGATATGATAATAAAGTTGATTCTGATACATACTACCAATGGTAGCCTATTAATTTTTTCCCCCCCACACGAATAATAGTATAATGTGTGTCATGATCCACGCAGAAGGTGAAAGTTACACTCAGTGTTAAAGTGTTTTTTTCGTAACAAGGTCGTTTTTTCACCACAAAAGGCATCAACCTGCAAGATTGAGATATGATATCCACCACAAATAGTTTATAAAGTGACACAGACGCACGCACGCACGCACGCACGCACGCACGCACGCACGCACGCACGCACGCACGCACGCACGCACGCACGCACGCACGCACGCACGCACGCACGCACGCACGCACGCACGCACGCACGCACGCACGCACGCACACACACACACACACACACACACACACACACACACACACACACACACACACACACACACACACACACACACACACACACACACACACACACACACACACACACACATTGTCGCTCAATGTCGCTCAATATGGCTCAAGTGGTTAATAGCCAATTACTAGCTGGGTTAGAGGGCACTGTTATTCGTGCTAAGGGTTATAATAATAACGTGTCATGATGTGTCATATCGTGCTCCTGCTCTCCAATAAGGCTCGTTGTGATTCCAGTACCCCAATGTCATGACCTCTTGGTTCCATCTTTTCATTATACTGTACCTCCTACTAAATACAACACATTGAATCATACCACTGGTGTCTCCTTCATGTCTCCTACTAAATACAACACATTGAATCATACCACTGGTGTCTCCTTCATGTCTCCTACTAAATACAACACATTGAATCATACCACTGGTGTCTCCTTCATGTCTCCTACTAAATACAACACATTGAATCATAGCACTGGTGTCTCCTTCATGTCTCCTACTAAATACAACACATTGAATCATACCACTGGTGTCTCCTTCATGTCTCCTACTAAATACAACACATTGAATCATACCACTGGTGTCTCCTTCATGTCTCCTACAACACATTGAATCATACCACTGGTGTCTCCTTCATGTCTCCTACTAAATACAACACATTGAATCATACCACTGGTGTCTCCTTCATGTCTCCTACTAAATACAACACATTGAATCATAGCACTGGTGTCTCCTTCATGCGTCTCTCTCACTTTCTCGCAGACCACCTCCCTTCTCCCGGTTTCGTCCCATCACAAAAAGTCTCCCCTTCTCTTTCTCCCCTCTTCCGTCTCCCTTCTCCACCCATCCCTCGTTTATCCCTCCCCCCCTCTCGCCACCCTCCCTCCCTCTTGCTCCCTTCCATCCATCCATCCACAGAACCTCTCACGGCGCATAGCCGCCCCACATCCATCACAGCCCAGAAATTTAAGGAGCCAAATTGGCCTCATCTGTCTCAATGCTGGATGCAGATGGAGTTTGTTCTGCTGGGGGGACGTGCAGTTAGTCACCCCTGTTGCCCCCGCCCCGACAATCTCCTGCCTTAAGCCAAGTCAAGCCTGCGCCAGCCTTCGCACTACGCGGCCACACTCAGCTATTATAGGCCAGCTGGTGGGGATGGAGAGAGTGACCACCGCCACTGACCACATGCACAGACTCCCCGCTGCACTCCATTCTCCCTCAATCACCAGCTCCTTTCTGCTTTTCATTTTCCATTTCATTATTGTTTGTGTCGTTTGTTGTGTTTCTTCTCTCTCTCTCTCTCTCTCTCTCTCTCTCTCTCTCTCTCTCTCTCTCTCTCTCTCTCTCTCTCTCCCTCTCTCCCTCTCTCTCTCTCTCTCTCTCTCTCTCTCTCTCTCTCTCTCTCTCTCTCTCTCTCTCTCTCTCTCACTCTCTCACATGCACACATGCACACATACACATGCAAGAGCATGTACGCACAAACGCACACAAACACATATTACAGTACAGTGTGTGTGTATGTTATGCACTCACAGTGCAGTGGTGGCCACAGTTGTGTCCCTTGCAGGCTGCAGTGCCGGCTCCACCAGCAGGGCCAGCGCTGGCTCGTTAATAAAGGGCCCTAAATGAGGCGGCATGCATAAAACATGAAGGCTGCGCGGTGCCGTAATGAACTGCTGCTCCATAATTGCATCTCGGAGCCGTAAAATTAAGACAAAATATTTGAAGAGGGATCCTGTCACCTCTCTGCAGACGCAACACTAATCACAGGCATTCCGCAGGGCCCTCGGGGTCTCGCTCTGACAGAGAGCAGGGGCTAAACACCCAGGGCGGGGACATTGGCAACACCCTCCCACTAATGGAACATAATTGAATAATTGCTGATTAGAAAATAGAGGGGCAGTCGAGCAGTAATGGTACAACAGTGTCCAGTGTGTTCTCTGAAATGATGCCATGGCAAAGTGGTATGGCTGGCAAATACTATACTACTACTACTACTACTACTACTACTACTACTACTACTACTACCACTACCACCACTACTACTACTACTACTACTACTACTACTACTACTACTACTACTACTACTACTACTAATAATAATAATAATAATAATACGAATAATAATAATAATAATAATAATACATTATAAATAATAAAGTAATAATACTAAATACGAGATATATTCGTATATGAAATGATGTCCTTGAGGTGACTAGGTGAGGGACGGGACGATACAAAAACAGGTAGCTGAAAGTTGCAAAAACAATACAATCTGCATCTACCTCTGAAAGCCAAAGGTGAGGACACAATTACATGCCTACAGCTTGCACGCACGCACGCACGCACGCACGCACGCACGCACGCACGCACGCACGCACGCACGCACGCACGCACGCACAGTCCTGGATGAGAGATTGGAGTCCCACCCAGGGGTGTCACCCAGACAGTTAGAGAGTAGCCGTGGTGACAGGGCGGCCACACTGACATAATGAAGGTGCTGCTGCTGTCACCAGGGGTCAGTGGTGATCACACCGGCCGGCTGGGGGGGACAGGGACACACATAATGAATCCCACCGATGACAAATGGCCCGCAGCTCCGGGCTGAGGGATCTGACAAACTCAGGCCCATCACACGGACTGCACATCACACACGCACAACTTAGACACTCACGCACACACGCATGCACGCTTTTACACAAACCGACAACTATGGACAAGCAAGTATTATCACCGACACCGACATATGCTACAGTCACATCACACACATGCGCGCGCACACGCACGCACGCACGCACGCACGCACGCACGCACGCACGCATGCACAAACACACACACGCGCACACACACACACACACACACACACACACACACACACACACACACACACACACACACACACACACACACACACACACACACACACAGGGGAACAAACTTTGACACAACACCAGATTTCAGGGAGTGAAACCAAATGACCAATATACTGATAATAGTTACTAATTCAACTAATAGTCAGTGAAAGTTCTATCAATTAATATGCCACCAAAAAGGAAGGTCAAACATACTGCTGGCCAACAAACTTCTGCTGCTCCGCTCGATGTCGGCGTACCGCACATCCAACATAGCAGACCTACAATCTCACAACACGTTGCGGATGCAAACTTTGCAAAGTGCCGTGAGCTTGTAGGTCTGCTATTTTCTGAATGCGTATATATCAGGCTTTAATCTACCTCTGATGGCCCCCTCCCTGCCTCAGCCTCTGATGGCCCCCTCCCTGCCTCAGCCTCTGATGGCCCCCTCCCTGCCTCAGCCTGTTTAATCTACCTCTGATGGCCCCCTCCCTGCCTCAGCCTCTGATGGCCCCTCCCTGCCTCAGCCTCTGATGGCCCCCTCCCTGCCTCAGCCTGTTCTCGCTCTAACAAGAGTATGGTGTAAGTAACTACCTCTGGTTCTGCTTCTCTTTCTGCCTCTGATGTTCTATTATACAGTACAGATACAGATCCGTTATACTATTTATACGGTAGATAACTTCCTGAATACTATACTATATTCTTTAAATTTGAATGATTATGTCATGATGATATTGTAGTTTTCTTTCTCAACATAAAACCAAAATCATAACCATATGAGACTAAACACAAGTAAAATATATGGGTGTTAATGTAAAATGTAAAAAAAATAATAATAATCCACCTGTGGGTCCCATGGGGATTACATTGAAAATGGTCCCTTAATACCAAGTAAAATCCATATAGTTTTAATTTAACTCAATCCTCATTGTTAATTTAACTTGCTTGGCTCTTCCATTTGACCACTTAGCTACGTTATACCATTTAATATAAACTATCAAATAGCCGATCTACACCTCATAACATAGATAAGCTATGCAACTTTGGAAAATGTTTTTGCCTATAGGCTAATGTTATGCCCAAAATTGGGACATCAGGTTGAATTAATTTGTTTGGTGGTCTACACAACACCGCTACAAAGTCCTTTCTGCTGTGCCTGTGGTCAGTCCGATTAATTTAATTAATCCTTTTCTCTCACCTCTAGCAGCCACTTCAAACTGCTGTAAAAGGCTCTTTGTGGACAGCATTGCAGCCATATAGTGACAGGTCAGAGGTTATCAAAACTGGCATTGTTTACCTCACACAATGGCCTCATGAATTGAAGAGCTCCCCCCTCTCTCTACTGCCTCCACTCGCTCCTGGATCAACCAGTGGTGGATAGTAATCCAGTACATTTACTTGAGTACTGCATGTACTAAAGTACATTTTGTGAGTTTTTTTTTTTTAGATAATTAATAATAATTGAGATAATTTCTGAAAATGTACTTTTAATGTAAAAAAAAAATGTAATTATACTTTTAAATACCTACCTAAATGAGTATTTACTTGAATATTTGTCCACCACACTGTTTATAACTTTCTGTAATGGGAACCATGGCATGAAGTTATGAAAAACAACATGTCGTGGCCTCCCAAAAACTGCCTTTGAGTTGTTTCCATATAGGCCTGACAAGACTTCACAAAAAAAAAAATCTGAATTAAATCAGAGAGGAGGTCTGTACAGTAACCAAAGAAAAACTAACTATCGGACAGCAGGAGCATTTTAATGTGAAAAGCTGACCACCTACGACCAACCTGACATCCTCCATTTCGTACTTTCAGACACAGATGGGTTTTGTCTGAGGGACGCTTTCCCACTGGCCTCCAGCGCTACCATAGCAGCAGCAGGCCAATTCCACCTTAACTTTGTTACGGAACTTGTTACATACAATAACGTCTGAGGGCACAGAGACTTTCCAAACCACACTAGGTTATATGAAATATGGGCCCGGGGCATGGAGAGGATGTTTGCTTAGTGATTGTTGAAAACGCTCGGCCTTTCAGCCCCGTCCCCTGTGCAACAAAACACCCCTGAGTGCAGCCAAGCTGCATGCTATTTGTTATGGATGTCAATTTCCCTGTTTAGAGGGTTATGTAACTCTACAGTTGGATTGTAGCGTGGTGGCGCAGACTGTCTCTCTGACATGCTAAGCTCTTGCGGTGAAGCCTTACGGGAACAGTGAGGGTCATTGTGTGGACTCTGTGTGGACAATCGCTTTGAATGCACTCAGGCCTCAGTCAGTCGTGTCACTGTCAATGTGATTTTTAAGCATGATGCGATCACCCGGACCCAATGTTGTTGAGACGCGCAGCCTGAAAGCAGCACTCATGCATCTCCCGTGGCTGCGCTTATTCGAATCCGTGTTTGCAGTTTGTTTCATGGATTCTTTCCTCTCGTCAGATTTCACGGTTTCATTAAATCCAGACTGCACCGAATTCTGATCACATTGTGAGTCTATAATCCTCGCCAAGGTCGCCATGTTGGAGATACAGGCAGCAATGGCAAGGAAAATCACCTGTCACTTAACCAATTAAACCCTATATTTTGTTACCAGGGTCCCCCAGGGGTCTATACTTGGTCCCCTGCTTCTTTTTTTTTGCTCCACACCAAATCTCTTTGCTGATAATAGCACCTATAGGCCTACAGATCAACGCATTTTGTGAGCTTGTAGATCTTTCTATTTGCGCTGAATATATTCACATATTATGACCAGAATAGTCAAGCTAGGGTTCAAGTGTTTAATGTGCAATGGTATAATTGCATTCAATTCCGTTTATTTTATTTTTTATTTTTCTGTTGTGGATTTTGTTTCATTTTGGTTTCCTCTTGCTATTTCTACTATTTATTCTTTAGTTCAGTCAAATGTAATGCTCGGTCTACTGCGTCATACAAGATTGTAGCAAGAAGTAATGAAAATAGCCGATCTACAAGCTCAACATGTTGCTAGCTTGCAGATTTCCACTATTTTATAAAAAAGAATAAAGAAAAATAAACACTAAAAAAGGAACTGTTTTAGTCATACAAGGTTTTCACCCGACAGCGACAACGTGCAACACAACAAGGCTATGCACTCAAACCGGGACATTTGGGTTGGTGTGTGTGTGTGTGTGTGTGTGTGTGTGTGTGTGTGTGCCCAGAGGTCGTCTCTGGGCGGGTGGACACAAATGGAGAGTGACAGCTGCCAAATGACAGTGAGATTGAAGTGTGAATGCAGGGGGACAGTGAGCGAGGGAGAGGAACATGACAGTAACAGCAGCTTAAATTAGACTGCCATCACACACACACACACCCGCACGTGCACACAAGCACGCACGCACACACATGCACGCACGCACTCACGCACGAGCACACACACGCACACATGCACACATGCACAAGCACACACACACACACACACACACACACACACACACACACACACACACACACACACACACACACACACACACACACACACACACACACACACACACACACACGCGCGCGCCAGCGTCATTGCACCACACCAGGCGGTAAAGGTAGTGGTGTTGTTACAATACCAATCAGCGTGTCATTGAGACAGAGGGGGAGGCTCTCAGAAATCCCCTGCTTCTTTGCCCTAATTCAAACAAACAGGGACTCTAAGCAGAGCCACATGGCCTTCCTTAATGACTGACATTTTGTTTAAGAATCATTCATAATGACCTGGTTTGAATTTAAAACGCTTGGTGTTTGTTTCGCAACGAGCTGCCAATACTCGCCGATGCAGAATTCCAAAGTGCTTGAGTGACTTGAGTCTGTTTGACTTCACCACCCCCATCTCTCTCTCCCCATTTTCTGTCCCTCTATCGCTCTGTCTGTCTGTCTGTCTCTCTTTCTCTGTCTCTCTCTGTTTTGTGCTCATTAATATCCTCCAGTGGGCCAAATTCGGCCGGTTGGGTAATTTTCTTTCATTTTGACCGTTTTTCATAACCGGTAACCACAACTTGTTAATTCTTAATAAGTAAGGGACCATTGTGTGCTATGTGCTATGGGTCCTGACCTATAGGACGACAAGGGACATATTTATATTCAATTTTGGTGACATGCTGTACTGCGTCATACTGCATTTACGCATTTTTTATGTTTGATAGGATAATATCTGTGCCAGACCTTTGGATACCCACGTTTTCATTCCATTGAATAGACTCATTATCAAGGTTGTCATCCCATATCTTTTGGCCAGTAGCTCCCTACTGGCCTACCAGGAGGTTCTACCATGGTAGGCCAGTAGCTCCCTACTGGCCTACCAGGAGGTTCTAGGTTCTACCATGGTAGTCCAGTAGCTCCCTATTGGCCTACCAGGAGGTTCTAGGTTCTACCATGGTAGGCCAGTAGCTCCCTACTGGCCTACCAGGAGGTTCTAGGTTCTACCATGGCACCATGGTAGGCCTACCATGGTCACTATCACCCACTCCTAACATTGACACAATGTTAAAGCTGCTATCAGCAATAATATGTCAATAATATTAATAACTTTGTTCTTTATTTATTTTTTTGGTATTCAGACAGCCAGCAATGAGTAAAACGCTCCACCCAAAAAATTAGTCTCTGTGACACATCTAGGGGCCACAATCTGCATTCAAAGATGTTCCTAGAAGCTTTGTCATTGGTCGAAAAAAACCCGGTCGAAATGACTAACCAATCAGGAAGTAGACAGGCAAATCAACCAATGACAAAGCTTCTAGGAAAATCTTTGAATGCAGATTGTGGCCCCTAGATGTGTCACAGAGACTACATTTTTTTGGGAGCGTTTTACCCATTGCTGGCTGTCTGAATACCAAATTTTTTTTAAATAAAAAGGTAATTAAAAATGTGACATATTATTGCTTATAGCAGCTTTAATGCATGTGCTGTCACGTGACCTGTCATGCAGCTCACAGACTGCATACTTCCAAAACGTGAGCTTGATTTAAGGGCTTGATTTAAATGCACCAGACCACACGTCACCACCCACAAAAAACTGTAATATATTCTGAGCATTTACAAATTACTAGTTTGGTAATCTTTTGATGAGTATTTGTTGAGAACGAGACATTTGTTTAACTTTTCAAACTGGTGACGTCACATCACATTACTTGCCGCATGCTTGCCGTGATTGACAGTAAAAATCGGATGAAAAATATTTTGTTTAATCTAGTTACTACGTTAAAATTCTTGTAGATAATAGAAGTGCTTGTCCGTCAATAAACTATTCGGGCACTTAAATGCCTAATTGAGGAACTTTTCTAGCAATATATTATATATTATACTCTTTCATTTATTTAAAAGAAAAACATCGTTAAATCTGCACCACCACCACTAAATGATAGAACCACAACACAGGGTTAATGTTAACATGTTACGTTAGGATGTGTATGGTAGCAAGTTGGTCTTTTCTTTGGACATATCCCTAAGCTAAGCTAACAAGCTAAACAACAACGCAAACTTTGTGTCTTTGTGAAAAGACTGAGTAGAGACTTCACAGATTTTCAGCCTATACGGTATCTTATACGTAATTAGTTCTTCTCATTGTGATCATTATAAGATTGGGCCATTTCTGTCTACTTTCGTCTTAGAAGAGGGAGAGAGAGAGAGAGAGAGAGAGAGAGAGAGAGAGAGAGAGATAGTCCACTCAAACTGTACAAATTCACCAATTTTCAGCATGCTCATAGGATTGGACCATTTATGTCTACTTTCGGAGAGAGAGAGAGAGAGAGAGAGAGAGAGAGAGAGAGAGAGAGCACAGAAGCTCTCATGATACATTTCATGAACCATTAGTTGAGAGCATCATGATATTCAGCCCGGGATGCTATTGGGTGATTGGAGTACACTCAAAAATAGGTAGCTACACATTGAGGGAAGATGGCATGTAATGGACGGACTGCACTCAAAACTCATGATGTGCTCTTCCCTGTTCATGTGCCACTCTTTTGAATATCATGAAAAACCTGATATTTGTACTTTTACTTTAGATTATTGTACTTTTCTCTTATTGACTACATTTTAACACAGATACTTCTTCTTAAGTTTATTAGTGTGAGCTAATTTAACACTTTGACCCAAGTGATTTTCTTTAAGGGTGAAGTTAACTTACTAAAGTATGTGAGACAGCTGATCCTGATTGCCCGCAACACTATCAGTATGTGATTGGTTGAATGTTGAGCCCTGGCTCTATATATATGTGATTTTAATTGTTTTTCCATATACCCTGAAGAAAGCAGTTGTACTGCCGAAACGTTGTTTTTTACTCTGCATCCTAATAAATAATCGGCCCTTTGGCTATCAGTGTGTGCAGCCACTCTTTTGTCTTTTTAAGACTTAACTCTTTAGATGTTTCTGCCGTGAGCTGGCACCACTACAAAGACTGGTGTGCGTTTAGCATCCTCCTGCACAAACTTACTAAAGTAAACATATTTAAAGTAAGATATCTGTTCTCTTGCTCAAGAATATGGCTTTCAATTTCAAGTATTGTATAAACCACATGTCTATATAATATAACTTGCAAGGCAGAATTGGGTAGCATCATGGAGCAGTTCATGCAGTTGTAACATGGGCGGCTACCTCCAGGCGTCACAAATGACCGTAGCACCATGCACACAAAAATATAACCATTTGTTACACGTGTCTTAATGGTTTCTGGTTAAACCATGAACTTTTTTTTGTCGGGTGGCCCCCGACTTAAAGTCATTTTACAAACGTGGGCCCCTGCCTAATCTAGTTGAATAGGCCTACCCTGCTGTACACGCTACAGTGTAACCCCTGCTGTACACGCTACAGTGTAACCCCTGCTGTACACGCTACAGTGTAACCCCTGCTGTACGCTACAGTGTAACCCCTGCTGTACGCTACAGTGTAACCCCTGCTGTACGCTACAGTGTAACCCCTGCTGTACACGCTACAGTGTAACCCCTGCTGTACACGCTACAGTGTAACCCCTGCTGTACACACTACAGTGTAACCCCTGCTGTACACGCTACAGTGTAACCCCTGCTGTACACGCTACAGTGTAACCCCTGCTGTACACACTAGTGTAACCCCTGCTGTACGCTACAGTGTAACCCCTGCTGTACGCTACAGTGTAACCCCTGCTGTACGCTACAGTGTAACCCCTGCTGTACACGCTACAGTGTAACCCCTGCTGTACACGCTACAGTCTAACCCCTGCTGTACACACTACAGTGTAACCCCTGCTGTACACGCTACAGTGTAACCCCTGCTGTACACGCTACAGTGTAACCCCTGCTGTACGCTACAGTGTAACCCCTGCTGTACACGCTAAGTGTAACCCCTGCTGTACACGCTACAGTGTACATATTCAGAGTGAGCAGAATAGCAGAATTAATGTCAGACTCTCTGCGCAGAAAGAAGCTGAGCGCTCGTTAAAAGGGCTTATCAGGGGATCTCTTACACTAATGGAGGATTGATGTACATTTGTTACCATATATTGGTTTAAATCATGGCTTTCTAGTTCACCTCACATAGCTTTCCATATTTATTTATTTCTCTGTGTCTCTCTCCCTCTCGCTCTCTCCATCTCTTTCTGCTCATTAACAGTGGGCCAAATTCGGCCCGTTGGGAGTTGTCTTTCTTTCATTTTGACCGTTTTTTATAACTGTTAACCAAAACTTGTTAATTCTTAATAATTAAGGGACCATTGTGTGCTATAGTACGCAACATGATGTCACACAGGGTTAATGTTAACCCTGTGTGACGTTACGTTACGTTAGGATGTGTATGGTACGTAGCAAGTTGGTCTTTTCTTTGGACATATACAGTATATCCCTAAGCTAAGCTAACAAAATAAACAACAACGCAAACTTTGTGTCTTTGTGAAAAGAGTAGAGACTTAAATGATTTTCAGCCTATACGGTATCTTATACGTAAAGTTCTTCTCTCAGAGAGAGAGAGAGAGAGAGAGAGAGAGAGAGAGAGAGAGTCCACTCAAGGGAACAATAATAATTCACCAAACAAAATAATTCACCAATTTTCAGCATGCTCATAAGACCATTTTTGTCTACTTTCGGGGAGAGAGAGAGAGAGAGAGAGAGAGAGAGAAAGAGAGAGAAAAAGAGAGAGAGAGAGAGAGAGAGAGAGAGAGAGAGAGAGAGAGAGAGAGAGAGAGAGCAGAAGCTCTCATTTCATGAACCATTAGTTGAGAGCATCATGATATTCAGCCCGGGATGCTATTGGGTGATTGGAGTATACACTCAAAAATAGGTAGCTACACATTGAGGGAAGATGGCATGTAATGGACGGACTGCACTCAAAACTCATGATGTGCTCTTCCCTGTTCATGTGCCACTCTTTTGTTAAGTTGTACTATATGAAAAACCTGATATTATTATTTGTACTTTTACTTTAGATTTACTTTCTCTTTTCATAATTAACTACGTTTTAACACCAGATACTTTTCTTAAGTACAATTAGTGTGAGCTAATGTAACACTTTGACCCAAGTGATTGTCTTTAAGGGTGAAGTTAACTTACATGTAATCATAACTCGCTTACTTTAGTAAGTATATATATTTAAAGTAAGATATCTGTTCTCTTACTCAAGTATATGGCTTTCAATTTCAAGTATTGTATAAACCACATGTCTATTGCAAGGCAGGATTGGGTAGCATCCTGGAGCAGTTCATGCAGTTGTAACATGGGCGGCTACCTCCAGGCGTCACAAATGACCGTAGCACCATGCACACAAAAATATTAATAATAACATAATAAATTAACCGTTTAACCAACCAGTTACACGTGTCTTAATGGTTTCTGGTTAAACCATGAACTTTTTTTTGTCTGGTGGCCCCCGACTTAAAGTAATTGTACAAATGTGGGCCCCTGCCTAATCTAGTTGAATAGGCCTACCCTGTTGTACTCGGTACAGTGTAGCCCCTGCTGTACTCGGTACAGTGTAGCCCCTGCTGTACTCGGTACAGTGTAGCCCCTGCTGTACTCGGTACAGTGTAACCCCTGCTGTACACGCTACAGTGTAACCCCTGCTGTACACTCTACAGTGTAGCCCCTGCTGTACTCGGTACAGTGTAGCCCCTGCTGTACACGCTACAGTGTAACCCCTGCTATACAGTACAGTGTAACCCCTGCTGTACGCTACAGTGTACATATTCAGAGTGAGCAGAATAATAGCAGAAAGACTCTCTGCGCAGAAAGAAGCTGAGCGCTCGTTAAAAGGGCTTATCAGGGGATCTTTTACACTAATGGAGGATTGATGTACATTTGTTACCATATATTGGTTTAAATCATGGATTTCTAGTTCACCTCACATATGCATTCCATATTTATTTATTTCTCTGTGTCTCTCTCCCTCTCGCTCCCTCCATCTCTTTCTGCTCATTAACATCCTCAGTGTTCATAACACTGAGGACGCCAGTGGGCCAAATTCGGCCCGTTGGGAGTTTTCTTTCATTTTGACCGTTTTTTTATAACCGTTAACCAAAACGTGTTAATTCTTAATAATTAAGGGACCATTGTGTGCTATAGTACGCAACATGATGTCACACAGGGTTAATGTTAACATGTTACGTTAGGATGTGTATGGTAGCAAGTTTTTTTTTTCTTTGGACATACAGTATATCCCTAAGCTAAGCTAACAAGCTAAACAACAACGCAAACTTTGTGTCTTTGTGAAAAGAGTAGAGACTTCAATGATTTTCAGCCTACGGTATCTTATAGGTAAAGTTCTTCTCTCAGAGAGAGAGAGAGAGAGAGAGAGAGAGAGAGAGAGTCCACTCAAGGGAACGATAATAATTCACCAAACAAAATAATTCACCAATTTTCAGCATGCTCATAAGACCATTTTTGTCTACTTTCGGAGAGAGAGAGAGAGAGAGAGAGAGAGAGAGAGAGAGAGAGAGAGAGAGAGCACAGAAGCTCTCATGATAGAGAGCTTCTTCATTTCATGAACCATTAGTTGAGAGCATCATGATATTCAGCCCGGGCCACTATAGTGATTGGAGTACACTCAAAAATAGGTAGCTACACATTGAGGGAAGATGGCATGTAATGGACGGACTGCACTCAAAACTCATGATGTGCTCTTCCCTGTTCATGTGCCACTCTTTTGTTAAGTTGTACTATGAAAAACCTGATATTATTATTTGTACTTTTACTTTAGATTTACTTTCACTTTTCATAATTAACTACGTTTTAACACCAGATACTTTTCTTAAGTATAGTATAGTGTGAGCTAATTTAACACTTTGACCCAAGTGATTGTCTTTAAGGGTGAAGTTAACTTACATGTAAACATAACTCGCTTACTTTAGTAAGTATATATATTTAAAGTAAGATATCTGTTCTCTTACTCAAGTATATGGCTTTCAATTTCAAGTATTGTATAAACCACATGTCTATTGCAAGGCAGAATTGGGTAGCATCATGGAGCAGTTCATGCAGTTGTAACATGGGCGGCTACCTCCAGGCGTCACAAATGACCGTAGCACCATGCACACAAAAATATTAATAATAACATAATAAATTAACCGTTTAACCAACCAGTTACACGTGTCTTAATGGTTTCTGGTTAAACCATGAACTTTTTTTTGGTCTGGTGGCTGTGGGCCCCTGCCTAACCTAGTTGAAACCCCTGCTGTACGCTACAGTGTACATATTCAGAGTGAGCATAATAGCAGAATTAATGTCAGACTCTCTGCTCAGAAAGAAGCTGAGCGCTCGTTAAAAGGGCTTATCAGGGGATCTCTTACACTAATGGAGGATTGATGTACATTTGTTACCATATATTGGTTTAAATCCGCAGATGGATTTCTAGTTCACCTCACATATGCTTTCCATATTTATTTATTTTTACAATGTGTTTCTTTGAGCATGATTTACGGACACAGTAATCGTGAACAATTGGGGAAAGGGTAATTCTGTTTTCATTTAATAATTTATTATTATTTTCTTTTCTTTTTGGGGGGGCGGGAGGTGGGAGGGGGGTGCATTAAATCCTGTTCTCAATCAGAATGACTTATGAAACAAAATCCTTGTTACCACACACATAAAATGTACAGTTTACATCACACATGTCAGACAGATTGAGTCGTGCAACTGAGCCATAGTTTAAAATAAATTCACCACCAAAATCTGCAACTTGTACAATGACATCTTTGCCAAGAGAAGCGGGTACATACAACTACATTCCTATATGATCACTCTGACTCTTCTTTGCAGCAGAAGCAGTAAACATTTAGTACCTCATTGACTAGGGAAATTAAGCAATTACCAATCACCAGAACGCAGATATTAAACATCTTTTGAACAACTCGATACGCCGTCGACTATGCAGTAAAATGCCCCAGAACGGAAAGCATCCCCCAAAGACATGAATCACTTCCAACCAATTAATAATCGCCTCATTTAAATCTGCTGCATGCGCTCATTGAGCCAAAAATCAATCTCGGTCTACATTTTTTCATATTGATGAACTGTGATGGGAGAAGAATGCAAACTTTAAACGAACAATACCATGGCCATGTACATAGATGGAAATCAATTGTAATTAAAACTAAACAAGTGTTCCGCTTTATTCGCTCAAAGAGTGCGCTAGTCATTAAATACATTTTCACCACTTATTAGTTAAAGGTTTTTAAATTAAATGCACGGTTCTGCCTCCTTTGGGATAGCGCTCAATGCTTCTGCACTTGGCGCATTTACCCCACGCTTGCTTTGCAATCAAAAGGCGGTCCAAATTAAGTATCAAACAGTTTAATGTTATGTGTCAGTCTCTGAAACGATCTGTATTAGAAGCACTTAATTAAACTTTCAAATTCAAATGTACTAATCAGTTTGCAGCAGAGTGGGTGCTTGTTTTCCTCCTACATGAAACGCCACGGCTGGCCAGCCTGGCCCACTCTCCCGCTCATTAACATGAAGGTGTGATTTGCATTTCCTGATGGACTGTTCCAGTTTTATAATATCCTTCCTTTCTGCTCTTACATCAATCACGGGGGAAACTCAGGCCACCACAGGGCCACCATTAACCCTCCAAATCTGCCGCAAAACAAATATTACAAGAGTTCACTAATTTGGAGATCAAAAAGCCACTTGTCCATTATATAATTGAAATGAAGGCGGAGGAGTGGACTTCTGAAGAGATTCGTAATTACCAGCTGTTAATTGAGCACTTGTGGTGTCTCACTTTTAATTAAAAACGAGCGGCTCGTCGCTGGACGATAAGCGGGGGTGCCGAGGCGACGGCTTAATCAACAAAGCCAGAGGAATTTGTTTCTGCAGTGGCCAGCGGCGCGGGGCTGGAGAAATCTTCAAATAACCCAGGGAGATTAAAACCTGTCCATTAGAGGCAGTCAGGTTTTATTTGGGGCGGTTGGGAGCGAGGTGCATTTGATGTCGTCCCGCTGCAAGAGTCCCCAGCGCAGCGCGGCTGGGGGCTCGGGTCTAATCAGCCTGCTGCCGGCCCTGGGCGCTCAAGTGGAGGAATTGGACCCCGCTGGTGTGGAGAGAAAGTGGGGAGGGCAAGGGGGACACAGGGAGAGAAAGGAGAGAGGGGGTGGGAGAGAACGAGAAAGGAGTGGAAGAACAGAGCCCCAACCCCCCCCCACTCTCCCTTCCCCTCCTTTCTCTCTCACCTTTTCTTTCCCTGACACATTCACTCAACTTACTTACTTACTACTGCAATGATGAGCCAGAAAATAATTTCAACTCCACTTTCTTTTCCAGTCTGCTATTCTCTTTTTTTCATAGCACATTTGTCACCGAGAGACAGCTTGGCAGTCTGTGAAAGCATCAGATATCTTTTCAGGATGTGTCAGCGCCCTCAGACGATACACAAACAACCTCGAGTCCTTTTCGGACACGCGGAAAAAGCCCTTCCACCTATTTTGTGACCCAATGAACTTATTGCAGCGCAGCGTAAACGCAGTCGAAACAAAAAATAAAATCTCCTGCACTTGATAGCCTGAACATGCGGCTATAACTCACACGATGTTTATATGAAGGAGACAGTCAGCCATGGTCAGCAACTCTGGGCCGCGGCCAGATCTCGCAATGGGTTCTCTGTGCTACGCCAGTCGCGTCCACTACATGGCCAGTTGGGTGCGATAACTCCGTCCACCCCCTCTCTGACCCCTCTGCTCCTGCACTGATAAAACTGTCTGCCAGGAAGTGTCCTTCACTTCGCTTCCTCCCTCTCATGCTCAATCAACACCTGTCACTGCGGCGATTTTGCCACAAAGGTGCCCGCCCTGCTGGGCTGAGGGGTACAGGGCACACTTGACTACGGTGTCTTAGGCCCAATCCTGTTACTTGTAGATCTGTTATTTTCGCTATAAGAATTGTTTGGAACTCAGTGACATGAAAATGTGCCGCAGATAATTACTTGTGACATCGCGTTGGGAGCCTGTAGATTTATTTTGAGTGATGATGAAGTATTCGAGGTTAAAATACGAGGATAAATTACGTATACAGTTACGACTGCAAACGATATTGTTTTCCCGTGTCATATTGCACAGCACAAATCTTCATATCCAAGAAGCGACGGGCAAATCACCAGGGGGAATGCCGCAGCCCCTCGAGATAACGGGCTCTGGGTTTATCTAAGGAAACAGTCGCAGGGGCGAGGATGGTCTGGCCTCACTGACAGATTAGTCCAGTCCAGGCCCACTTCCTGCCCGCTGAGGACACTAATTACAAGGAAGGACTGGACACCACAATAAGAGCTGACAGTTCAGTGCACTTAACGCTGCTTCACACAATCCGCCCGTGTATTAGTACAGTGGGCCACGCCAAGCTAGGAACTTCATCACGCCAGCCAGCGCTTATCTGATGTGACAAACCTGGATGTGGTTTAGATGGGGGGGGGGGGGGTCATGAGGGGCTCTTCTGAGAAAACTGTGAGAGCGTTGATTTATCAGCGAAGAATGTCGAGTGGTTTATTTGAAAATGCAGCGGCCTCACCCTCTATTCTCTCTGTTGCCGTCTCGCGCACGTTGACAAACACAAAAACACACAAATGCAAGTGTACAGTTCTTTCTTTGTTTCACACATGTACGCAGCCACGCACCCACGCACATGCACACATGCACTCAGTAAGCTCAGTATATAAGCTCATTGTCAACGGAGTGGGTTCCCAGTGTTAATGACATCCTGTTTACTAACACAGTGAGGAGGGTCGCAGGGGTCATGGTCGCTCTATCTGTCTGGCTGCTGTATCCTCTGTTTCTATTCAAATGACCTCTGACCTCATGATAGTGCTCAACACAACTACTACCAGAGAAGGAGAACTAACACCCACAAAGAAAACAAAGATGGCGACCGAGAATGACTTCTGACACAAATTAAATGTAGGCCACACACACACATACACACACACACACACACACACACACACACACACACACACACACACACACACACACACACACACATAGGCCCATGTGATATACACATGCAAATACACCTGCACGCACGCACACACACACACACACACACACACACACACACACACACACACACACACACACACACACACACACACACACACACACACACACACACACACACACACACACACACACACACACACACACACACACACACACACACACACACACACACACACACACACACACCATTATAAAAATGCTACAATGTTCAATTGCCCAGAGGGTAGATTAACAGTACAGTTACATGTACGAGGCTGTTTTACAACAGCAGTTTGAAGTGAGACATTGTTTTATTTTGAGAAGTGCTGGCTGTGTTATTGGATTGTTTTACACTAGCTGGGAGAGTTTCGTTCCAGAGGCCACCCAGTGAGTGTGTGTGTGTGTGTGCGTGCGTGCGTGCGTGCGTGCGTGCGTTTTGATGGCCAGGGCTCTGGCTGGTATTTATTAATCATAACCCTAATGCGTTCCCCACTGAGGGCTAGCGCCCCCACTAGCTTCTAAGACAGCGCTTCTCAAACCTTTTCATGTCAAGGATCCAAAGGCCACGGCCCACGGACCACTGTAACTCTCTGAGTTACAGATCAAGGTCCATTTGCTTCCTAACTGTCAATAATTTAGCAGGGCAACCCCTGGAACCGCCTCAAAGGCCCCTTGGGGTCCCTGGGTCCCTATACTCCCCACTATGAGAACCACTGATCTACAGTAAAATCTGCTAAAACAAAGAAGTAATACAAATGCATGCAACTAATTGCACGACAAAACAAGCATTCTGCTGGCTGCAGTGGGGCTTCTAACATAGCGGTTATAGTTTGATAGTGAGCTAAGATGAATTAAGAAAGGGAATCCATTTATTTAGTCATGTACATTTACCAGGAATAATAACAATCCTTCTGTTTCTCCTTTGGTTTTATGTGTTTTCATACAGTAGCTGTACTTTGTCTCTGCCAAGCCCACCAGGATACACTGACAGAAAGACAGATTGACCCAACAGGCGGACAGACAGATGGACAGGCACACAGACAGAGAGACAGACCACAGTTAATCCAACCACTTTCAACCTGGCCTCCCTATTTTGGACATGTCATAATGGGTGAAACATTTCCAAAGATTGTGCAAATAGCAGGTCTACAAACCTCAAAATGTTTTGGCCATTTCCACTATACTCGTAGAGAAGTAGTTAAGCATTTTAGATTATGTGCATTTGCATAAAAGCTGAATGGTCAACATCAATGTGAGTGATGCTTACGTACATACGTGCACCTGTGTGTATGTGCGTGCGTGCGTGCGTGCGTGCGTGCGTGCGTGTACAGTATGTACACGGCTATATGTGCAATGAGAGCTGCTGAATGCGTGCAGCTGGCAAAGCGAATGTTTCACTTTTTTTCTTCTTTTTTCTTCTTCTTCTACCGGCCTCTGTGGCCGTGCCAGCGGGCGGGGCGGTATGGCAGCGAGCGCGGGTCGGGCGCCACAATGTGCCTGTCAGTCCACGGGACGTCTCGGAGGAGAGGGGCGAGGGGCAGCCCCCGCCAACCCTGGCCCATCCATCATCATGACACTGCTCGCAGCAGCCATGGGAAACCCACCACTGGCCAGCCACTCTGGACCGAGGCTGGGTGGGAGGAGAGAGACGAGACTGGCCATCCATTAAAAACACATTGTTTTGTTTATTATAACTAGTTAATGAGGTTGAAGTGAAGCCCCCCTAATACTTCCAGAGGGTATTTTTCTTTTCTGCATGGAGGCAGACATAGTCCTGTTGCTCGGGCAGAGGAATACACATCCAAGCAAGGCCAGTTCTGTAATAGTTGCCTGTATGGTTTTATGAGAGTGGAGCTGGCCATGTTAAGAGTGAGATCTTGAGATCGAAAGTGAATCATTTGGGGGGATTTTGTTTTTTATCCACAACGCATAGCTCAGTCTCTGAACGCCCATGTCTGCTCCGCTCTTCTCCCTTCCATTCTTCTATCCCTACACTTTAAAGGTGCATTTGTCTTACTGTTGAGCTGCAACAGAGAGCACATTTGAGAATGGGAAGGCGAGTTGTTTCCATTTGAGTTTCACGCAATACCCCATGTCAACCAGTATAGTACATGGTCATACCCGACCACAGGATATACATTTCTCAACACACACAGAAAAAGGTTATAGATTGCTGCATCCAGATCCGGGTGCAGTTGTACACTAGTCTCTTACTGTTTGTCCCTCCCTATTTCCTTCTGTCCAAACCATTTTGGACATCAGATTTTCTGAATGCAACTAAACTCTGTATTTCTGTAATCTTAAAACAACAGTACACTTTAGAATCCATCTCGTACTGAATAATTAGAGTTAGTTAATTAGTTGCAATAGAAACTATACATGCCATATAATAATCATGTAATTCAACAATTACAGTAAAGATTACACATTCCAAGTTAATCACTTATTTGAATCCATCGAACAACTGACTCTTTTTATTTATTTTGCCTATAATTCCCAAAATAGTGACGCTGGGTTGAAAGTGGTTAAGTAAAATGTGAGAATCTTGCAGGAAGAAAGAAAGAAAGGAAGAAACACTGTATGTGTGTGTGTGTGTGTGTGTGTGTGTGTGTGTGTGTGTGTGTGTGTGTGTGTGTGTGTGTGTGTGTGTGTGTGTGTGTGTGTGTGTGCGTGTGCGTGTGCGTGTGTGTGTTTGGAGGTATAGAGTTAGGGTGCTGCTTTGTGGAGCCAGGGGCCTCCGCTCTCCCTGTCTGGAGGAGATATGAGAGAGAGGACCCACTCCCTGTCCGGCCACAGCAGGGGTCCGGGCTGCCCGCTGGCATGCCTGCCGTAATTGTTAGTATTAAATCACCCGCACTTTAACTCCTCGAGATGCTATCTGCCACGCCGTTAAGATCTTTTACAGGAGTGAGCTTCTCACATTGCAAAACACGGCCCTTCCCGACAGCAATGCACGTGATTAAAGTAAGATAGTTATGTAGCCTAGTAGCCTACTGTAACTCACTATGCAGACACAGACACGTGCATGAGAGAGAGAGAGAGTGTGTGTGTGTGTGTGTGTGTGTGTGTGTGTGTGTGTGTGTGTGCGCGCGTGCAAGCAATACACAATACAATGGGGGTCTGTATCAGACACATGCCGAGCAAAGTGAGCGGTGGAGCCGATGGACCCAGAGTGATGGCTCTCCACCACACCCTGCCCCTGCCCCTGCCGTCACTCAGCATGCACACCTCACCACCGAGCTGCACCGCCAGCTGTTTGCTTTGGGAAGGAGGCTCAAAGCCAATTAAAATACACTTAGCGCGGTGTCCGACTCATGTTTGGAAAGATAATATAAGGTCCGGCAGGCCAGTCAACGCCGTTTGAGTGAGGGAGGGACCGGGCAAGCGAGTAAAAGAAAAAAAAAAGGGGGACTACCACAGCATCATTGTCAAGTCCATTATCGCGCAGACAAGATACTTATCTCTGTAGCTGTGTGCTAAAGTAGAAAAACAGGCGCTAACTGCATTCCGATTTGTTCCCTCGCCGGGAAGGACAATATTATCTTTCCCATTATGGTTGAGCAGATATTTATTCTCTCCTAAAAATATTTCCCGGAGTGTTAAGGGATGTATAGATATCATTACTAATTGTCAAAATACACTTTTAAGACTGGTTTGTTTTAATGCTTGATTGAGGAGAATAAACAAGCGTACAAATAGAGGTGTGCATTAGGTGTGAAAAAACAGAGTCAAATAGGTTTATAAACAGATTAGGGGAGCAGAAGCATAACATTCATTTATCTTCATGTTTAAGTCACAGACCTACACCTAGACATACACACAACACACACGGGATCAGTGGTGTGCACAGACATTTAGAGGGGCAGGTGCTCAAGTGAAAAAAGGGCACCTTGTGCAGCGCGTGGAACCGGCCGGTTGCCTTAATAGTGTGAGATTTATAGATTTTGGGGCATAAATAATATATTAGAAGCTTTTTATCAATAATTGAACAATGTCACAATGGTCCACATACTGTACAAAAAAATATATATATATCAAAAGGGCACATTGCTGTCCAGAGGGCAAAGGGCTCTAGCACCACCTAGTGTCTATCTGTGCACGCTACTGCACGGTATGCATGCACACACTCATGCGCAAGCACATGCACGGACACGCACGCACACACACACACACACACACACACACACACACACACACACACACACACACACACACACACACACACACACACACACACACACACACACACACACAGTGCAGGGTGCTGATATGAGCGGTGGTGAGTGGTGAGCAGGGACGGGAGCAGCATGTCTGTTCAGTGTGTTTTAAGAGTGTTTAAATGAGTGAAAAGTCAGTTATGGTTTCCAGATGGGCGCCGGTTTGATCCGGATCATTCTGACAGGCCTGGACTTTGATGTGCTGCTGCCTATTACTGACATTACAGGGAGACAGGCATATTTCTCCCTAATCACTTCCAACTCCTCCACATCCATACTATGCAAGGCCCAAACCAGCTGGCTATACGCTACACCTACATTACCACAGAATGGCGGACCCACGCTAGCATGCTAACATGATGCATGTGTGTGTCTTCCCAATCCCAAAGACAAACAAACAAAAAGTGTTCTCAGTTCTGTATTAAGCTGGAAGCATACTTCAAAAGAAGCCACATTTATTTATCAGCTTGTTGAAACTGTAAATTCTCTACAGATTAAATTGTTTTACGCTTTGATTGCTGAACATTAGATCCTGGCCACTGAGCTGGATCTTTACTCCATTGCGCTATACATTATTGTCTCCACCAGGCCGAAGGCATGGGGAGAGAGTATGTTTTGTCCTCCGTCCGTCCGTCCGTCCGTCCGTCTGTTAGCAGCTAATCTCCGGCACCGTTAACCCAGTCGATGTCAAACTTTGCACACACACTCCCTAGATGCCAACGGTGAACCTCTGCCCCAAATGTTCCAGAACAGCCCGTTAGCGCCACCAGGAGGCAGCTTTTCACCATTTTTACATATAACTGCACCGATCTGCATGAAACGTTGCACGCACACTCCCTAGAGGCTAAGGACAAACCTTTGACCTGCATTTTTCACATCTTCCTTTTATAGTGCCGCCATGCCGACTTTTGTAAAACACATGTTTTGTTATTACTCCTCCAAATTCTGTCCAAAAATCCCGCAAATCGTTTCACACTATCTCTATAGTCATGTGCCCAAGATGGATCTGTCCGATATTTCATATTCCATCATAATTGGCTAACATTGGCGTTCAAAGTTTGCAGGATTGGCCCGTTTTGAACAAAAAGCATCTAATCATGAACGCAGCGTGCAATTTACGTGAAATCTTTCACGCACTTTCCTACTAGGCTGAGGAATATATCCCACCCTTTTCACATTGGCCTATTATAGTGCCACCAGGAGGCCACAGCCTGACCTGGCCTGGTGGAGACCTGTGCCCCAAGGGGCACTTTTTCTAGTTTGTCTCTGAGATTTAGCCACTTTCAGTGGACAAAGTGTGTGCTATCTCTCTCCTTGAATTAATCTGGTTGTTTGGTAGGACTTATAGAGGTTATAGCCTCCTATAACTCCCTCAGCCAACCTTTCTTTTAAACTGTCCATGGTACGAATTGTCATAAGATTCTGACCAATCACACACGCTGGTATGGAGTCATCTTCATCTGATGATGTTCAGCTAGGTAGAAAGTCTTGGAGGTATACAAGAAGTGCTGAAAACAACATTGGCAAGGCAATGCATTAGTATTAGTTAGTTTTCTCTGCGTTTGTTATTTAGTTTTTAGGACTTCAGCAACCGTAGTTTCAGCAAGGGTTAAGTGTCCCTTTTCTTAGTTTTTGACGATCATTGTAGAATTAAGTCAGACGTGTGGATTGTTTGGTTACAGACTAAAAGGATGTGTTAATTTATCCATTCATAACCCAGAGAGTAAAATTAACACTCAGTGTAGCCACAACCTTTTCCCATTATTTTGTATGTCTCTGCTCTTTTGTTAGAGTCTACTACTTGTAGATAGTCATGCAACGCGGTCCGTGCGTATAGTTACAACATTTTGGAAGTGAGCGACTACTAGGCACACAGACCCGCCATGTTGGAACCTCTGCAAGCCACCACGGATGATGCACATTCACCACCAATCATGAATTAGGCTTTAGGGGTTAGCTTGCAGACAAATCACAAAAATAATCTTTGACTTGAGTGTGCATGTGTGTGGGGGGTGGGTGGCATGTGTGTGGTATGTGTGCATATGTACGTATGCGTGTGCATAAACACAAAAAACGCGGTAGGGTGCAGCCATGCAGGGTGTCAGCCTGTCTGGGTCGGCCCGTCTCAGAGGTTCTGCTGTGTTTCTGGGTTCTGACTGTCCTTATTGTATTTTATTAGAGACCCACAGTTTATAATGTTATGAGAAAAAGAACACAGAGGACATAATGGCTCCATTTATGCCGAGAGGAGAGAACTCCCCTGGAAACATCCATCTGGTCAGGCAGGTTAAATATAGCCCAGACAGACAGATAGACGGAGGGGAATAATTCCTCCTCCACCCACACTCCCCAGTAAGCCCGGTGGAAGTCATTTCTCAACGGCCACAGAGGAGGAGGAGCAGGAGGAGGAACAGGAGCAGCCCTATGCTCCTCACTAATCGCTCCCTGACCCGGGACCACTCCTCCACGGCCCCCGCTGACCCCCTGGCCTCCTCCACATCATCATTATCATTATCATCACATAGAAACCCTGTATTTCCATATTTCATCTTTTTATGTTTTCTTTCTTAAATGAATGCTATATTGGTCATCCTTTAACAACTTAAGTCCTATTTTATACTTGGTGGACAGTGTCACGTATAACTTGTGACTGTGAGGTGTTGTGGAATGGCTATTTCCGCAATTTCTTTGAAAGCCTATATAGCCTAATGCCATGCAGTCAATGAAGTATTAACAAAAGCTTGTAACTAAATACTAACTACATTGGACCCACTATAACAGATTCGTTTTTCCATTTCGTGAAAAGTAACGGTTTTGTACATACAAGGTTTCCGGTATAGGTGGTGGTTGGAGAAGAGGGGGCTTTAGAAAGAACATATTCAAGCTCGAGATCCTCCTCCTCCCCACGCCCCCTTTATCTCCCAAACGCAGGGGAATGCTGAGGGGCCGGCGCTTTGGAATCCGTGGGTTTTGTCTGCCACTCGGGTAGAGCTGGGCTGAGCCCTCTTGGACTGGCAGAGGGGTGTATTCAGAGCAGAGACTGCATGGAGGGCCCTTCACGGGACAATGGTGCGGCCGGGGGACAGAATGAGTCCTTGATGGGGGAGCCATGGAGAGACGCAGGTGTCTGGGGTGAAGAACACTTTCTCAGTTCTGACCCACTTATCCCTCCGGCAGCTATAGCCTGTCCTGTCCTCTCCTCTCCTCCCCTCTCCTCTACACAGGACAAAACCTCATGGGGTCCACCATTACGCTCTGAGATTTAAATTAACACTGTGTGCTTTCCTCATCGATATGGGTCAGAGCGCCCTATGTTCGCTGACTTATGATTCACGGCTGTTCACTCAATGTGAGCTTATAGATCTGCTATTTTCAGTGCACGGCGCTAGCGTGCAACCAAGTATCAGGTTCAACTGTTAACCACTCAATAACCAAAGTTGGTTTGCATGAGCGTGACCCCAAACGTCTCAAACGTTTAACGGGCATAAACCATAAACGGCTCCCTTTGTGTTGCCAAAAACAATTCCACAGATGTTTGTCCATCCTATAGACGGACTGGGCAACAGGGCACTGGTCTGCATGCTCATACCAGGGAGGGAGACAGGAAAAGGCCTTTGACCTCCCCGGGCTTCACTCGACATTCCTGGTAATTGCACTCCATCATATTTTGTGCTGAAAAAAAAAGAAACATCTAAATAAACTCTGTCGAGCCATGTCGCCCATCTGCCGTCAGATAAGAGGAAGAAAATAAAATAGACCCGCTCCATAAACACAAACACACAGAGGAACACACATCAGCGCTCATGGTCACGGCAACCATAAATTAGCCTGGGGAGATCATTTTTAGACTTTAGGTTACCAGCAGGGAGAGGACAGTGGAGGGAGAAGACAAGCTGCTCTTTAAAATCTCATCAGAGCTGTCAATGGCATCTCAGCTCCGTGAAACTGCGCCGGCATCTTCTGCAGGAGCCGAAGAGAGAGAGAGAGACAGAACAACAAGGACGTGACCGCTAGAAATGCCAGTTGGCCTCTGAAAACGAGGCTGGGTTAGGAGGCCAGGGAGGGAGTGACTCAAGTGGAGTGAAGGAGAACCCGGAGTCATATAGCCCCCTAGCGGCCATGATTCAACCAAAAGAGCCCGATTGTAATTCTCTGTCTGTCTGTCTGTCCTGTCTGTCTGTCTGTCTGTCTCTCTCTCTCTCCCCACCCCCTCAACAAAGAGTTTAGGTTTCCAATAAAATCTCAACTGGGAAACTTGTCTTACAAACACTTGACAGATGTTCTCAACAATGACACAAGTGTTCATCATAAGCGAGAACAATTTACTGAATTTTCTCACGACAGCACAGAGTGCCGTACGTCGCTGTGCTATATGCTTGTGTTACTTGGGAACACAAGACCTCAAAAGAACAACAACAATACAATGAACAACTTTGTTTTGTCCCTTCTACCTTGTTTAATGCTTTCTTCCTTCATTTCTTTAAACTTTGATATTCTGTGTTGTATCATAGAGGACAACACAATGAATCCCTAAGACATTCATTCTTTTAACACCTCTCCTTTGTAATGAACTGATAAGAGCCGCTGGGAGGACATTACCTTTATACGGCAAATAACAATTATTGTCAAAAGCACGGTGCGCGGCTCCCAGGAGCCAGCGCTGTGCATTGTGCTTCCTCTCACTCTCTGGGCTGGAAACGTGGCCTCTGAATTCTCGCAGCCAGATTTATCCTATTTTCCCCCCAACTTATTTTCATATCTATTTCCTTTCTCTTTGTGAATTAGGAGGTAAGTAAAGGCACAGGGGCCATGCTGCATAGTGAAATCAGCTGGAATTGCCACATTAAAGAAGGCAGGCGAGGTGCAGCCGGAGCCATCCTCCTGGATTTGGGCAAATTCAGCTGATGCAAAACAAGGAATTAATTTGAGGGGACCGGCCTGCGTGCTGGGCTTGGCGCTCTGACAAAGATGAATGGCATCATTCCAAGCGAATGGTAATTTCACTTTTTGTGACAGTGCTTTAGAGCAAAAGCGACTCGGGCCGCACAAAGCATTTGCAATCCCATTGAGGGCCCTCGGTACCTGCCTATCAGACACTGCACATTGTTTACCAATCATCTGATATTGATTGGTTTCAGACTAAAGTTTGAAGATGAATTAGAGAGGGAGAAGGTTAAGTCCTAACCTTGAAAGATTTAGTGTCTATTCAGCCTGCGTGTAGGACTCTCCTCGGCTCCCTCGGAGAATGGGGAACTTTTTTAATTCAATAGGGGGGTGGGAGACACAAAACGTGTCACATTCACCAAGTGAATCCACTGGAAGAAACGCAGAAGAACACCCAAAAAGCATAATCTTTCTCCTCACTTGATAGAAATGGTAATTGCATGTGTGGGGATAATACTTTGAAGCCAAGGCCTCGGTCGGACAGACCGCCTATTTGGGTTAAAAAAAGGGGCAACAAAACAGCTCCTTCTTAACGCTTTTGTTCACTTCTCTCTTTTAAATGTTTACTGAAAAAGAGCCTTCAAATCCAGTCTCCATCTCCTGCACAATGTGGCATCTATCGCTCTTGGGTGCATGGACACATTGTATTATATGGAAATCACCGGTATCTCGCTTCTATTTAACATTTAAAAAGAAATGTCCATCCTCTTGAGATGAACAAAAGAAAGAGAGAAATTGTAAGAGAAAGAACATAGTTTGAATACTGTTAGGCTCCGCTATGAAGTGTTGCAGATGTTTTCAACTGCCAAGTCAATGATCCCTAAAGACGTTTCTTTGACGAAAGCAAACAACAGCACAATCAATGGCAAAAAACCAGCAAACTCTTTGGAGTATAGATATTCTCCCTAAATGGAGATGCGTAGTTGCTGACATCCATGGACATGATAGAACACCACAGGACACTGGAATCTCCCATTTTGACATCTTGTGCAAGTGATGTACCCATATTTTGACTTTCATGCTTTGCCATTTGTCAAAGAGAAACGGCGACCATCAGGGTATAGGTTCACATGGCTCTCTTCGGATGTACCGAATCCCAGCATGGTGTTTGAGCTCCAAATGGACCAGTGGACTGCCCCTCACAGCAGGGTCACACCACTTAACGCCTAGCCCCCCCCCCCCCAATCCCCGTACAGCTGGCAGCCCCTGTTTGCTCCGGGGCCTCCGGCCCACTCGACCTCCCGACACAGCTCAGATGAGGCACAGGCAGAGCTAACCTCACAAGATGCCACGGTCAGAGGTCATAGTGGGAGAGTGGATGCGCGACTCACAGTCCGATGCAAAGGAGTGAGCAAATAGCATCCCAGCGGTCTTTGAAGAGCATCACTCTGTCAAGGAGCAACATGTGAACATCCCTCTGTTAATACAGCCGACGAAAAGTGATGAAAGCTACAGCAAAATGAGAAGTCAGCCAGTTGATATGAAAGGAGCCTAACCAATTACATTATAAATGTCTCTGTAACAGTAAACTTTCAAAACAACTGGTTAATACGTTTAAGAAGAAAGAAGAGAAAAACAACATAATTATTTTATGTTAATTGTGCACAATTTCTGGGTTTTTACTTGGTACTTGCATGTAAAAAAAACAACAATATATATACTGTATATATATATATATATATATTATAGCAAATCTGAATTAATCCAATGTATCCAGTGTATTTCATTCAGTCAACCCCTGCATTCCTCAGGTCTGGAACTAATTCTAAATGGACGCTTGCAGGTCCATTTTGTATAGAGTAAGGACTGCAGGGCTGTGCAGCAGACGCTCTGCGCATACAGTATGACACCGCGTGTCACTAACAGCGCTGCTCGTGGAGAGGAAGTGGACGGAGCTCAGAGTGGACTGCAGTGCTGAGGATACAGGTGTGTCCGTCACGCCATGGAGGCGGACATGCAGAGCTGCAGAGGGCAGACAGGATGCGCGGGGCACGGGGGCCTGACAGCTACTGTTAACCAGACAGACGATGATAAGTATAGCCCCAGCGGAGGGACCAGCGTGTGCCATGCCTCATCACAGGGCTAGAGATCATGGCGGATATTCCGCCGCTCAGCAACAGGAGTGCAAACAGTGGCAAGGTTAGGGGTTCAACGTCTACTGTAGTAATGGTTCACAAACGGCGTGTGCCACACAAATCAAGTACCCACATTATGTATTATTTTTAAACCACTTTCCAAGTGCAATGATCCCTATTTAGGGGGATATTTCCTTTTTTCATGTATTTTTTTTAAAACTTTCATAAATAGCCGATCTACAGCTCACAACCCATCCCATTGTGATGCATTGTGAGTTTGTAGAGTTTGTAGCTGTTTTTGCTATGAATATAGGCGTGCCTTGAGATTTTAACGTTCCCAAGTTTAAAAACTACTATAGGCTAGAGCTAAAGAATGCACTGTACGTCTTCAACAAATCCTATTCATAATCTTATCAAGTTTATTAGTGTTTATTGCAGTTTTTCCTGTAATTAAGAGGCCGTCATGTCAGTCATGATGACCAAAGATTGGTGCACAAAATCTTTCAGCAATGACCCAGAAATATCAATCCATGCTTCTGTCAACGCAACCCAATGTAGTATTTATTCATGCTAATTAAATTATTGGACAGCCATGCTTTTAATGATTCAAAGCTGCTAAAGAAGTGAATAAAGTATTTCTGTATTTGTTCACTCAAATAAGCCCTAGTGATTTTTCTTTCACATTTTCCTTCCAGTTCACTCAAGATAAACAATCAACATGTTTTGACTAAAGACTGACAAACTGTTTTTGTAGGCATGTGGGCATGCCAAAGCCTGCTCTTAAAACTATATACATGCACAACACATACCAGTAATCAACATCATTATGATTAACAGCCAATTCAGTAAAAAAAAGAAAAAAAGAAACAAGAATGTTTACAAAAATATACACATGATTGTATAAATAGAGATTTAACTAAAGGCATTTAGGCTCATATGATTGTATTGCCATTCTTGCTGTACACAATTCAGCCACCAAAATATACAACACATGTGACCCAAGTTTGTGTCATCATAACCCACAGGTTGAGAACCACTGCTAATAGATAGTTTGTGTCATCATAACCCACAGGTTGAGAACCACTGCTAATAGATAGTTTGTGTCATCATAACCCACAGGTTGAGAACCACTGCTAATAGATACGCAAACCAACTGCAAATGTTCATTCAATTAACCCTAGAACACTAAACCTGGGTGATTTTCACACAGACAATTATGTTTACCGTATGTGAATTTCATAATGTTGCTGATGTCTGAGGTGGATGGGTCCTTGGGTACCTTCAGGATGCTCAGAGACATCATATAAGGTAGGTGTGTTTCCCTGTCCACATCCCTGTTTTGTTCTACAGGCAGGAATAAAAAAAAAAAACACCAATATTTTTCAGAGATGTTTTTCTTTTCCTTTTTATGAAATTTCATGTTACATTTTTAAAGAAGAGTTGCTCAAATTGCCATGTATTGTTGTACTTTAATACACACACACACACACACACACACACACACACACACACACACACATACACACACACACACACACACACACACACACACACTATGCTAACGATCACCAGGTTAAACTATACACCACGTCTTAGAGAGGAACAACGTACAGTCTTTTCTATGCCCTCTATAGGATATTGTATAGACACACACACACACACACACACACACACACACACACACACACACACACACACACACACACACACACACACACACACACACACACACACACACACACACACACACACGGAGGCCTCTGGGCTTATAGCTAACCCTCCCCAGCCTGGCTGGTCCTCATCCCCTGAATGCGAGCAGCACTTAAACTTTCCCCTTTTCAAACACGGGAGCACAAAGCGGGGGAACCACATCAGTGAGCTGCCGATCATCCCCACAGACGGCTGAGCCAGGACAACAGGGCAGGTCCCCCCCGCGCACGTCCACACACACCGTCCCGTACCGTCCTGTCCTGTCTCACCCCCCATCACCCGTAGCCCCCCCCCCCCCCCCCCCCCCCCCCCGTCACTGGGGCCCCCAGCAGGGCCCAGACGTCACCATATGCAACGCTCGCTGTTACGCGAGACTAGATAAACGACAATTCCTTTTTTTGTGGGGGTGGGCGTTTAAAGGGAGACGGAGCGAGCAAGGCCGTGTGTGAGAGAGCGAATGAGAGAAAGAGAGAGAGAGAGGGGGCCTGGTACTGCAGCTGTCCTGCTGGCCATACCACCGCCCCCCCACCCCACCCCAACAGGCAGGTTTGTCCCTTCAGAGGCATGGCCAGGCAGGGCAAGAAAAAAAAACACGCTTCATTACGTCCTCTCTCCCTGGAGCAGCCAGGGGCCTTTCAGAGCAGATAAGCCTCTTAGACATGAAGTAGTGCTCAGAGCGGCGTTTGAGTGACAGCAGGAAGGTTTAGCCATTCAGCGGACAATGCCGCATTCTCTGGTTTTAATCTAGTAGGCGGACAATGATCTGTTTTTTAAGGCCTCATCTCCTCTCCTTTTCCCACAGCAGTAGGTGACTGGCGGGAGGAAGACAGAGAGAGAGAGAGCGGGGAGAAGGGGGGGGGGGGGGGGGGGGGGGCACTGGTGTATCTCCCAAGGCCTCGCGTTTCCTTGACATCCCAAAACCGAGGTGGGAAGAGAGAGGAGGGATGACGGGAGTGCGGGACGCAGGGGCGGTGTCTGTGTGGGAGTACGGTAGTGGTGCATGGGGAAGGCAAAAGGCATCAATCACTCACACGCACACACAAACACACACACACACACACACACACACACACACACACACACACACACACACACACACACACACACACACACACACACACACACACACACACACACACACACACACACACACACACACACGCACACACACACACACAATTGCTCAGTGATGGTTGAGTGGGCCTGTGTGACAGACAGGCAGGTGAGAGGCCTGCTGGTGACGTGGTTCTGCATGGAGCATTGTAAGCCTTATCTCTTCGCCACCGCGGGTATTTGCGGCGTCCGTGGCCACGGCTCCCGGACTACGCAACTTTCTGATGTATTTATGCATCAAAAGCCCTCTCTCCTCCCCGTACAATGGAGAGGCACCTGGAGCAGTGAAAACCCTGACACTCTGCAGAAAGAGAAATTGTGTCAGCATCAAAAATAATGAAATTCCATTTCAGTCCAAGTGGTTATTTTTCCGACCGGTGGCCAAGATAACATTCCAGTGACTTCAACTGTTCCTAGTATTATTAATCAATTCCTGCAATGGTGTACGTCAGTTGTCAGTTACACGTAACAGCAAAGGAGTTTTTAGTGAGACACTGGATGTTGAAAATCTGTATCTTTTCTTAATTATTTTTTCATGCAAGTGGTTGCATTTGGCAGGAGAGTTTTCGATATGGGAGTGGATGTATGATAATGTTGGCTCAATCCCACACATAACAAGAGAACAAGAGAAATAAACAAGAAAGTAAGTAAGTAAGTAATCAGAGGCGAGCTTTACAAACCAGACATGGTGGGAGAACATGGTGTTGATGTGCCAAGAAGCTGGGTGGATTATTTTAGAATCACCTCACACTTCGGCCTAGTTTGTTTTGCTCTGTGGAGAGTATAAACATCCACACCTCTTCTACAATAAACAGACACAGCTCGGCGCAGAGAGAAAGAGAGAGAATGAGAGAGGGTGTCTATGCTATTGCTAATTCATTTGAATATAGCTGTGCGCGCGTGAGTGCGTGTGTGCGTGCGTGCGTGTGTTTGAGAGAACAGGAGGCTGACATCCGGAAACATGTCCTTCAGGAAACATGACCAGAAAGCTCCTTCAATGTTTGACTGAAGTGTCAATCACCTGAGTGCTTATTACTCTAATTGGCGTATTACTACAGTTTAGCCCAGTGTATGGCTGCTCTTGTACTAAACGAGCTATGCTGGTAACTCAAGCTAAGGGAGAGAGAGAGACAGAGAGAGGGGGGGGGGGGGGGCAGAAAGACTCTTTCTCCCCAGAAAGAGTCCTAGTGAAATGAAGATCTCCAATGTCTGTCGTCTTTTAAAACGATTTACATTTATTGAATTAATAAAAAACGTAGCTGACAAAAGATGGTAGCTTTCAGCCCCTGTGTGCTGGGAAAGGCAGCAGGCTGGTAAATCAAACCTAGAGACGGGGATGAACTTTCACCTTCCCTAACCACATCCATACCTCCCATAAACCACAAGTCCACAAGTCCACACTGCTGACAACTCTATCTTTTCCATCTACTGTATACTTCTGTGTCTACTGTACCTCTGTGTCTACTGTGCCTCCATCTATCAATACCTATAGTGTATGTCTGTCTATAAATATCTACATATCCATCTGCCCATCCGCCGAGCCACACACACACACACACACACACATGCATGCACGAACACGGTTCATGTGCACATTCATTCCGTATAGAAACATGCAAACATTCACTTAGAAACACATTTCCAGGGAAAGAAATAGCACATGCAACCTAACTAAGGCATGCAGGCTTATAAGCACACACATAACTCTCTCTCTCTCTCTGTCTCTCACTTTCACTCTCACACGCATGCACGCACGGCACACGCACCCACTCACACACGCACGTAAAACACAAACAAGAGCCATTCACCGCGTCCCAAGCACCTTCCATTAATCTCACACACCTTCTCGCAGACCTCAGAGCTTTAACCCCAAATCTCTCATATCCTCTGCACACGTTTCACCTCCTGTCTGTGTGGCTTTGGCACGAAAGTCGCTCAACTAATGACTCTTTTCCTTGTTCTGTCTCCCCAGCCATTTTAGAGCGACCCACTAATGACACCACCTGCCACTAAGCACACGGCACCCTTCGCCACCGTCTTTATAGAGAATGACAGAAAAGACAGCGTTAGACAGGCAGGCAGGTAAAAGATATATGTATTAAAAAATGTTATTACACACAATGCCGTAGATGCTCAAACTTATGACAGAATAAGCCCTAAAGGCTGATGGACAGAGTGATACCATTTTTTTGTCATCCATGCAGACATAGCTTAGCTAACCAGGCTAAGCATATAACTTAAGACCTACACACTGTGTATAGTCCTCAGTGTCCATTTAACTCTGGGAGTGTACAAATGGAACCAAATTTGGTTCCATTTGTACACTCCCTGTGTTACAAATGGACAAATGAACACAGAGTTTATGTGTAAGACCCTGACTCTCACAGGGTTTAATTGCCACTCAGACCCAATAATTCAAACCTATTCCAACAGCTGCACTTATTGTAACTTACTCAAGGCACAAAAAGAGTCTGCGAAATAGCTGACGTGAGCAGACGGACAACAGAGGCTGACGGCACGCAGACAGACGTGGCGAGCCATGCAGCACGGACAGGCAGGCAGGCAGACAGACAGACAGGCAGGCAGACAGACAGACAGACAGACAGACAGACAGACAGACAGACAGACAGACAGACAGACAGACAGACAGACAGACAGACAGACAGACAGACAGACAGACAGACAGGAAGACAGATTGGGCAATTAGACATGCGTACAGAGGGAGAGATCGTTCCATTACACTGAGACACAGACGCGGAGGCCGTGGACAATGGGCCCCTTCACTGCGGCCCTCTGTGTTTATGTCCCCGTCAGTCCCCATCAGCAGTGTCCCCCTGACTGCTCCCAGCTGACCCCTACATACACACACACACACACACACACACACACACACACACACACACACACACACACACACACACACACACACACACACACACACACACACACACACACACACACACACACACACACACACACACACACACACACACACACACACTCGCCTGACCTCCCAGGCTGCCTTTGAACACACACAGTCAGACACACACAAACACACACACACACACGGTCATGCTTTGCTTTCTGTCATTTGTCAGCATATCATGGCCCACGCAGACTCCTCTGGTGTACGCACGTGTGAGACTGTGTCTGTGTGAGTGTGTGTGTGTGTGTGTGTGTGTGTGTGTGTGTGTGTGCGTGTGACTGTGCACGTATGTGCGTGTGCGTGCGTACGTGTGTGCGTGCGTGCGTGCGTGCGTGCGTGCGTGCGTGCGTGCGTGCGTGCGTGCGTGCGTGCGTGCGTGCGTGCGTACGCGTGTGTGTGTGGTATACGTGCACGGGTGATGTACTAGCAGGCAGAAGATGATAGGAGTGAGGAGGAGTATGAATGAATGAATGAATGGGCTTCTGTTTGAGCTCCTAATGACTTTATTTAGAGATGTTGTGTTTAACGTCAGGAAACACCAGTCATGTACTCCACCAGCGGCCTCCAGTGTGAGCGCATGTGAGGCACTGTCCGCTCCTCAGAGCCCCATTCATTCACCTACTACACACACACACACACACACACACACACACACACACACACACACACACACACACACACACACACACACACACACACACACACACACACACACACACACACACACACACACACACACACATACACACCTCATTTGAGGGCCATCTTGATCTGGTTTACAAGGTCGTGTATGGCGGGGTGGAGGTGCAAGGGTGCTGAAGGTGAAGAGGGGTTCTCTCTTTCTCGTCCCCCCCCCCCCCTCCCCCCGACCCACACTCTCATGTCTTCTAGGAATCTAGTATACCTCCAACTCACTCTCTCTTTCTCTCTCTCCCCCTCCCTTCCCCCCTTAGTCAAATGAACCCTAGCATCCACATCCAGGTCATGTCATATAATAGGTGAGCATTATGCAAAAATAATCACATTCTGTGAAAATAGACGAACATACGGCAAAAAAAACTGATCCACAAGCTCACAATGAGGTTGTGGATCGGCTATTTTCGCCGTTTGACGTACGACAAAGTATACAGCATTGGGGTTGCCTATGGCCAAGTCGTTAAGTCGTGTACTGCAGGGCCAGGCTGTCTTTGATGCCTGACAGCGTGTGTCGGGTTAGATTCCCAAGACCGGTGGCGGATTTGCTGCGTGTCACTTCCCGACTCTCTCCTCTGTTTCCTGTACTATAGAAATAAAGTAAAATAAAAGCCCCAAAATGTATCTTAAAAAAGACTTGTATACATGATTAAACATCGCTCTCTCTCTTTCCTTTGCGATGTGTTGTTTTCTCTCTGTGCACTGATCTCTACTCTCCTTTTATCCAGTAAGGGGGAGTTTTTCATTTCCACTGTAGCAAGAATTGCTTGCTCAGGGTGGGACAATGTTGAATGTTGGGTCTCTGCTCTACATGTAAAGTGTTTTGAGACAACTTGTGGTGATTTAGCACTATAATAAAATAGAATTGAATTGAATTATCCACTCTCTCTCTCTCTCTCTCTCTCTCTCTCTCTCTCTCTCTCTCTCTCTCTCTCTTTCTATCCTCGCTCTCTCTCTCCCTCCCTCCTTCTCTCTGTCTGATACCAGTGCATAAAACATGCTGAAAGTTTTCACTGGAGCTGGGTAATGAGGCAGCCCTTTGACCCCCTCACTTGATGACTTCCATACCTGTGCATGTTCAACTCTGTGTGTGTGTGTGTGTGTGTGTGTGTGTGTGTGTGTGTGTGTGTGTGTGTGTGTGTGTGTGTGTGTGTGTGTGTGTGTGTGTGTGTGTGTGTTTGTGTTTCACTCTGCAGCTGGTGGCTGACAGGGACATGACTAATGATGGCTCAGGACAGAAATAATAGGTGGGAATTATAACACACAAAAAGGAATGTATAAAGCGCAAAGGAAAGGGAAGGACAAATGACATAGAAATTAAGATGAAAAGAGAGAGAGAGAGAGAGAGAGAGAGAGAGAGAGAGAGAGGGCTGTGAATTCAGTAAAAGCATTAAATCTGTCGGGCAGAAAGTTTGCGTCACCTTTTTATGTTTTGGGGTTTTTGTAATATTTAACATATTTGTTATATGACAGTGACATCCAAAAGTAACAACCTATATACAAGCTCACAACGCGTTGCATTTGGAACCGGTTTGAAATTTTTTATGCCAAAATATTTAGATACTATAGGTTGAACGTGGTGTCTTTGTGGGTTCTATACATATTTTACCAATATTTTACCAATTTCACCAAGTGCACGCATGTGACTAAATGATGAAAAAAAATATCCTGTA
Source organism: Electrona antarctica (assembly GCF_951216825.1). Classification (NCBI taxonomy): domain Eukaryota; kingdom Metazoa; phylum Chordata; class Actinopteri; order Myctophiformes; family Myctophidae; genus Electrona; species Electrona antarctica. The sequence goes on from NC_136792.1 coordinate 30,895,561, forward strand.
AAGTAACAGTTTTGAACATATGTTTCCGCCCGGCGACGATTAGCGGTGTGTATTCACACAGCGGTGATCCCCATGATGCACTTCTTGTGATTATGGGTGTGTATGACATGATGTGGCTCGGTACAAGGCACAGATGAGTAGGTATATGACATGGATGTGGCTCGGTACAAGGCACAGATGAGTAGGCTACCCTTAGCATAACCAAAACGAAAACAAGCATAATCACAGTGAAGAACATTCTCCAGGGGATTTTGGCTTCTGCGCGATGGTTAGCAACACATGTGCCCTGTCTGAAGAGATTTCTTCAAACTTGCGGACAAAAGAAAAGAAAGATCATAGGCATCAGTTCAACCAATCAGATTGCTTTCAAAGAGGTATCTATTAGAGAAACCACACAACTATTGTTTTGAAAGCGAGTGGCGTGGGTAGAGAGTAACCTCTGTGTTGGCCCGTTTGTTCCTGTAACGGAAACCAGATTTGGGAGTAGTAGATTTAGTAGCAGAAGCAGGATTTGGCCGTCTACTGACAGGCTACAACTGTCACACTCAACAGAGACCTGAAGGTCAACGGTCAGCGTCTGTACACAGAGCAGAATTTCCTAATTGCACATGATAAATGTAATCACACACAGGAAGCGTTTACCTCCACATTTCGCAGGCTTATCCTTGTCAGATGTGCCAAGCTGGCAATGGAAGAGGAGCCAAAAACACTAAGCCAACATTTTTTCAGGTGTTTTGCTCCTTGTTGTACGCTCAAAAACATAAATGGTCTGAATCAGTGGTAATCACGCACTTTAAAAAAAGAAAAAAACACCAAATGCCCCATTATTTCTTAGTAAAGGTAAACCAATTTGTGCCTTCGTAAACATAATGTCGACATGGTAAGTAGTTGAGGAGCCAGTGAAACAAGAGAAATGCTGTGAAAACAGGACCCTCTCAAAGTATTTTTCGATAAGGCTGTTTGTTGTGATAATGATGCTATCAGATCCAGCTCTCTGAGATGAGCCCTGCAAGCTGAATGGATCCGATCAGCACCCGCGATAGCTAAGTGCGGTCACAGGGTCGGGACCCACTGATACAAACTGGGGCGCCATGCCAGAAGCGAGACCTGACCACCAGACAGACAGACAGACATCCAGATAGACAGACATCCAGACCCACATCCTGTCTCAAACAAGAAAAAGGTGCAACAATTAAGTGAGGTCTGGTCATTTTCATCCTTCTGACCTTTGCCTCTCACCTCCTACATGTGAGGAGGCACGTAGCGTTGTCCACAAAATCAATGTAGGGGAACCTGTTGTGTGAAGGTTGTGACAGCCTGCATGGTATAGCATACATAAATCATACATATTTGAACTATGGGGCTCTGGGCTAGCTGACCATGTGACAGCTAGCATAGCCCCCTAGTGGCCCCTGAAACCCCAAGGGTCTTGCTGGGTCCCTGACTTTGCATTCCCTGCAAATCCCCACGAGTCCAAGGTATCATGTTCAAATCCCTTGTTCCCCTGTGAGAAAGATAGAGATAGATGGAGAAAGAGAGAGTGAGCGTGTGTGCGTGCGTTAAAGATGCAATTGTACAGCTTCAGCTTGGTTACAAATGTAAACAGCTTGTGTTCATATTTGCAAGCCTTTTTTCCTGCTTTATCGATGCTGATAACATTTTTCATGCATTCTCATAACAACCTTATTGGAGTTATATCGCATGATTTATCTTCTGAGAATGAACAGAAAATATCGCATTACGCAATTAAGGAAATGACCTGTGTGCCATTCTAATAGTGGATATATAGACACAGTGCCCTCACCCTTTCACTTACTGAGCCAGTACTGAGTCCCCTGAGGTGGCCGGTCTCCAGGCCAGGCCAGATCACAATTGCATTAACATCAGCACAGCATTTCATCAGTGCCAGCTGGGCCCCACGCTCCGGGACACCTGTAATGGAGTTTTCCCTCGTGTCGACCCAACCCTGTTTGGCTTTTTATAAACACTTAAACTCCTTTTTGTCTAGCAGGCTTTACATGTGCCTGTCCTCACTGAGGCCTGCTCCTGCAACTGATCAAATCAGGCCCAAATGAAATTGCATTTGTCGCGAGGATGATCAAATGCGAACGCCCACAACAAACATATTAGCGCTCTCCTATACAGGCGAGATGCCCGCGGTATAGCGGCGGTATTGGATTAACGAAGAAACATTGAATAAGTCGAAGGGGATGTGTAGAAATGTAAGCTGACTTTGTCCCTATGTACTCCCCCCCCCCTCTCCCCACACCTCCATTGCTACTCTGTGCACTGAGAATTACAAAGATCGTATGCAAGTGAGGAATAGGAAGACGGGTGGAGGTGGTGGTGGTGGAAAAAAACACTTAAAGAGATGTATTGGATTATACTGTGAATTCAGCTGCACCGACGTTGCATGCCAATCGCAACGGAGAAGAACACACTAAGTTAAGATGAATGGATGCTGTTAGAGAGCTTTAACACAGCACGACTCCTTTGAATGACAGACAACTTCTGTTAAAGGCCTGTTCTCCTCAGACCTACGTGTAAAAAAAAAAAGAATTCCGAGAAGAAAATCATTATACGCGGTACACAATGTACACACATGAAAACCAGCGTAACCTATCAGGTTCGAATGTCCTCCCCATTCGGTAATGGGAAAAGGGATCTATTTTTCCTGTTTGTTATGAAAATAAACAGAGCCGGAGATGTCTGGGATGAACTGATGTGTGAACCCCGGGAGAGACCGCGCGAGAGAGAGAAAGAAAGACAGAGAGACCGAGAGAGGAGACTAAAGGGGGTCTGACTGTCTGACAGACAGCCAGTCATATGGACAGCAACTTGGCATTGGGGAATATGATTCTGCCAGAGACTGATCCATAAAGACTGGGGGAGGTCGAAGGGTAACCTCTCTATAATGAGTCATCATCACTCAGGGGTGTCTGCGGCATTGCGGCCTGTCTGTGTGCGTGTGAGCGTGTGTGTGTGTGTGTGTGTGTGTGTGTGTGTGTGTGTGTGTGTGTGTGTGTGTGTGTGTGTGTGTGTGTGTGCACGCACGTGCGTGCGTGCGTGCGTGCGCATGTGTCAGGGGAGACAGGGCCAGTGGATCTGCTGAGAGATAGCACAGGATAAACGAGCGCGCTCCTAACGGCGAGGGCCCCCTGAGGGGAAGACGAGAGATCTCCATGTTGTTTTATCAGAGCCCTGGCCAAAAGAATGTCACCCCGAATGTCAATTCATTTCATCAACGTTTGAAGAAGGACAAAAAAAATACATGTGTCGGAGGGAAAACATGGGTGAAGAGGTGAAAATGACATTCATTGGGTTATGAAATATAATAACTGTCGTAAAGTGTGTGGAATTCCTTCTGCTAGCGAGAGACTGCGTTTTACTTGGTGTGTGTGTGTGTGTGTGTGTGTGTGTGGGGGGGGGGGGTCTGGGTAAACACCAGGGACGGCGCTCGCCGAGGCGCCCGTTACCCTGGCAACCTCGCGCTGGGCAACAGTGGGTGGGGCCAAAGGGGAATTGTGGCGTTTTCATGAACTGGGATTTTTATTCATAACTAGCCATTAGTTTTACTGCAGCGGAGCCTGGACTGACCACTAAGAGGGCCGTCCACACTGCCAAAACCCTGTACATGGAATCCGTAAAACAATGCCTCGCATTAAATTCCATGAATGCATTCTCACTCAAGCTGCTATGGCAATGAGTGTGTGAGTATTTATGTCTGTGTGTGTGTGTGTGCGCGTGTGTGTGTGTGTGTGTGTGTGTGTGTGTGTGTGTGTGTGTGTGTGTGTGTGTGTGTGTGTGTGTGTGTGTGTGTGTGTGTGTGTGTGTGTGTGTGTGTGTGTGTGTGTGTGTGTGTGTGTGCGTGTGTGCGTGCGTGCGTGCGTGCGTGTGTGTGCGTGCGTGCGTGCGTGCGTGCGTGCGTATGCTGGGGGAGGGCAGTGGAGGCCATATTTCTGGTTGCACAGCATTCAGAGGAATATCTTCATCTCTCAGTGGTTGACAGCCTGTTTGTCACCAACCAAGAACTGACCTTCAGTGCCATAACTACGTCTGTCCATACCTCTCTCTCTCTCTCTCTCTCTCTCCCTCCCTCCATCTCTCACTCCCTCTTCCATCCTTCCCCTTCTTTCTCCCCCCCCCCCATATCTTTCCCTCTCTCTCCCTCTTTCTGTCTCTGCAGCCTTTGTCATTGATCGCTGATGCGATTGGCTGCCCCCATGCTCAGTAATGACCTGCCCTGGCTAGCGGCCGGCTGCTCCACTCGGCCCCTCTTAGATTGAACTGTCAGCTGGCAGCGATTAATGTGCGGGCAGCCGGACGCAGACACACACCTGCAATGCCTCGCCCCGTCCCACCCTGCTGTACCCTGTCCCACCACTGCTCATCCTTCTGCACAGGTGTGTGCACGCACGCACGCACGCACGCACGCACGCACGCACGCACGCACGCACGCACGCACGCACGCACGCACGCACGCACAATTGTTTGTTGCCTGTTTGTTATACATTTCTAAAAAGATATTAGTGCATGTGCATGTCAGTGCTGATTGTGCGTTTTGGTATAGATGGACAGCAATAAACAAATGCATGCCTGTGTGTCTGAACATTATTGGGTATGCACGATCAAATCTCGTTGATTGTTGTATCCATTTGTAACTATGAGTTTATACAAAATGTAACATAAGGGTACATTTTTCTTACATGTTGTACACTCTCAGAGTTAAAACCAGTGGTTCTCATCCTGTGGATCGGGTCCCCACATGATTGTTTTGGGGGGGTCCCCATATGACAAAAATAGAAACAATACTTGGATTACTTTATGCATTATACTGCATCAAAACTAATCAAACAATACTATAAAAATCACACCTGTGTGAAGTGAGGGGTGATCTTATCATCAAACATCATATGATTCCGGCCAATCACAATTTCCTTCCTCACTTTTCCGTCTTCACTTTTCGGTTCTTACTTTTTATTCTCAATACATACTTTGCTCAGTCACATAATATAAGAAAGAGCCATTAATTATGAAAATAGTAGATACAGCAGATCTACTATATTTTCACAATTTTTATCGGTGGAACCGAGTCAAACTAAACATAATGCCCTACAAGTGCCTGTCAGGGTTGGGATCCCCAGTTCAAATTATTTTGGGGGGGTTTCTGCCTGAAAAGGTTGTGAACCACTGAGTTAAATGAACATTTTACTGTGTGGCTGACTGTATACCTGCAAGTACAGTATGTTTGAACGTGAACGTGTGTCCATGCATGCATGTCTGTGACTGCCGGAGCTTACAGGCCCAGGGGCGTTCTGACCTGCTGCAGCTGGGAGGGAAGAGGAGATGGGGGAGAAATATGTACCGCAAAGAACATTCAGAGAAGAGGAGATGGGGGAGAATGTACCGCAAAGAACATTCATTTAACCCTGAGAGACCGGTTACATTAACACTCTGAGAACAAACAAGAAGGTGGATGTGGAGAATACACTGTATATTGAATACAACATGACGAGAATTACATTTAGTAAACAGCTGTCACATGGACACTCATTGCGAACGCAGTGATTGCGAACGCAGTGATTGCGAACGCAGTGAGCACTAACTATCAGAACATGTCTGTCTGTGTGTGTGTGTGTCTGTGTGTCACGCTGTAACACCACCCGTCCGCCACCAGAGGACGCAGCTGTATCACACATAAAACACACACACACACACACACACACACACACACACACACACACACACACACACACACACAAAACTTAAAAAGAAAAAAACTTACAAAAAAAACTTTTAAAAAAGACTTACAAAAAAAACTTTAAAAAAAACGTAACTTAAAAAAAATCTTAAAAAAACACTTAAAAAATAAAATAATAATAAAAAAAGAGAACTTAAAAAAAACCTAATTGTTGTTATTGCAATTTACGAGCTGCGTTCGCTTCCCGCGTTTGCGCGTCTTACTTGTTACTACGTATCTACAAAGAGCTCAAAATATGCTGCTACTTTGACATCATTTGCCATCATTTTTAACAAAATATCTATGCAGAGGAATAAAGAATGTCCAAGCAGACGGTTTGGTGAACTACTTCAGTAACATTACGTAATGAATATGACCCTTCGAGCAGCGCTAACAAAACATCATCTTTCTTGCACTTCTTCATTACAGTACTTGGCTGCCTCAGCAACCGTGAATTAGCTTATCACTCACTCGACAGTTTGAACTTAAATGGTCCCGTGCATAAGACCATTCACGTGAATGCCTAAAATGTTTCCACATATGTTATTTCCCAGAGCAGAGATGAGCAGGGTGTCTGGTCTCCCTTTCCCCGTCCGTCTGTCTGTCTGTCTGCCTGCCTGCCAGTAGGGGCTGAGCACTGAGGGCCCACGCGGCCCTCCCGTGTTGTGCTTGGCTGGCCGTCTGCTAACTGTCAGCGCAGTATCTCCTTACACTGATGAATGGGAAGTTTCCAGACCTTTCCCAAAGCCTTCATTCCCTCGCTCCGATGCTTCATCTATAGAGGAACAACCAAGAAAACAAGGCCTCCTCTGCCTGCCCACCAACCTCCCTCCAGGGGGAGGACCGGCACCTGAGGCGGGCATGAAGGCTAAATTTATAACGGTCCCACTTGCATGGGGGGGGGGGGGGGGGGGGGGGGGGGGGTAGAAACCAGTGAAAGAGATGTTGATGTGAAAGAGAAGAGATATGGTGAAAAGGGGGGGGGGGGGGGGGGGGGAGGGGAGAGACCGAACGGAAAAAGAGGGAGACAGAGAGAGGGGAGACGATGGAAGCAGCCTAATCCTCTGGATGGTGAACATGTGAATATCAGGCCTGTAGGGGTCTGCTTCGGTGTGTGAAACGGAGATAAAATCGATTAGCTTGTCCACTGACCCAGTGAGCGGAGGGAGGGGGCCCCAGTCCGCTCCCGGTCCTGCCACAGTACTGACAGAGACGTCCCAGGCCCCCTGGGCCCTCAGGGGCCCCCTCTGAAACACTGAGGTGAACAAAGTGGTGCCCTCCTGTCTGTCAAACTAAAGCCCTCAAGCACCAGCAAAACAACAAACCATGCTGCAATGCTTCACTGCTCTCTGATTCCACAAGAGACACTGTAAAGATATAGTGTGGGCGGAATGAGAAGAAGATACTGACCTCAAAAGCAGAGGTGCTTTCTTGCATGAAATACTTTCTTTCATATTAGTACAAATGTTCACTTAGAACATATGCTCACAGAAAAGTGAGAAACTTACAAAAACGGACCAACAATCAATTGAATCATTTTAAACCCTACTTTGTTGACCTATAGGTCCCCTCCGTTTTTCACTGTACAACAAATCTCATCTCAAATATAGCTGATCTACAAGCTATAATGCGCCATTGTGTGATGCATTGTGAGCTTGTAGATTTGGTATTTATGCTGAATATCCGCCTTTTTTACAGTACAGTACAGTATTACAACATGCCCAGGATAGGGATGTTGTGGGTTCATGTGGTTAACCCACTCTAAATGGCTTTGCAACATTCCAGGAAACCTGCTGTGAAATGAAGCATTCACAGAAAACAATTCAGACCGGAACATCCAAACAGTCCAGTGTGTCCACCTGTTGTAGACCCAACAGGCATGAAAATCTTCACTCCGGTTCCCTTATCTTGTTTTCCCTCACATGACTTCCTTTCGGCGGAGAGCTCCGGGTGAGGAGCACACCTTTGATTCCTGGCTCATTGTAGTCTATTTGACCCCCGGGGGTCAGCCAGTGGAAAGAAGTGGATGTGTCACCGCTAAGCTCTTCTCCGTGTTAGAATAATATTTCTGCGGGTGCTTTAGGATGCTAACGCTAATCAAAACAGGACATCCTGAGGAGGGCCGTGTGCGTCCCCCCCTCCACACACCCCACACTCCCGTCCCCCCCACCCCCACCACCCCTGCTCGCCGACTGCTTTATGTTTTTGTGTTTGCGGAGGAGCGACAATCCCAGGAAGCTGCGAGAAAGGGCTCATCAAAGCGCGGAGCGGGGGGCCCAGGCTGCGCCATCACTGGAATGCGCCGTGGAAAGGAATCTCCACTGTCCTATTGTTCCCTTGTTTCCTCGGTCTCATCATACGGCGGCACGTCCAGTTCACTTACAGGTACGCGGCACTAATCACCCCTGCATTCCTCTCCCCAGAGCCGCATTCTTTACTCTGCCGCGACCCGGGCTGACCGACATACACGTGTACGCACACACACGCGCGTACATACACGTGTTGATATAACTTGTGTGGACAATAGCATTTTAGAATGACAATTTTGTAATTTTGTGTTGAACATAGCCGATCTAAAAGCTCACAATATGTCAACAATGTTGCTTGGACCATCCCCACCCCTCAACCCCCCCCCCCCCCCCCCCCCCCCACACACACACACACACACACACACACACACACACACAAACTGGACGAAGGAAGTGATCCAGATATATCTCTGAGGACAGGGACTTGGTGTTCCCTTCTTCTTCTTGTTCTAACACTGAACTGTGACGGGAGACCGGCAGTGGAGAAAAGCTAAACGCCACACCATAGTGACAGAGGGGATACGTGCTCCAACACAGCGCTTCTTCAAAAAGGGGCCCAGGGACTCCCAGGGGTCTGTGAAGCAAATTTAGAGACAGTGTAATGTTGCTATTGTCTCAAGTTTACCGGTGCACACAATGAGAGAATTTATCTCTCTGTCTACATGTTTGGAGTTCCTTGACCAAAAGCCTGCGCTATATTAAGGTTTTCCTCAACATGCAAAGGCTTTAGATCTCTTACAAAAGAAGAAAAATAGAATAAAAAACTGAATTCTTTCCAGTCAAAAGTGCAGCGAAGAGGAAGAGAGATGGCACTCTCTTGATTAACAAAACAAAATTAAAAGTAAAAATAAAAACATGCCTTTTTTTTTAAATGTACAGTATATTTCATGCCTTTGTGCACGGTGTACAATATCGGCTGTTCATTTAACTGTGAGAGCACAAATGGAACCAAAAGGACCCGTCCAGTTTGCATGCTCTCCGAGTCACAAACAAATGAACACAGAAGATTTATACTTATCCATTTATAACTGTAAATTAACTCAGAGTAAAATAATTATCACCCAGGATTTGACTGTGTGGTACGCCTATAACTGTATCCATCACGTTGACATTCCACCACAACAAGGACAGCTGCTATCAGAACCAATCAGGATGGTGTGGCGCGCAACAAACTTCATCAGGAAGACTCAGGCTTTGATCACCTCTCCTCCCCTCATCTCCCCCGTCCTGTGGAGGTGAGGGGTCAGCACTTAATGAGGTTCAGACTGAAGAGTGTGTGTGTGTGTGTGTGTGTGTGTGTGCGCGTGCGTGCGTGCGTGCGTGCGTGCGTGCGTGCGTGCGTGCGTGCGTGCGTGTGCATGCGTGTGCGAGCGTGCGTGTGTGTGTGTGTTGGGGGGGGGGTATGTGTGTCGGAGATTAAAAGTGTGCAGGAATCATAACATGCTGACACACACATACATACACACAAATATGAAGACACGCGCAAACTTGTGCGTCTAGTGTGTGCACGGACAGGCACACACACTAGACTAGATTCCCTGTCTTGTCCTTTCCACTCCTCTCAGCTACAGAGGGCCATGACCTGATGCCCCCCCTACTCCCCCCACCACCCCCCCTCGCCCACATCCATCGGCAGTGCTAATTGTGAACGAAGTCTCCTCTGCATCTTTCCCTCTCTCGCTATGCCTGCTCCCTTCCTCCATCCTTCCATCAGTCTTGTCCAGTCTACTCCACCCAGGGAGATCCCCGAGCAGTCCTGGAACACGCTGTTATCACCGCACTCACAAAACGATTGTTGGATAATTCCTGTTTGTGACTTGCACTCCGTGTGAGAAAAGAAACGGCACCGAACTCTCTGTCAACTCTCCAAAACACTTTGCTACAGTGACTTTTAAGAACAATGCTGCTGCACGCACACACACACACACACATACACACACACACACACACACACACACACGCACGCACGCACGCACGCACGCACGCACGCACGCACGCACGCACGCACGCACGCACGCACGCACTGTGTTTTGTACCAATAGTACCACTTACTGTATAGGTTTAGCAAATCTTAGATTTTTCTCTGGTGTGTTTTAGCAATGACTTGTTCTGATATAGCCTGGCTATATTTATTTGTTTTTATTATTTTTTCGCACTGGCAGATTTGTCTGGTTTCCAGGCTAGTTCTGATGCACTACTTGGCATGAAAACTTAAAAATAACTTTACTTGATCAAATTTGCTGATTAATAATGTCTGATTACCGTCTGAGTGCATGCAATCATGTATGGGACATGCAATCTAATGCATTATGTAGCAGGGACAAAAATCTAGTACATTTCTTCACCCACCCACAAACACATGCACGCATACATATACTGTGTGTGTGTGTGCGTGTGTGCGTGCGTGTGTGTGTTCTGTGTGTGCGTGCATGCTTGCGTGTGTGTGCGCGTGTACACAATCATTTGTGCACAGTCACATGTATGTATCCTGGACAGTGGACATAGTATGGAACAATGACAGCCTTAAACTAGCTGGCTAACTGCCTTTAAAGCAAATGACCAAATCACTTTCTTTATGATACAACAGAGTACCACACATAGGTGCACCGTGCACACGGAACATTTGCCATTTGTAGTCGATACAAAGCATTCCACACAATAAAAGCATTCCTGTTCAGTAATAATGTGACTTAGCGTAGTTAGCTGATGTGAGACATGAGGCCAGAATGTCGGGGCCCTGCTTCTACCACCTGCTCCAGGTAATTGATTGGACTATAAAATGACTGAAATTCTTTAATTAGCTAACAGACATCGTTCCTCAAGCGTGCCAGCGAGTGTTAACTTTACACAGCCTCATTAATGGGCTACAGCGAACTGCACCATCAGCAAACTGTTGACATTCTAACTACTCAGAAATCATAACTACACACAAATCACTTTGATGTTTGAGGAAAACTTTTCAGCTCAGCAAAATGTCATTCATCTCAGTCCGCAGTCCGCGGTGACAACAAAATGGTGGCGGTGTCTCGCTGCGTTATACAACTAGTCTGCAGTTCTGCATCGTCTTTTGTCTTGTGTGTATGTACATGCTTGCTATAGCGCGAACACACAAACACAACCCCTGAGCAAATGACCACATATAATCAACTCCCTGCTGAATACAGAAACACATGCACGCATGCACGCAGTGCAAGCACACACACACACACACACACACACACACACACACACACACACACACACACATGTGCGTGTGCGTGTGCGTGCATGCCCGCACAAGCACTCACACACATAATCTATAAAAAAATATGCTTAGCTTGGGAGTGCACTGTTGATAATGACCTCAGCCTTGGCACCGGAGTGGGCCAGGCCAGACTGTCGACAGACTGGAGGCCTTTGTGTGGCCTCCCTATCTCTTAACTCAATGACCTTTCGGTAGGGAAGAAAGCAGAAATTCATTTTTTTTTATTTAGAAGGGTAAGGCTAGCTCATTGTTCTGTGTTGGTACGGCTTCCCTGTGGTAAACACACAGCGGTTCCCAGGCTTGACATGTTGCTACCACCCCCACCCCACACCCTCCTTCAGTGTTCCCACACAGCCCTGTCTGGGTCAATGCGCCACACACACCACCCCACCACCTTCCCGCCTCCCTCCCCACCCCTACAAACACATGCACAAACACACAGATACGTACATACGCCCATACCGCCATGTATGTGCCCTCCCCGTACCCCTCAAACGCCACCTATATAGCAACAATGGCCACGGCGAGCTAAACCGCAGCCGTCGAACCAAGTGGCTATCCGAACAGCCCCAACACTTTGTTTGTCTTTTTTCTTTTCTTTCAGGAGAGTAATTTAAGATGCCAGAGACGTGGAATTCTGCGCATAGATGGATGGAGACAGAGGAGCCAGGGGAATGTTGTCAGGGAAAGGAGGGACGAGAGTAAAAGGGGAGAGACGTCCCTTGGGTAGGCCACTCAGTTAGGGCCCCTGGGAGGACCGTGACAGGGCCTGGAAGCTCCCTAGTTGCCGTGGACAAGGGCCATCCTTCAAGCGGGTGACAACAGCGCATAAACAAACCACTAACCTCGTCACCGTGGCTCTCTGTTTACAGCCCTGAGACCCAGTCCTGGACGACTCATTAACATCAGGGACCTTCTGAAGGGCCATTTTCTGAGAGGGAGGCAGGGGGCGGTGGGGTGAGAGAGAGAGAGAGAGAGAGAGAGAGAGAGAGAGAGAGAGAGAGAGAGAGAGAGAGAGAGTTGGGGGGGGGGGGGGGGGTTCTCCCATCACAAGGGGAGAGGAAAGTGGCCGACAAGTCAAACAGATGGGGGCGTTGATGGATGGGAGGGCCTGTGTCACAGTCACCCTACACCCCCTGCACCAGGACCCCAATACACATTACCACGCTAATACATCCACAAAGGCACATTTGGGCACCCACGCATGAGCAAACGCACAGCACTGTGTGTGTGTGTGTGTGTGTGTGTGTGTGTGTGTGTGTGTGTGTGTGTGTGTGTGTGTGTGTGTGTGTGCCTGTCATGAAGCACAATTCAGTAACCAATGCACCTGAGTTTTCCTTTAAGACCAAGCACTGTGCAGACGTCACATCATGTTTATTTGAACACTTCTAAAGACAGAATATGTCATCACTGCCTCATTATGAGTTCGAATTTGAAACCCAAAAAATCATCTTCTTTAGCATTTCATCATCTGCAGTGTTGGGTGAGATATGTTTGAGACTCCGCCCTGTGTCTCATAATCTGCCTGGTTAATTAATTTGAATGTCTGCTAAAATGCAGAGTTAGCCAGGCCTATACGCAATCATTGAAAAAAGCAATCATTGGAAAAAAGTAGGGAGAAAACTGAAACGGCGTTCAGAATATTGCTACGGAAGACGGAGAATCGTTTCCACCGTGTACACGACGCTTGACCCCAGTCCACTGCTTAGGGAGATACGGAACATTTGTATACCAAAGTTTGGCAACAGGCGGAGCGCATGTAAAGAGACGCCGCTATACGGGACAACAAGGGCTGTTAAATGGGGTATCGTTCCTCGCGCCATGGGCCCATGGCCGCTCCCTCTCACCTTTTAAATGGGCCGATCCATTAACCGTTTTAATGAGCTCCACCAGACAAACGCGAGACGCGCGGCACGGCCCATTGCACAATGCGAGGAGGACGCACTCCGCAGTTCGCGAATGAAGGGGCGCTGACAGGGCAGCGCGCAGGCAGGCGCGCAGAACCACCAGTACACACACGCACGCACGCACGCACACACACACACACACACACACACACACACACACACACACACACACACACACACACACACACACACACACACACACACACACACACACACACACACACACACACACACACACGGTATAAGGAGAACGACCATGCAATTAATTGTTATATAGGCCATTAATTACAGCTGCAGCTAACAATAAATGTGCCAATAGTATAGGCTAGTAAAAGAAAAAAACATATAGCCTATAATATTTGATTGAGGATAATCGAAGTTACGAGAAATTACAAAATATCTAAACGAATAGGCCTATTCATAAATTAACTTCCTTTTACGAGGAAACAACGATGGGGAGTGTGTGCGTGCGCGCGCGCGCCTATAATTAGGCCTGCCACGCTCAGCTCATCAAAGTTTCCCCTCTCACCTCTCTTTGTACAGATCCAGTCTGCAATTCACGAGAGGGCGAGGCCTAAACAGGCCTTGGCTATAGTTATAAGTTGGGAAGCAAAAGGCGAGTTTTTGTGGCGCACCACATCACATCTGGGCATGTGGGATAATCAGCCAGACTCTATCAATCACTGTGCATTTACTACCTCTCCGTCACCTCCTCCGGTAGGACTCAGTAGGACTATACATGTACCCCCCTTTTTTATCACACTCGTGTTCTCTATACGGTGCGCGGCTGCATGTCCATTTTAACACGACTTCTCGGGACAGGCAGGCACAGATTGAACACATTTACCGACAGAGCCCTTATGAGGGGTCTGGGAATTTAAATATTCACTGTTGACATTGTGCAGAGCTGGCTGGAGGCCAGAGCGGGCCCCGGTCCTTGGGGACCGCGAGCACCGCGAGACCGAGCAGTTCAGAACATTCTCTCCCTCTGACTTAAGAGGTATAGAAATCTTCCTCTCACATCTTGAGTAAATAATAATCTTTAAATACTCCTCGAATTATAGTCTACTAGGCTAGCCCCCCTCCCTATTCTCAGACTGTCGCTAATGGCTTGGAACTATGCTCACAGTCACTGCAGGTCAGTTGCTGATTGTGCATTCCGTTTTAAAGCATCTATATCACAAACGGGGGGGCTATTTCGTGTGTGTGTGTGTGTGTGTGTGCGTGTGTTCGCGTGCGTGTGTGAGAACATCCCTGACTTTTTATTATTTTTGTATAAATTATTTCCCGCTTTACTCATAAAATTGCACATTTGACAGAGACTCGACAGATGTTTAATATTTAGGCCTTTATTTACTAATAATCTCTGTATATAAAATGGGTTAAATAAGTACAAGTCTGATAATTTGTTTTATAACCTTTTATAACATATATATCCTCAAATCTACAAAAAGCCTTGCAATTTACGAATAGATATAGGCCTATTGCGCTTAAGCCATCTCCATTATTGTTATTTAGTTAAATGTATTTTTCAGTTGAAATGACAGGACACGATAGAAGTATGAGCAGATAGGTCAGTGGTGGCTCATTGAACGGAGAGCAACCTCGACCCTTGACTCTTGGACACTCATAAACGTCCTTCAACTTGGATATATATATTTCCCCCCAGCACTTAAACGAGATGGGCTTGGGCTTGATTAGTTGATTCTCCTCTGTAAGATAAGCTATATCATAAAATCTATTACCGATTTTTATTAATTAAACGCGCGTGTTTTCAAGACAGAAATGAGAAAAAAGTCAGAAATAAAAATGCAACAGATAAAATGCATGACAAACAGGCCTAAATCGGCTGGTCTATGAAGCCTTATTAAAACAGCCTTTGATAGCAGACATCATTGTCGCAAAAAAGATATAATTTATTGAAGCAAATCGATACAAGAATAGCTATATCAATCATTGCCTTGCATACATTCTTAGACCTAATTGATTACATCAAAGTAGACTAAATAAATCGATTTAATGCCAGACTGTTTTGATGTGATATTATATTATGGCTTTTAAATTAATCAAACGTAGGCTATTCGATATTTAAATTTACCCTTTTATCCTAATTGAACATTAGTAAAAAAATACAGCAAAAAAATGACAATCATATTACATATACGTGAAGGTATACTAAGCTAGCCTTTACCCTATATGTAAACCACAACATTCGTGCAACACTCCAAAAGCATCCACACACTTTTTCAAACATCACGTAAATACACTGATGATGCATTGCAGATTAATAACGTACGTGCTCAGAATAACATGCATGACAGAAATACAAACACAGATTCTCGCCGCGAGCAATAGCCTATAATGCGCAATCACTCTTCTTTTCCGGCACATTTACCATGCCAGCAGTGGTGCCCGATTAAATCTAAACGCCCAAATCCATGTTTTCTCATAGTTTCGCTCCGCCGTGTGACAACAGTCAACCTGCCTTTTCAAAGTTACTCCTGCAAATTGAAGTGACCATGCAGCAGGCAGCAGCCCCAGTGTGTGCAGCAAGGAGCAGTGTCTGTATAGCAGCACACAGGACTGGAAGTATACAGCCGACACCACAGCGCCCACTACATGCAACGGCGATTCCCATACTGGACCGATGCCGCACAAAGTTCCAACATCGTTCGCACAACTTTACATACTTTCTCCGACACCTTTCCTGCAGCCGCGAAACGAAACGGGACCGACAACAAGAAACATCTAAAACCACGACAAAGAACAGATTCTATAGGTGAAAGTTGTCGTTCTCTTCGCATGAAAGGAAAGCATAGCCTACTGTAACTATTAATAGATGCGAACACGGTTAACTGAGTCAGCCTATAGGTATAAGATGGCAGTTTCAAAAGGCAAATAAAGGGATGTTGCACCTACTCGTGGCCAGTTTCCGTGCCCTGCCTTTGGACCTCATGGTGCCAGTCTTTCGGCGTGGGTTTGTTTGAAATGTTTCTTGGATCTTTTCCTCCTTTTTCTTTTTTCTCTGTCCTTTTCTCAGTGTTTCTCAATCCAGACTCGCTATCTCTCCAGCATTGTCAGTTTGGACACCTTCGCACATGCGCATAGCCAAACTGCCAGCGCCGCCAGAAAAGTTTGGGACGATTTATCACTTGATATGACTGATCTGGTCAGATGGCAGATCGCAGAGAGATCCTGTCGTGTCAGATCTTCAAAGATCACTGAGTCAGAACACGGGGCAAGTCAGTGAGAGGGAGAGAGAGAGAGGGAGAGGGAGAGCCGAACATTAATTACAACGAATTCTTATTCCCCAATCCTTTACAATGCGCACCTTTTGTGTTTAAATGAAGTCCCATTAATCAATGTTCACTTAAATTACCAATGTTGAATGTATTCATTAAGCGTTTTATACATTTTAATTGTGTTTTGACCATTATAACGAACAGTGGGAAATGAATGAAAAACGTCCCCCTTCCCTCCCCGCTTGAGCACTCGACTGACAGCTCTTATGAGAGTGAGCACGCTTTTTTTCTTCTTTGCGCTGACAATTATTAATATGTTAAATATGACTTAATATGAATGCCTTTTGAGTTTTTCCCCCTCCAACAAGTCCACATTCCATCACTTTAATTGCCGTGTTCTACTTCTAAATAATGTTTCACGTGAATAAACGTGGGAGAAAATCATTTTATCATTTTAAGTTTAACAGTTGAACTTGAGTTTAATAAAACTGTTTATGTAATAATCTTATTCGCCAAGTCTGAGGAAAGGGTCATGCCACTGCCACACCATTCCTGCACTATAATAAAGCTAATATAGGCCTATATGTCTTGTTGCTGTTATGACAATTATATTTTAAGATTGCTGTTTTGATACAGTCACAATGTGATTGTCACATTAACAGAATAGATAGCCGAGGAACAATACAAAAACAACCGTTTTATCTCCCCAACACCTGCAGCATGTTTTTATTCATTTAAGACACTGCATGGCCAATGATGGCTACTGTGTACATATTACAAAAAAGGAAGAAAAAAAGTGCAAAAGGAAAGGTGCGGTCCATTTAACCATGAATTGGGACATATAATTAAGGTAATTGCCAATTAATTAGATCCACAATGAGATCATGCTGACCTTGCACATGACATGAACCCTTTAATGGGTTGTGAACTCGTGCTATTGATTCCAAAGTTGAAATTGACTGTTGTGACTCGTGACATCAAGGGGGGGGGGGGGCTATAGCCAAAAAGGCTGATAAAAAGCGAAGGATTCTATACAGGAGAAGGCCCCACTGCATGACTATCTCTCTTTCGTGTAATGATCTTCATTGTATTTCAACGAGCCCATATTTGATTGCATGTTTGAACGCGGAAAGAAATCGCCGTTTGTCATCTAATTCACCGAGTCAAGAGAGGTTAATACTGATTCTTTATTGTGGTTATACCTCAGCCTACCTCTACAGTAATGACATAAATGGTGCTATTAAGTGGGCTGCCTATATACACCGCTCCTGAGAGGGTGGCGCGCAGCACCCACGCACGCACGCACGCGCACACAGAGAGAGAGAGAGAGAGAGAGCTTGAGGCAGCGGCGAGGCAGCGCGCGCTCAATTAGCCTAAATGGAAACAGTTTTCATTCAGTGCAATAACTCACTGTTCTCTCTTTCCTCTTCTGTTCTGTGGACCAGTCGTTCAATACATATTTTATTATGATACACTGACCTCGGTGGCACGGGGTGGCAGGACCGGGGGAAGAGACCAGACATCCCCACAGCCCCGTGGGTTGTAATTATTGGAAATTAATTGGGTTCGAGACCCCCAAAGTTGCAAGTATAGCAAAAAATAAAAATACTAATAGGCCTACTAATAATTGGCTCACGCGTCCGGACCGTTATGTCCATATTTAAATAGCATAAAAAGACCAATGCTCGACAGTCGACACCGGGTGGATCTGTAAATCAACAAACGGACTAATTAAATATTTTACAATACTGAAAAAGTGGTTTGTGTGTCCAATGATTTCCACAGAACACGGAATAGCATGGGTTTAATCACTCCATGATTCTGCACCGGGGGTTGTTAAAGGGTTAAAATAAAAACATAATCTGTATAGGAGGCTGTCGAGCTATAGACTAAAAGTGAAAAGAGTGCCTCGGGCGCTAAATTACCCGCGCCCGCGTGACCTTTGAGCAAGGTAATCAATCAAGTGATCAACAGGGATATTTATCACTGCTGTGTCCTGCATGGCGAACCTGCTCCACAAACCAAATAAAAGATGCAAAATAAGGATACCGAGCATGCATTTATAGATTTTAGTATATTGTATTGTGGCTTATATTAAGAAGCTTCCACTGAACTTACTGTATACATTTTAAAGATGATAATTTCGTAAAAAAATAATTATGTTTCACTTGATTCCGTAAAAGAATACAAAAAAATAAGAATAAAAACAATAAAAAACAATCAAATCACATCAACAACAGATAGGCTACAATTTTAAACAATTCAGTGGCAGAGAAACCACATGCATGCGCACAATTAAGAGAATAAAAGCAGTTTTTATTAATTTTACGCGTATAGGCATGTGACAATTTGTTTCTTTATCAGATGCATTTTCATCAATAATGCACGTATAGGCCTATAGGTTAACTGTTCCATTTTTTGCCAGGTGTCACACATTTACAATAATTACTGTCCTATACACCATTAGTCTAAAATTCTAGTTTCAATGCTGCAAATAGCCTATTTTACACGCTTGTGTAACTCGTCTAAGGCCTATTATTTTACCAAGTTGTTTTAGAAGAACAAAGCTTTTTTCATTTTGTTTTTATTTGTGCTACGGCGTATAGCTTGTGTTGTAATAATTGTCTGTTCATAATATATGGTATTTTTATTTTAGCAGTGCATGATGTAAAATGTGGACATTTTTAAGAAGCCAGTGACATGGCGGCTAAGCAGCTCGGTGCGCAGTGCCCCTGTGTGGTGAACACAAACACATGTAGCTGTGCTGGGTGGTCATATAGGCCAACAATAACAAGCAGTCAAGCGTCCATCGAAAAAGTTCAATATTAGAACAAGAGTTAATTTAATATGCTCCCAAATAGACAAAAAGAGAGAACGTCCACCGTGGCACCTTCATGTCATTATTATTATTATTATCATTATTATTATTATTAGTTTATTTTATTTTTTACATAAATGCAGATTTTTATTTTAATAAAGCCATGGGATATACTAGAAAGAAAGAAAGAAAGAAGGACAGACAGACAGAACGCATATCATCGATATGGATAAAGGCGCTATATAAATGCACCATTTACCATTTAAATCGTATGGTTAGTGTAAATGTATTTTGAGTGAGCATTTACTTTAATTTCCTCTAATTTCATGAATTTTAATTGCATTGGTCCAGAAGTAAAGCCACATTGCAGATACAATGCTTCACATTTCAATATTCAACCTTTCAAGATCATTATTTACATCGTTTTCACTTCATCAACTGCTTCCACTGAAAAACAACGGTTCTCTACATTTTCTCGAAAGCCGTGAAACTGAAACATAGAGATCATTAATGCTACACCGCCCTCTAGTGTTTATTATATCGCACAGTTGTGATTTTATTCAATAAAGGTATTTTGACAAAAAAATCAATACTGATAAAAATATAATCAATTCCATTAATATGAGCCATAAAACAGTTTGAAAAGGAATCCATTTAATCAATTACAGGGGAGATAACAAATGTAGAAAATGAAACAATTATATTTCTTGTCTCAGTAGGCTACACTGTGGTGAGAACACAATTCCTGCATTCTAAATAACCCAGTTAATGAAGTGAAGTGTTTTGCTCCAAATTTAAATGGCCACTATTTGATAAAAGAGGCCACTTTATCTAGCAAAGCAATCGATACCATGAAATTAAAGCAAATTCTTGGCTGCCAAAACAGCAACACATTTACAGGCCGTATCCTCAGAGGTAATTTTATCTTTCCCCTTGATGGACGTGAACCATTTTGGGATAATATATATTTCAAACGTTAAATTAATGAATCAAAGGCATAAGGTAACATGTGACAGATTTACAACCTGGCATGTCAGGTCCTGAAGTAAAGTGCATTTTAACAGCCATTCCCGGACTCAGTATCCAAGAGAGGGAGACAGATTACGATGCACCACTGAGACAATCCTGGAAGGTGGATTTATAAGGCTGTGTGGTTAGGCTGTCTTTAAGCACTCATTTATCTCTGAGCCCCGCCACACACACGCACACACGCACACACACACACACACACACACACACACACACACACACACACACACACACACACACACACACACACACACACACACACACACACACACACACACACACACACACACACACACACACAGGGATACAGAATCATCCTCATCACTTTCAATTGATGTTGCCTGCCCCCTGCAAGAGTCCCTATAACAAAGGCGTGACGAGTAATCAATGGGACAGTCTATCAGGTTTATTTATCTGCGTTTCCGGTAACAGCGGACAGTGGGATCCTTGTCAGGTTCCCGGTTGCAGGGCAATTACTAAGAGACCGCAAATGGATGGATGGGACAGACATGCTTGAGTACAAACCCTATGAATGCTAATCTACCTTGGGCAGTCAATTTCTTTCAGTGGTGCATTTAAAGATCCAACAGGTTTGATAGCAACAGTAAGCTGTAGTTTTGATGTTCCTTTACACAGCAGTGGTTCCAAAACATTTTCCGGATCAGGGTCTACTTGAACATCTCAAAAGTCTTTATTGCAGCCCACCCATCTGACCACTTAACACAGGAGCCACATTAAGTGGTGGGTTTCTGGTTCTAAAGTCCTTGGTCAAGCTCAAACTTTGGTAGTGGAGCCTGATGTTGACTGGACAAGTCGCTCCATAGTGTGTTTGTGCAAGGACAAATTTGCCTCGTCCTCATCATGTCAAGAGAGTGACTTGGCATGTTACTAAACACATGTTATTATTACATAGGCCTACTGGTAGAACATCTACAGCAGGGGTGCCCACACTTTTTTGACTTGATAGCTACTTTCAAAATGACCAGCTCAACAAGATCTACCCACCAACAACATTATAATACCATTGCTGAAAATGGCTTTGGAATAGCAGCGCTGGAATTATATATAAGACAAATGCATTTGGAATGGGAAGGGAGAAATGGAATAGGTAGAGATTTTGTATTTAATTTGTAATTCTACCGACATTTGTGTGCAAACAAAGTGTAACAGTATTGCATTATGGGTTTGAGCTGACAGGCCTTTTTTATGTCAATCAATCAAGTCAACTTAATTCAAGTGGCAGATGCCAAAAATAGTTTTTATATTTAAATTAAATATTCTTTGGGGGCATGTCATGTGATCTACCATATTTGCCTGATCGGTCGAACCTAGTCGGTCGAAACGTTGCATTTTTGTTACCTTAAATAAAGTAAGTCTCTGAGCTCTAAAAACTGGTGTGCGGATGTTCTTCCTCTTCCTTGATGTTTGCCTTGATGCCTGACATCCAGCACCTGGCCTGAATATAGGCATTGAGACACAATCTTCTCTGTGATGTGATCTACTGGTAGATCACAACCTTTTGAGCTCAGAATTTGCTCAGAATTTTATTGAAGGATAGCCCCTCGAGATGCAGCATCTCATTTTAGAGGGGGTCCCATACACAGGGAAAAACAGTGCAGTTACACAAATAGACAGTGCACAATAGACAATACAGACATGTACAGATACAGTTAGCTTGCTCATCTTCAGCACCCAACAGCACCTTTAGAATCTCTGCTTAACAGTTACAGTTACAGCAAGTGGAGGAGGACTTGAGGGAACCTCAGTCCCTGGATCTCATCCTCCCTGAAGGACCTCAGTACCAGAAGGACAATCCCCTGGAAGGACCTGCACGACATGAGGATAATGTTGTTGTAGCCTGAGCTCAGCATGAAGATAAAACGCAACTTCTTCATCTTCACTAACTGTTACATCTATCCTGCTGTATGAAGCAGAAACTCGGACACTCACCGCTGCCCAGGAGAGATCATTTGACAGGGGTGTTCCATCAGGATGCTTCGTATGGCCCAGGATGTCTTGCGGATGGTCTATGCTGCTATAGTGACCACAAATATAATATGTTAATATTTAGGAGATTATCTCAAGCTGGTGTCCTTTTGGGAATGGCAGGTGAACATTTTTCAAAAATAAAAGAATTTCAACATTTTCAAAATAGTAAAACTGAATATATTTGCATATTGGGAAAAGTTGTGAGCTTGTAGACCGGCTATTTTTTGCTATTCATCACATGAAAAGTATACAGGGCTAAGGTGGCTAAGGCTCACCAGCCATTGCATGCAACGCCCTGACCTCATTGCTTCAAAACTTGTCCTGATGGAAACCCAGGTAAAGCCAACAACAGCACAGATGTTAATGTTAGTGGATAGTGGATACTGAAGGACAATGCCGCTGGCTATACTGGTCATGCTGACAAACTACGGTCCGGCATGCTGGAGCAGGATGTGTGAAGGTGTCATCTCAAGAGCCAGTTACCCTAGTGGACTTGACGTATTAGTACACCATCTATGCTAGAATAATGTCCTTTGATTGATCCCCAGAGAGGCCACGTGGTCCCTCTGCTCTCAGCCTGAGGCTGAGACTGAGATTTACCAACTAAATTGAAACGTCTGAGAGCTTCGTAATCGTAGGGTGGCGCAATAGCGATCACATTGGGGAGACCAAGGAGCTGGTGGTGGATTAGCAGTGCCCCTGACTCCTGTCACCATCTGGGAGAGTACACATGAACAATACACTGCACTAGAGCAGGGGTTCTCAACGTTTTTGGCCGGGGACCCCCGGAAATGCTTTGGCAATGTCTCGGGACCCCCGCCCCGCCCCCTCCCGACCCCCAATATAAATTGACTGCTACAATAACCTTAAACCATTTTGGGCGGGAACCCCTTTTGGTGTTTTAAGCATTGTTATAATTTAGCTATTGAAAAATAGCAGATCTACAAGCTCATAGCGCGCCACCGAGTGGCGCGCTACGAGCTTGTAGGTCTGCTATTTTTAAAAAATCGTGAAAATAAAAATTAAAAAAAAATCTTTTTTTTTCTTTTGAAAATAATTTGGGGACCCCCTAAAATAATTTGGCGACCCCCCGAGGGGTCGCGACCCACGGGTTGAGAACCCCTGCACTAGAGCACTAGAGGCTATAGAGGCCCTCTACAGCAGTGGTTCCCAAACATTTCAGGTTAAGACCCAAAAGTGAGATTAGACATTTGCCCGGGACAAAAACTAGTGAAAATAGCAGATCTACAAGCGCACAACAGCGCATGCTTGTACTGACTCTTGCACAAGCCAGGACTCTGGAACTCTTGACAATACAAATCACCACTTTGAAATCACTTCTCACCTTATTGCATTGCACATTTATTTACTATACAAATATTATTCATGCTGCTATTTACTGTACCCATATCATGCTGTCCATTCTGTAAATCTGACTACTAAGACACCTGAGGGCGAGAAACGACCTCGCGTGCACGCATCCGCCTGGGTGACAGCAGACTGCTGGGCGAGCGCTGGTGCTTTGGCATGGGGGGTCAGATCAACATATGGAATGAATTCTGTACTGGCCATATATGGAGCGTGTCTTGAGTGTACAGGGTTTGATGAGGTCAGATCAACATATGGAATATCAGAACAGGTCCGCTCCATATATGTGCACAAGGATGCTAACGCACACCAAAGTCCTTTTTAGTGGTGCCGGCCCACAGGAGAGAACTTGAAGAGGGAATCTCGAAAAAACAAGAAAGTAGCCGCACACGCCAATAGCCAGAGTGCCAATACTTTATTAGGACGCAGCAGGTTAAGACATATGAATCCAACGTTATTCCCTGATGAAGGCTTAACCGCCGAAACGTTGGATTCATATGTCTTAACCTGCTGCATCCTAATAAATTAAAACGTTTGAGAACCACTGCGACCTACTGGCGGCCTTCGGTGTCATAGTAAATCAGTGTCATGAGTGAGGTGATAGTAGACATATTTTTAACAAATTATTAGCCCAGTTGAAGTTTAAAATAGCAGATCTACAAGCTCTCAAACTCAAGGTGGTGATATTTTGATACTGCATTACTACTTTGAGTAGCTATAGTTAAAATGCTCTCTCTCTTTCTCTCTCCCCCACCAGGACATGCACTGATGTTTCAGCCTTACTGTGATTCCCAATAAAGCAGACATTGAAGGGACAGTGGGCCACAAAATTGATTTCACATCTGCTGCTGGGATGAAGATAAGCCTTGACAAGAGCATCAGTGCAGAGTGTGATGTGGTAGCAGGGAAACACACTCGCCGGGGCTATGCAGCACTTAATGTTGGACACTTTTAAAGCAAGTCTGAAGTCTAAGGGTGCGATTGGTATGGCGTCGGTTACCGGCTAGGCGGCTACCACGAGAGTTATGCAGACCCTACTAAGCCAGTAGGCTACTTCTGCCAAGGACCCTTCTTCTTCTTTAGGTTTAATGGCGGGTTGCAACCAATTCCTTCCAGGTGTATACCGCCACCTACTGTACCGGAGTGTAAAGTCCAACTCCATGCACCTTATTCCTTATATGTTATAGCCTACTAATATTGAATATTGTGGGGTGTTGTACCCTAGATCCTGTGAAAGATCCCCATCTTCTTCAAAAAGTCCATCACTGCTTTTTGTATCATCCGGACTCCGGTTTCCTGTTGTTCCCAGGGTACCTGGTAGATTCCACTGTCTTTTTGCCTAGCCATCTTCTGTTTCAGAATTGTCCTTTATTCCCCATACTTCCTCCAGTGCATCATAACGTGCTCCACATTTTTTGTGTCATTACACTCTGGACATCGATCAGTAGGGCTTTTCCCTACCATGAACAGGGTTTTATTTAGGCCAGTGTGGTCAAACCTTAGTCTGAAACCTTAGTTTCCTCTCATCACACCTTTTACATTGATACCTTTCTGTATGCTAAAGTATGTTCTTCGATCCTCTGTTGTCATTGTCCCATCTATTCTGCCATTTCTTATTTAGCTCTTTTTTCAGTATGGCCTTAGCTTCTAGCCTGGTTAATAAACCAGACCGAATCAGCCGTTGGCAAAAAAAAAATGCCTACCAGCGGATTACGGTCTGGCGAGGCTCAGTAGCACGCCTCTTTCCTACAACCGAGAACAGGTCGGACCAATCGGGACACGGTATGCAATATGGGCGGGCTTTGGTACAGTGACGTTCAATGCTTGAGACCTTTGACTGACAGTAGCTCTAACCAATTGCGTCAAAGAGAAAATGTTTGAACCCGCCCCCCGGGAAATGAAATCCAAGTGGAGCCAGCCCAGACTAATATACCGCGACAGTGTTGTTTGATATTAGTCTGGCTTATTAGCCAGGCTACTTAGCTTCCCCTTTGCCAAAAGGCACCTCAATAATTTCTGGCATTTCTACTGCTCTTTTGGCGATTTTATCTGCCTCCTCGTTCCCCTCTATGCCCACATGTGCAGGTATCCAGCAGTAACTGACCTTTATGCCCATCCTAACCAGCCGAAACAAACATTGGTGAACTTCCATGACCAGATCTTCTCTCGTTGATTTTAGGCTCTGCAAGCTTAACAGAGCCGATACTGAGTCTACGCATAACACCACTCTGTCTGGTCTGACTTCTTCCACCCATTGAAGCCCTATTATAATTGCCCTCTTTACCCCACCACACTCTTTACCTTCATGGGGCCAGTCCAATGGCGGCTCTTCTACATAGACTATTGGTTTGTCCCTTAGAGTATATAAGGTTTGTCCCTATTTGAAGGCTTCAAATATTTGAAGGCTTCGAATAGGGACAACCGGAAGTTTACGGAATGCATTGGAGTCTATGTGCTCGTGCGAGTACATGAACCACGTGACCGTGCTTTCTGCCCCCTCAATATCGCAACTCTTAGATGGCTCTGCTGTAGTGTAGCCGTTATCACAGGTCTAACACGTCGCGAAAGCGTGAATCTATTTTGCGTCCGAGCATAGACATGGTAACGCCCCGTCTGCCTCTGATTGGCGATTTGGCAGGAAAGTGATTTTAGTTTTATTTGAAAATGTGTAACCTACGCCGGCATTTAATCATAGGCTACTATCCAAGAGGAGAATTAGCAAGAGAGGCCAACTTTGCTTTACTTCCCGTATCTGCGTGAGGTGGGCGGTAACATTATTAGGAGACGGGAAGAATGTTGGAGTCTATTCATTTCCAATGGGAGAATGAACGTGAACACAGCTTCTGAACCATTCCTTAACTCCATGGTCACTGAACTAAATCCTGGACCCAATCATCACAAGGCACACAATATTTACAAGATATTCATAGTAAAGTGGCTTCTTTTAGCGAGACAAATCAGGAGAAAATCTACTTTGTTAATGACATTTCTTTATCCCAGCAACAAACTCTCGCAAGATTTGAGATGAGTCCGGAAGCCTCTCTCTGTCCATCTGCAATTTCACGGACAACAGCCCACCCATCAGAACCATAGAGTATATAAAAGGATAGAGACTGAACTGGCGCGAAGCTCCGCCCCCCCCAGCTATTCATGTCAGTGGAAGTTGCTCAGTGGCGTTTTGAAGCACCCGGAAGACTGCCGGAAGTACCGTCTCAGAACGTCTACTTCCGCATTTGACCACCAAATTTTGGTGGTCAAATGCGGAAGTGCAACCGAGCGCTCAATGTTAAAGCCGAGCTGCACGGGGTTTCCTGGTCATGAATCCACGGGTCCGCCTGTAGTCCCTCCTCCTACCACTAGGGCCCAGAGCTTCAACGTTGAATAGCCTCACTGGCCCCTTGATCAGAACACAATAGAGCGTCGCAGTCCCGCCCCCTACCCTGGACCAGGAAATGATTCTCCGTTCATTTTCCTCATAGACATTTCAGAAAGTATTTATTTAAAGACGTTTACGCCGCGGACGAAGCCAACTCGAGTCGTGACAAATCATGACAACAAACACAATTTTTTGGACCGAACAAATAATTAGAAAGAAGAGAAAAACGGCAGGTTACAACACTTTTTTTTGTTGTTTTTCTTCTTTGTAATGATTTGTTTGGTCCAAAATATTGTTTGTGTTGTCATGAGTTGTCACGACTCGAGTTGGCTTTGTCCGCGGCGTAACCGTCTTTAAATAAATACTTTAAGAAATGTCTATGGGAAAAATGCATTGGGATTCATTTCCTGGTCCATGGTAGGGGCGGGACTGCGACGCTCTATAGAGTAGGCGTTTTTATATGTCTTTAAATGTTCTGATTAATTGAAAATGGAGGACCCTGAAGTAACAAGTCTTAAGCTTTTTCTGGTTTTATACTCGTAGCAGTCAGATTTTGTATTGACCTGTGTAGGCTACTTTCGTTTGAACTGTACCCATTCTACAAACTGAACAAAAATTTCAGTCAATCAATAACATTTGCAACAGCAGTTTACACAGGGGCCCGCCGGCTCCCAACACACAACTACAGTAGGCATTTGCAGTTCAGAGTTCAGTTGGCACAGCGGCTCAACATTATATTAGATACTGTATACAGTATTAAGTTAGGGTGGCCCATCATCAGAACAGTACTCAATGCTAAATACCTGCATGCGCGTTGTTGTTGTCCTTATCCAAGTTCCATCTCCGCCTCCTCCGACCACTCCTCCGATGACAACTCAATAATGCTACTACTACTTAATTCTGTACTAGTCTTTTTTTTATTTCGGGCCCACCAAAGCAAGCGTTATGATATTCGATTCTGATCGAGCCATGTTATAAAGCCGGGTGTCTTTGCGAGATTTGGCAATGCAGTCAGTTCTGTTCATAAGAACTCACCATGTCCATGTTGTATTGAAAACAAAACGCATGCTGTCCCCAAGGCTAAACTCCAAGTAGCATGAGTTAATCTATTGCTCCATAAAAGTGTAAGGTAGTGGCATTTTGGTCAGCAGGTGTCACTGTTGACTGAAGTTCTTTCACCTGTGGGTTCAGCAACTCACCTTTTTGTCCCTCACTGGCCACCGTAGTTTAGGCAACTAGGCAGCCACGGGCGCCATCTCTGATTGTGTCTTTCTTTCTATGTGAAAAGGTGAGCACGTTTTTATGACTGTATGAACAATTTATATTATATTTTGAGTTACATACGCCCATCCAGTGAGTTTGTTGTCACACACTGTTTGCTAAGATGCTTACCTATATTTCAGTGTGATTCTGAGAAATATGCACTTAGGTTGTTGTACTTAAATACTGGGTGTGAGTTGGCCAGTTTGGTGAAACCTGTACATGACGTTTTTATATGTTTTGCATATTATTCTTGTCCTTGTGTTCCAATGGGTATTTTATGTGGTTGATGTTATTGGTATTTATATTTATTATATGGTATATTTACTGGTGTCGTTCTTTGTGAAAAGTGGAATCACCATACTACAGCCATTACCAGCAGCAGAACCTGTGAACTGTCAGCAAATAAATGCACCGGTTTCAACCACGATCCAGCTGTGTCCAGTGTCCCTTCTCTCCGCACAACACCCCAGATCATAATACTAGAAACACAACGCAGAGCCCAAGGGTGTGTAGAGAGGCCCGTAACACTGTGGGTTACAAAAGTATGAAAGTTCCATATTCCATTATGCAACAAACGACAACAGATGCAAATTGCAAAAGTCGAGACGAGAGTTGTTTTTATTTGCGCATCCGACACCGTCAACAGTCAAGCCTCACTTCCATAGCCAGTGCCACCTATTTCCTCTCAAAACAGGCACACATTTCAAAATAAGTGTTTTTTTTGTTTGTACTTGCAAAGTTGCAATGCGATCATTCAAGCCATGTTTTATTTTGGAATCGTACTGGAAATAGAAGTAACTATGACGAGGAAGAAGCCTAGTTGACTTGAAAATTAAACAAAAATAATAATAGAGACGTATTGTAATGTGCATTTGGGGTGGCGGATCGCCCTCTACAGCTACCGGAGCTGCCTCTACAGGTGGGGGAGCTCAAGTGAAATTAAATGAAATGAAATGATTACTATATTTACCCAGGGTATCTGGGCTAAGCTCAATAACTTGTTTCCAGCCAGGCCCTGCTCATAGAACACATCGTAGTGGTTCAATGCCTTGTTCAAGGGCACTTCAGCGGTGGTAATTTTAACGTGTCGGACCGCTGATTCGAACTGGCGACCTTCCGGTATCAAGACCGCTCCGCAATCCGTTCGGCCACCGCTGCCACCAAGTGACAGGTACCGGAGCACTCGGTGGTAATTGATTGCATGCCATGTGGTAGGATCCACTCCCTATAAGAGGGAGACTGCAGGGGTATTCAGTTTAAGTTGGGCTTGGAGCAACAAGCTGTAAGCAGAACTGTCAGGGCCCTTGTCGTGTAAGGCTGTCGCCTGTCTAACAGTATCTTAAGTTCCTAGGTTGTTTTTATTAGTTTAGTTTGCTGTCAAGTTTTTGTTTCATTTTTGATATTTTGTCTTATTTTGATTTGTTTAAGGCCTCCACTATTTATACTGCACTGTAATTGTTGTTGGAAGACTCGTTTGGGAGAAAATAAATCGCCCCAAACTTTGCATCTCTGGACTTGTCACATTTTTGGAGCCTTGACCAATCGGCCAACTTTACAGCCTCATATAAGAACTGTGTTTGAAAAATAAACAAATCATCCAGGCCGCTTCACTCATATGGATATGAAGAATCAACTGACTGAGAGAAAACGCTATTGTTACTGCTACTGAATTAGTTTTCGCACATTTTCGCTAGACATAGTCATACATAGTGACTGACTGTCGCAAAGGATACAGAGACACCTCCCTGACAATAACGCCGAGACGGCTTTTTATTTTTGGACCACAACGCTTATATGAAACGATTTTAAGATAAGCCCATGTTATTCTCCATAGAGAAATTACTATTACTTATTAGAGACGAGCGCGTGACGTCAGGACTTTGGCGCTCTATATAGTTCCCCTCATTCATTCCCTTTAGTAATTCATTCAGGTCATCTCCCTTCTCACTCATTCGCTACGAGCCATCTCATCCACGCCCTCATTCCCACAATGCAATTCAGGCGGCCTTCACAAGCTGTTGCCAGACGTACCAGACAGGCGCGGCCGTTTTCGGCTGTCTGCCGGTGTCTTTTCCGGGTTTTTAGACAGCTGGTGGATGGAAATTAAGCTCCACCCACGCGGCTGACTGCCACGGGGGCAAGCGTTTCCGGGGAATCTTGCCATCGCGGCATTCAGCCGTGTGGGTGGAGCTTCTTTTCCATCCACCAGCTGTCTAGAAACCGAAAGAGACGCCGGCAGATAGCTTCCTTTGGCCGCGCCTGTCTGCTCAGGTCTGGAAACGCTGTTAAGCAGCCATTCTACATTCTACTCATTCATGCTGAGCTGTCAAAGCAGCTCGTTCAGCGTCTATGTGAAAATTTCCCCTACCTCCCCGGCCTCCTCCCTGTAGTTCTTGGGTTATGGGATATTATTGGATTGTTTGCGATTGTGTTGAATCATGTGTTGATGACTGTGTATTGTTGTTCATGGATTATTGTATCTTTGGCTCTGCTTAGAGCTATCTGATATCTCGGTGCACAGATAATCGGAGATATCAAATGTAATATCAGCAGGGCCGCTTTTTGGGTAGTGCGAATGGTGCCGCCGCACAGGGCCTTGCGCATGCGAGGCCTCGCGCTAGGCAGTGTTTTTTTCTTCTTTTTTTTTAAGAAACAATAATCGCATCGCAGCCCGTTCCGTCGCAGTTGTTTTTTCACCTATTTAAGCTGCGGTCGGTTCTTGCACTGCAGAATTAGAGCAGATCTACAAGCTCACAATGCGTTGCAGCGCGACGCGTTGCTTGTAGATCGGCCGCGCCACCGTGCAACGCAGTCGAATTATACACAGAATGGAAACGAAACAAAAACAAGTTGAACACATGTAGGCTAGTTGAGTGCACAACCGTTCCCGCTCACAAACAAAACGACTCATCACTCGAGTGAAGTGAAAAGGTATGCCATGTCATGTCATGTAGGACTGTGTGTGGACAAAAAAGGTTTTATTTCAAATAATTAGTCACGCATGGACCGACAACCTCTCTCTCTCTCTCTCACTCTCTCTTTCAGTCTCTCTGTCAGTCCAGTCAGTCAGTGTCATGATTTCACAATTTTCTAATAGAATTTTGAATTTTGATCGATCACAAACTGTCTGCAGGCAATCAAGCAAATGTGATACTTAATATTTATAACAAATAGGAAAGTGAAGGCAAAAGTAAGTATTAATTAATTAATCAATTCAAAAAATGAGCCCGCGCACATTGTTCCCCCCCGACATATCGCACAGGGCCTCGCATTTCTCCCAGACGCCTCTGGATATCAGACCTGTGTCTTGGTACACAGATTATCTGATATCTCATGAGCAGAGCCACACTGCCATACTAAAATGCAATAGCTTTGCAATAAATGGTTTATGGTCAATCTGAGCTGAAGTGTCTCAATGAACAAAAGTAAACTATGTAGTTAATGACCAATGTTTAAAGTTTAAACAAACTCACAGGGAATTATTATTTTATTTCCCTGTTCACTGTGGATGGTTTCATTTGCAGTCAGGAAAAAATAGATGGGGAATTCCTACAGGTCTCGTTTTATAACAATTACATAAGAGTGTCGATCACTGATAGTCTCTGGTTTCTTCTTATTAGAAACACTTACCTCCCTGCTAGAAAAACCAGCATGATTTCCCTGCTGGTCTTTGCTGGTCTTTGCTGGTCTTTGCTGGTCTATGATGGTCTATGATGGTCTAGCTGGTGGACCATGCTGGTCCACCAGCTAGACCAGCAAGGCTCATGCTGGTAGACCAGCATGAGCTTAGCTGGTGATGCTGGCCTAGCTGGTGGACCATCATAGGCCAGCTTCACCAGCTTCACCAGCATAGCTCATGCTGGTCTACCAGCATGAGCCTTGCTGGTCTAGCTGGTGGACCATCATAGGCCAGCTTCACCAGCTTCACCAGCATAGCTCATGCTGGTCTACCAGCATGAGCCTTGCTGGTCTAGCTGGTGGACCATCATAGGCCAGCTTCACCAGCTTCACCAGCATAGCTCATGCTGGTCTACCAGCATGAGCTATGCTGGTGAAGCTGGTTTGTACATATTCATGCTGCCATTGGTACAGTAGTCATTGTATAAATGGTTGAGAAATGAAAGAGTTACCATGTGGGGGGCGACACGATTCCAACGAACCCACCACCGTCCAAAACGGTTGAGAAATGACAGAGTTACCATGTGAGGGGGGGGTCCCCGAACCTTGAGACCCCCCCCCCCATCAATTTATATATTTTAAATACTTTAACATATCTGCTTACACATGTACAGTAAACAAAAAACAAGAAAGGTACATTTTAATTTAACCATTTTTATTATCACAATGACAGTGATCCAACTGTCATTGTGTAGGACTATGTAATGTATTTTGGAGGGTGTTAAATAACATTGCAGTACATTTTGATTTATTATTATTAACTTCTACTACTCTTACACTACATCTCAGAGACAAATATTGTAATTTAACTCCACTACAATTATTTTAAAACTTTAGTTACTAGTTAATTTGTATTTTTATTACAAAACCTACAGCAATCTGGGAACCCATCTGCAAAAAACAAAGGGAAAATGGCACCCCCTTGAGTCAACAGTTGACTCAAGTACAGTAGGGAAACCACCTTAGATTTAGGCCATTTGAAAATGGCCAATCTACAAGTTCCCAATTGTGAACTTGTAGATCCAGTTTCAAAATATGTTTTATACATTTTAAGCATTTGAAAGCATTCTACATAATGAGTACTTTCTGCTTTTGGTATACTTTTAAGTGCATTTTGATACCAATACTTTTACCTAAGTAAATATTACCAGACTTTTACTACCAGTATTCATACTTTAACTTAAGAAATGTTTTCCACTACTGCTCACATAGGTTTAAGCAATGTAAAGACAACGTAAACTGTTCAAAACCCACAGCTCATCAGTTTCAGCTTGTAGCTGGTGCTTGATTACTAAACGTAATTGTGAGCTATATGACTGAGACTAGGGATGGGAATGATCAATTCATTGATAATAACCTTATCGATTAACTGGTTAGTTGAGGGCGGCATTTTTATAGTTTATTTTAATGAGAATCTTAATTTCCCCCAACGTCTAACATAAAATACATTTTGCTGATATAAATACAAAAGGCATATTATATTCCTCAATCAGATATTTATTTGACCATTTGAGATACAGGGCCAGTCAATGGCATCTTTGTGAGGAATAAACAAGATGGGGGCGGCAATCTAATTATATATATACTCTATGGTGAATACCCACAATGGCTGTTTTGATTCAACTAACAGATGTTAATTGGGTCAATGGATTGAAGAATGTGTCAAACATTGGGTCAACAAGATGGGGGCGGCGTCATTTACGGTAACCGTGTATTGCGATGCGCGTATAGCAGAGCAGTTACGGTAATGCACATTGGAGCCAGCCAGCCTAAGTCAAGCTGTCAGACCGCCCGCCAAAAACAACAGTAAACTAGGGACCCACGTTTTTATTAATTTAAGTTTACTGTTTGTGTGACGGTGTGAGAGAAGAAGTGTGGACGACCTCGACGAGGAGGCAGAGGTAAGAAACACTTGGTGTGTTTTTTCTTTTCCATTTGTCCGAAATTTCTATTCATTTCAAGTGTTGGCTAGCCGTCAGCAGCTAATAGTGGCTAACGTTAGCTTAGCTAGATTCACCACCGGGGATAGCTGGGGAAGGCTAAGCTAAGCGCTAGCTTGCTAACTTCGAGGGGACAGCTATATAACTTTAATAGCTGTTTATTTGTTAGATGTTTGCAGAGCTCTCGTTTTGGAACGCGGGGTTTTGGAACCCGCAGTGTACCGCAGCTTCCTGCTCTCAGTGTTTTGCACCATTACAGTGGTTAAAGTGCTTATGGCTGCCCCATCTTAACTTAGTTTATGTTGTGATTTTGTACCAGCTCACGCCAGGTTCTCTGGTCAGTGGTCACTGCGAGTACTCCTCGACCAGTGATTCCCATACTCTTTTCATGTCAAGGACCCCCAAATTGACACTAATTATCCCGCGGACCCCCATTTGAAAATATATGCCAAGGGACCCCCATAAGAAGATTTTTACAGCTAGTAGAGATTCTCAACCCGTTTTAAGAACCCCCATGCAGTTTGACATGCATTAGTCTACCAACCAACCACCATTTAATGGCATTTCTATCTCTGGGACTCCCAATTTATATTGTAAAATCAATGTGTTACAGCCCCATAAGGGTCCATTTGGTTCCATTTGTATCAGCCGCTGACCCCCATCTGAAAATATGTTGTTCCAGGGACCCCCCCAGAAGCAGTTAAAACATTCGCTGTGAAAGAACATGCATTCAAAGATTTGCACCACATTTTCACATTTTTCTTCTTCTAAAATAGCAGATCTACAAGCTCGTAGTGTGGCTCGGTGCCGCGCTATGAACTTGTAGATCTGCTATTTTTCAATGGCTAAAGTATAACATGATGCTTAAAACACAAAGGCGTTCCTGTCCTGAATGGGTTAACTTAGTAGTTCTGTTTTCATTATGTTCCAGGTCACTCCAGTTTCCTGTCCTACTTGCCAGGTTCTCTGGGACGACTCCTACTGTATGTATATAAGTTAATATCTATTTATTATTATGACATTGTGAAGTCAATACTGAAGCAGCATTTTAACTGTCGTAGCTGTAACTTATCCATTGTCAAATAATTAAAGCCATTTCACAAATGTATTGGAAAATGTACAATATTTCCTCAATCCCAGCCTAAAAGAACAGAAGAGTGTGCTACAGTTTTAAGTGTGACATTTGTGAATTGAATGAGGTCTGTGATGAAAAGACATATTTCAAACACCTTACAGGACATCTAACAAATGACAAAATCACTGTTGCCTGCCCTTTTATAAACTGTAACTTTAACCCAAACCCTAACCGAGACAACCACATGCAAAGCACCAACCTGCTCAATGGCAGTGTCTGACTCACAGACACTCCATCTCCTGAGCAACTGCTGTGATGCTAGATATGTGAAGTTATGATAGCTACATGACCTGTCTTAGGATGTAAAATTCTGTCTTCCATTATCTAATTTTGTTTTGCAGGTGTATGCCGAATTCAAAAGAATCACAGGAGTTGACTTGATCTCAACATTCCTCTCGTCGCTGGATGAGCACACCAGAGGCCTGATTCAAGTTTACCGCTCCAGAGCCCACCACCCCAGTCAAGAGAAGTTAAAGGTCCTGTTGGAGAGCCTTGATGACCAGGTGAGATGGGGAAATAATGCCCAAAAGGGTCTTAAAATATCAGAAAATTGTTTTTATAATTGGAGTGCTGTGCAAGTCTGGAATACATGCAATACTCGTTATCTGGTGTACTCCTGGTACTGTATCACATGCTTTGTGTGTACTGTACATACTACTAGAGTTCTCTAGTTCCAAACAATGTATACTTATTAGTATCAGAGGCAGTTGGGGACGGGTCTTTTCGTTAACCCAGGGTGCGTTCAGATATAGAACTAAGGCCACTGCTGTGCCCTCTGGTCGTTCGTTTATTCGAACGCACCCTATATTCTGACAACTCATGAAAAGACACACTGATTGGCCAGTAGTCACTTTGAGTGGCAGAGTGCCATCCTCACTTCCGCTCTGTTGTTTTTTTTACAGGTCGCTCCAATGAACTAGGTTTTTATGTCTATGCCTTTAACCGCATGCCACTATATAGTCCCTATTCTGGTGGAACACACAAAAATAGCACATCTACAATCTCACACATGCACCTTTGTGACATGTGAGCTTGTAATTTGGCTATTTTCTGTGAAGATATTTTGTATAACTGATAGTAGAGATCATGGGAATCAGTGTTTAGAAAGTATCTTTGATTATCAGACAGCTGGTTTTTATATTCCTTGCTTTTTTAACAAAAGTAATTACAGATCTATTTCTTGATTGGAATTCCCACATGGTTATCATCAGCACTGTCCTGTCTGGAGTAGATTATCAATGAATAAAGCATGCAATGTTGTGCAGTTATTTGAATCAAATTCTAACTCATGTTCTTTTCTTGGTATGTAGACCACATATATCATAAGACACAGGAGGGTGGTGGCACTCAAAGGACTGCAGTTCTTTCTCAAGGAAAAGGATCCAATTGTTCAGACCTGTCAGGTAAATCAGCATTTCAGCAATCAATGAAAATCCACCTCATTGTCATTTTGGGATATTTCTTAATGTTCATTTTTTGTTAATGTGCTCCAATCTAGAGAGACGATGTGGACATGCACACCAGTGGTGTCCGTATGGCTATTCTGGAGATCGTGGCGCTTCCAGGAGGCCCAGACTCGGCGCTACAAGCTGCGGTGGTATTGGAGGATTAAGTGGTCGTTGACGGCCTTCCAGATGTTCCAAGTGCCTTCGCTGTTCTCTTTGGCCTTATTTATGCGCTCCACATCGAGTATCCACCAGGTTGGAAGTTCTTCTTTGAGGCTGTGCAAAAGCTGTTCCTCTCTCTGGATGCCGAGAAATGTTCAGCACGCGTTGAGACACTGAGAAACTTATTGTCTCAGTAATAGACAATGTTTTAGATCCGATTGTTTTGAAGTTGAATCTCAGACTTCCAACTATGTCTCATCATAGACCTTTTTTTCTTCTTCTTTTTGCCAAATGGATCTGCATAAGGGGTACGGGCGTTGCACAAGATGGGGTCTACATCTAACTATGTCTCAGATATAGACTTTTTTCTTTCTTTTGCCAAATGGATCTGCATAAGGTGTTGCACAAGATTGACTTTAGAACCAAACTGTCTCGAGTATCCACCACGTTGGAAGTTCTTCTTTGAGGCTGTGCAAAAGCGAGAAATGTTCAACACACGTTGAGACACTGAGAAACATATTGTCTCAGTAATACACAATGTTTCGAATCTTAACTATGTCTCTACTAAACTAAAACTAAAGGCCACATTTAACTTTTTTACTTTTTACATATTGTTACAGACTTCAGAACTTTAAGACAGTGGTTCTCAAAATGGGGTCCTGAAGGGAATTCTCAACAATTACTTACAATGGCATAAAAATCAACCTTTATCATATACTTTGGCTGTTTGAAGGTAGCTGATCTACAAGCTCAAAAGGCGTTGTGGTGCGTTGTGAGCATGTAGATCGGATATTTTCTAAAACAGTTGAATAATTGTGGGATTTGAACTAATATTGTGAACATTTTAATACAAATGGGGGGGGGGGGGGGGTTAATTTGTTTCAATTTGGGATCCTGACCTTAAAAAGAAAGTTTGAGAACCACTACAAGAATTGTTAAGCTTGTCATAAGCCATATAAGTCAGACAATGATTTATTTTACATGCGGTTATAGAATGTATGTTGCCAATGGTTGCACTTGCACTGAACATGGTGACAGTATTTTGATGCCATATGATGGCACATTTGCACTGACGAATATTGTGGAGATATTGAACATTGTTGTTCCCAATGTTATTGGTACTTGCACAGAAGGCATTTGCACTGAACATGGTGACAGTATTTTGATGCCATATGATGGCACTTTTGCACTGAATTTATAGTTTACTGTGACAAGTATTGTGAAGATAGTGAATATGTTCCCAATGTTATTGGTACTTTTAAATAAATAGTACATTTAATTCAATCAATTATGTTGTAATGTAAAATAATTTGTTTTAATGCCTAAATAACCAGTACTAGTTGACTGAGTGTATTACACAAGTGGCGATAACTAAATTGTGTCAATTGGCTGAATTAATAAGCCAACATAGAGTTTTGTTCAGTCAACATTTTAAAATTGAGAATTGCAATTGACTGAATAGCCAATGAAAGGTTCTTCGTTCTGTCAACATTTTATTCTGGAAAATTGCAATTGGCTGAATTAATGGCCAATAAAGTTCTTCGTTCTGTCAACATTTTAAACTGGAAATTTGCAATTGGCTGAATGAATAAGCCAATGGAAAGTTTTTTGTTCTGTCAACGATTTAAGCTACAACATTGACTCAACTCAAAAAACGAATTGCAACAAGTTGCTATATAATAATCAATTGGATGAATTCTATTTTTTTTCAGTGTATTGTTGGTAGCTCCTTGCTGAAGTGATGAGTGTTGTCTCTGCTGTGATTGAAAGAGAAGTGGAATTTCTGCCGAACTGTATAGCTGGTGTCATAGGGTGATGGTCGACACCCCCCAGGGGTGGGCTCACCAGCATCCCATGCTAGTCACCAGCATCCCATGCTGGTCACCAGCATCCCATGCTGGTCACCAGCATCCCATGCTGGTGACCAGCATCCCAGCATCCCATACCAGCATCCCATGCTGTTCCAGCATCCCATACCAGCATCCCATGCTGTTCCAGCATCCCAGCATCCCATGCTAGTCACCAGCATACCAGCATCCCATGCTGGTCATCAGCATACCAGCACCAAAACACAACATATGCTGGTTTTGCTGGTATGCTGGTATGCTGGTTATGCTGGTCATACATGCTGGTTTTTCCAGCAGGGCTTACAGCCATGTGTTCCCAAACTTGTCGGGCACGACCCCTCCAAAACAAACATATTTGAACTGGTGACCCCCAAAACAATCATATTTGAACTGGTGACCCCCCAAAATAATAATTGAATGATGATGACTAATTTTTATTTACTTTACAAATGTGCAGATACTCTACACCAGTATGTTGGTTTATTTACTAGAAAATGTTCTCAGTATAACAAAGACCTCCAGTGGTGTTGCAATGCTTCTGGCTTCATGTTGGCTAATAATATAACATCATGATGCATGTGTCCAAGTAATCAAGTCTTCTGCACTCATAATACATGTTTCTTCAAAATATGTGGTGTTTTGTTAATCTTTTCAGAAGTTATTTGCATTGTTGTTGCACACCCCATTGAAAAGATAAATCAGTTCTTCTTTGACCCAAGACCAAGTTTTGTACAAATCCATTCATTACCATCCATCCATCTTGAACCGCTTATCCGGAGTTGGGTCACGAAGGCAACAGCTCCAGCGGAGAGCTCCAGACTTCCCTCTCCAAAGCAACAAACTTCATCCTGGGGGATACCAATGCGTTCCCAGGCAAGTTTGGAGATAAAATCCTACCATGTGTGCACACCACAGAATTTGGGTTTTATTTAGGGGTGCCAGACACCATTTTGCGGGGGTGTGGGGGGGACGACGACGACGACGACAAGGTTATACTATACTTATACTTGTGTCAATCAGTACAAATCTACACTCTCAGTATTGAGCAAGATATAACATTGATAAGATCATAGATGAAGAAAATATGATAGATATTTATACATATTTACTCAATCAGTACAAAGCTATAGTATTGAGCAAGATATTGACATTAATTCCATGATGAGATAGATCATAAAATAATATAATTCTTTAAAGGAACACAGAAGCTTTAGATAAGGTATGAGAAAATGGAACAGGAACAACGATGGGGAATAAAGTGCGTTAACTTAAAAGAAACAAGGAGCACACTCATGTGCCCACTGTAGCTGCCTCACTGTTTTTAGTGCCCTAAACAAACAGTCCATAGACTTGGCTGGCACACTGATCCCTCAGTCGTTTCGTTTGTGACTTGTGAGCAGCTGTGTGCCGTGTGCGCACTCAACTGCATCAATGATCGAATGCCATGTGTTCAGCTTGTTTGGTTGATTGTGTGTTGCCCATTCATCAGCAGCATATTTTTGTCTTTGTGACTAAATGTAGCCTACTACATTTGCAAACGGTACTGTTGAGTGTTGACCACGTTGCTACCAGTGGCGTATCCAGGAATTACGTTTTGGGCAGACAAGATGTGTTAATTGTCTAAACTAAAGGTTTTCAAAGAGATATACCTGCCAGACAGTAGGATACAAAGGCTGAAAGGCTTGCATTTGCATTCCAATGGGCGATTGAGGGTCGCGCTCTACCGCAACGGCCAATCAGCTGTACACTAATAGTTCTCATGTCTTGTTTTTGTCCTCTTTTTTGAGTGGTGCAAACCACTCCAACAACCAGCTTTGTCTGTATCTATGTGTCTATGTATGTGTGTACCTGTACGTGGGGCCACGTACAGGTGAGCATGGTTGCTATGGTTAGTGTGTGACGTCTGACCACAGCTGATCAGGCTATATAAGACCTTGCACCACTCAGTTCACACGGGTGTGATTTTTCTCATTGTATGGATTTTGGCCAGACCAGAAATGGATTTGGACAGGCGGACGCCTGCCCTCGCCTTATTGTAGATACGCCTCTGGTTGCTACATTATCCACATAACATTTGTGCAACAAGAGCCTCCTCGTCGAGGAGCCCCCTAGGGAGATGCTCGGGGGGCAGCCTTACTAGAAGCCTGAACCACCTAAGCTGTCTCCTTTCCAAACGAAGAAGCAGAGACTCTACTCCGTCTCCGAGTAACTCTCGCGTGACTGAACTTCTCTCTAAGGGAGATGCCAGCCACCCGTCTGAGAAAACTCACTTTGGCCGCTTGTATCCGCGACCTTTCGGTCATGACCCACAATTCATGACCATAGGTGAGAGTAGGAACGAATATTGCTCGGTAGACAGAGAACTTTGCCTTCTAGCTCAGCTCTCTTTTCGTCACAACAGTGCGGTA
Source organism: Electrona antarctica (assembly GCF_951216825.1). Taxonomy (NCBI): domain Eukaryota; kingdom Metazoa; phylum Chordata; class Actinopteri; order Myctophiformes; family Myctophidae; genus Electrona; species Electrona antarctica. The sequence continues at coordinate 30,936,461 of NC_136792.1, forward strand.
CAGCGACTGCAATACCGTCCCTGTTGCTCAGATTCTCCAGCTGATCTCCTGCTCCGTCCTCCCCTCACTCGTGAACAAGACCCCGATGTCCTTAAACTCCTTCACCTGGGTCAAAGTCTCATTCCCTACTTGGACTGCACAATCCATCGGTTTCCTGCTGAGAACCATGGCCTCAGATTTGGAGATGCTGATCCTCCGCTGACGGTCTTGGACCGATGGTGCCATCAGGATCTCATCATCTGCAAAAAGCAGTGAAGCAACCCGTAGCTCACAGAACCGTATACCCTCTTCGCTACGATTTCGCCTCGAGATCCTCTCCATGAAAATCACAAAAAGGATATACTGTACTGTAGGTGACAAAGCCCTGGCGGAGGCCAACCACCACCGGAAACGAACTGCCCAGCACACGGACACAGCTCTCGCTTTGGGTGTACAGAGATTGAATGGCCCTCAACCGCAGCACCTCCCACAGAACCTCCATTCAGACGGGGTGAAAACATGACCTCCTTGGTGGAGTTCAGTGGGGTCGAAAGATTTATGAATGCTGCCTATATATTAACATGTCAATCTATACAGGGTATCATAATATAAATTAGGGTGCATTGGTTATAAATCCAGGATGCACACACACAGTGTACCTGCCCTCAGTTTCCTGTCTCTCTACAGTCCTAAATAAATAAAGGAAAGTTTCTAAATTCCCAATACAATATATTTAAAAAAAGAAGATAAATCTACGTTAGGCGAGTTAGAAACTATTTTTATTACATGCAATACTAACTGATACAATGTTGCTATCCCATTGTAAACATGGCACTTTGATGTTTGAGCCTACAGTACCCAGAATTCCCTGCAAAGGCTTGTTTCTTGTGCAGTTCTCCAAGTGAGGAATGGAATTGTAGTATTTGATTTCCGTGTAACCATGTCACACCATGTGGTAGAGAGAACAAACAGTAAAACAAAAGAACATTCCTTTAACCACAAGCCCTATTATATGATTTGTCATACGACAAATTCACTAAAGTAGCCGGTCTACAAGATCACAACGCATCTCATTGTGAAGCATTATGAGCAGGTACATCTATTTTCTGCTACTTTTGAAAATCCTTTCAATTAGTTTTTTAATCTTGACCATTTCCCCAGATTGAAAGTGGTTATGAGCAGGTACATCTATTTTCTGCTACTTTTGAAAATCCTTTCAATTAGTTTTTTAATCTTGACCATTTCCCCAGATTGAAAGTGGTTATGAGCAGGTACATCTATTTTCTGCTACTTTTGAAAATCCTTTCAATTCGTTTTTTAATCTTGACCATTTCCCCAGATTCAAAGTGGTTATGAGCAGGTACATCTATTTTCTGCTACTTTTGAAAATCCTTTCAATTAGTTTTTTAATCTTGACCATTTCCCCAGATTGAAAGTGGTTATGAGCAGGTACATCTATTTTCTGCTACTTTTGAAAATCCTTTCAATTAGTTTTTTAATCTTGACCATTTCCCCAGATTGAAAGTGGTTAAGGATGTTACTCAAAGTGAAGTAGGAGCACAAAAGACACATAAGCGTTGCTGTTTGATTTTTAAACAACATTTTATTTCCAGTATATCTTCTAACAATCAAAACAAAAACAAAAAAACATGGGTGCATACTATGTAGTCATGAAAGGGAGCATGGGTTTTACCAGCACAAAAGCACAGAGAGACAGTTGAACATTCACCAGTTCAAGCTTGGAAACGTGGACTTTGCTGGGGTCTGGGCCTGGGCGTCTTGCTGAACACACTGTGCTAGGAAAACCACTAGGCATGTTGCATGTAGAATATTTTGCTTGCATGTTAGATCTGCACTTCATGACCATTTTTACTATAAAATAGGCATTGTTTTGTTTTCTCGTGTGATTCCAATGGCTTTGGACAACTTTCAAAATGTGTAGAAACCTTTGTTTAGATTACTGACAGAAGAAGGTTTCTGCCAAGTAGATGTGTAAAAAATTATGTTAAAATTGTTTAAAATGCAGGACTGCAGTGACAAGAGGTGGAAATACCTCTCAATTCCATGCCTGTAATTAAAATCTCTTGGAGGCAAATACTATTGGTCGGTCAGTGAGATCTTTCATCATTTCAGAGACCCAAGAGGCAGTGTACTTGACATATAGTTATAGTATAATATTGTCACACAATGTATTGTAATGTTAAAAAGTGTGGCCATAGTTTGGCAGGGTAAACTACCACAGGTTAAGAAAAGTCACTATCACAAAATTCTAAATTTTCCAGTTTTGTGCCAGAAATAAAAACAGAATTGTCATGAACTATCCGTGTAATGCCTCATACAAAGGAGTCTCAGCCTACAGTATCAGCTTCGTTCTTATAATTTGATCAACTTCACTTCAGTGTCATGTCATATAATGGGCCCGGCGCTGTAGTGACATCTTCATGTGAGCTGATTAGGCCTTTAGAGGTCTAATAATGAGGTCAGACTCATTAGGCCTTTGCAGCTAACTGATCTGGAGCACTCCTTAGTGGACATCATCTCCCATTCAGGTTTAGCTAACTGATCTGGAGCACTCCTTAGTGGACATCATCTCCCATTCAGGTTTGTAAAAGGGTGCTTTATTGAAATATATTGACTCTATCTTATCTATGTGGAATGTGGGAAGCAGAGTGCAGACATCACACTCTGGGCTTGGCAGTGTGAGTTTAGACACTAGACCTATAAACACAATAGTGTAGAACTGTATTTTGTACGATTTAGCAGTACAGTACAACAACACCATTACAGCAGTAGTAGGCCTACACTAAATAGCACATTTTAGTAGCAGTGGAGTCCACCACGATGATGCTATAATATATTATTTTTAGTTATGTATCATAGTACTAGTAGTGTAACAATATCAGCAGACGTCAGACTCTTTTGAATTGGCAGTGTGAGTTTCAGCTGCTCTGGCAGTAAGTAGTCTACAATAACTGTATGGAATCAGAGGGATACTTAGTACGTCTTGCAAATTGTTATAGTGTCAAATTTAAACATTTTGCAACTGCAACTAATCATAACATACTATGGTAACCAAGTTTTGGTAACCCTTGGCCTTTGTTAAAGGTTCTTGGTTTGCAGAAACTCTTAAATGTATCCACTTTCTAACAGGAATTTGTGGGTGTTTTACAGTCTCAAAGTCCTCCTTATGAAATTTGAACAAACTGCCCACTGACTGAGGGTAGTCTACTCTATACAACAATAATCACAAGACTGAAATGATCATTAGACTCCCAAAACCCTCTATGTAACCATTGGATATAGTTTTAACACAATCACAAACAATTATGGTAAATATAAACTCTCACAATGCGTTATACAACACCGTATACAGTATGCAGCTCCCTAAACAATTGCAAATATGTTTCAGGAATATTTGAGCACAAGTCATTTATAATGCTAGTTCTAGCCGTAGTGGCCGGTCACTAGCTTTCCTTTAAACAGTGTTAGTCATCAACTATTCATCCCATGACTGTTGGAATGGTATATTTTGCCACTATAGCGGGCACAACTGATTGTTTTGGTACTCAACAGTCAGGTAACAGTGGGTTGAATGTGCCTTATGACTGTTCTGGATATTATTATTCTTTTGTCTGCCACAAGAGGGCAGAGCTGTTCTATTTGTTGTGATTATCTACCAGGGGGTTATTCTGCTGTACTGCACCACTGCAGATAAGCACTGCATGTTGTGTCTTCTGTAGAACACTCTCAGCACAGCAGCCATCAATGCAGAAGCAATGCCAGCTGAGCTCATACATCTGATCTGACATTTCTAAACAGACGTTTCTAGAACTGTTCAGGCGTATAATAATTGGTTCTGTTCTGTTAGTAACCCAGCTGAAAATATTTTGTTGTCAGGGGGGGAGGGGGGGCATCAGTGTGAGGACTGTCATTCTGAAATATAGGTCGGCTTCATCCGCACAGTGCAGCACTCTCACACCCTATAGTTCCCTGAAGCACGTAGTACAGTACAGCACACATAATATGGCATGATTTAGGGTAGGCTATATGGATTGTCGAGGGGGTGGGGGCGTTATAAGCCAGAATGCTCTAATGGAGAGAACATGATTAAACTGACAGAGAGAGAAATGGGCGTAAAAAAGACCTTCCCTGGAAGAATGTACAGATAACAAACAAATAAGGACCATTGGTATGCAGCACACTATTCATCCATGGGACATATAATCACATATATTATCATGAGGGAATGGGGATATTCTAATATCTGGCAGTATCAAGTCATAATATATACACAAAACACCCCTTCTGTTTAACAAGGTCAGGGGTAAATCTAAACACTGATGGCTCAAATAAACAATATTGCTTTTCCCTTCAGGAAGACTTTGGAAGTTATGCCCTCTTTACAGAGAGATCTGGTTATACAAGGGAGCGTGTGTGTGTGTGTGTGTGTGTGTGTGTGTGTGTGTGTGTGTGTGTGTGTGTGTGCGTGTGTGTGTGTGCGCGTGTGTGTGTATGTGTGTGTGTGTGTGTGTGTGTGTGTGTGTCTACTACAAGTACACACTGCTGCTTCCTAATATCCAGAACAATCACAAAACAGTACTTCATCTACTCAGTACTCACATTGTACGGTTAGTGTTGGTAAACAGTTACAGTACTCAGTACAGCATCATCATGCCAATGAAGCTGACATCAAAATCCCATTGTAAATAGATCAACTGTATATAAACTGCCAAGATATGGCATCACATTTCAGCCTAAATAGTTTGATGCAAAGACAGAAACACTTATTACAGAGGTGTAGAATAATTATTTGTCAGGTAAGCTGTAGGCCAGTACAGGTAGGTACAGTATGTCTTATATTTTATATTCTGTGTTTTTCCTCTATTCACCCACCAGCATATTCACAGTCATTTATGATGAGCTGCACTATAATAATAAATCCATGACCTTGACTTAGAAAGACACGTTTTGTGGCAGACATGTGACATGTCACAAGCTGACTGCCAACATTGTGGCAGCTAATGCAAGTCAGTTTAATCTGATGCTGTGTGTTGGTAAATGTCAGTCTGAATGGCACAGAATGCCCGTGGGCCACAATGCAATAGGACCACAATGGAAACAAGCCATCAAGTTATTTTTGTGTTATCCTTTTAGCATTGATTGCGAATTTGTACTTGCTGTACGGTTTGCAACTTGCTAATATCAATCAATCAATCAATCAATCAATCAATCAATCAATCAATCAATCAATCGAACAAAAGGTTGCACCAGAAATAACCATTACTTATACTACAGGAAGATGAGCTGCAATGCAGGCATTAGGGGTGTGTGTTTACATATATTGCCAGGAAATAAAATGTGTGTGTACATTTATATCTCGATGCATCTTTTATCTGCATTGGGATTTTGATCCATTTACAGGTCTAATGTCTAAGTCTAATGTCGATACATTAGACCAGTGGAGAAACATTAAGTGTAGACATACATTTATAAAGTGCCACAAGGCCGACAAGGTTATTGCATAATCTGATGACTGTCTTATTGCTTCCATTGAAAGCAAAACAAATAAAAAAAATCACTCTAATATTAGAGCAAGTGAAATGAACATCTAAAATAAATCAAATCAAATCTATGTCACAATGTCTAAATGTGACTTAATTAGCCAGCATCTGTAGGATGTCAGGGAGTCTGAACTAATATCACAATCAGACCTGTGGACCGTGCAGACTCTACTCTCTAGGTTCTGTACAGCCACTATGATACACCCACTGTAAAGTGCTGTATGGTTACTGGAATTACACAGGGTCAGTCTATACATCAGTGTCAAAGTGGCTATTAAAGATTAAATTGTGATATATCCAACACAAATCTCAATCACATCAGACAGACTACATTTCCCAAAAGGAACCGCATGTATTCAAATCAGTCTGACCAAAAGCTGGGATAAAATATATCCCTACTGGCAATGACAATTAATCAAAAGCAGAGGCATGGTTCCCTCCCCTCACCCATCCAACAAATCTAACCTTATACGTATAGTTATTACACAGGGCCAGTCTATATATCACTGTCATAGTAGCTCCAATTGCATTAAAGTGTGTACCGTATACAGTGTAGACATGTAAGAGTGGGTAAATGAGGTGAATGGTGGAGCTGCACAGGGTATGTGAGGGTTGTCTGTGTGTGTGAGTGTGCGTGCGTGTGTGACTCGTGTCGTGAGTGTGTGCGTGGGTGCACATCAGCTGTCCCGGCTATCCCAGCTATGTTTGTGGGTGTGGCAGCTCATATCTGGCAGCCTCCGAGAGGTGTCTGTTCTCTAACATTCAAATAAACCCACAGAGACCAGCAGGTCTCACTTTCCTGAGGGATATCTTAGCACTAAGAAGAACATCTGAGTCTGGCCATTCACGTACGCGACACAAAATAGAAATTTGCCATTAAAATATTATAAAGTTTGTTATAATTCCCATATAACCCTGAGCTCAGAGTAGCATTTCTTATCTTGATCAGTGAATCATCAAATTGTCAGTCACCATACGTATACAAGCTTAAAAGCAGCTCTGAGTTCATCAAACTATTGTAAAAGATTGTTTTGCTGCCAACCCCAGTAATTGGCTTTGGACAGACGTCTAATATTGCTTGATACCTAAATGTGTCAAATCCAATTAAACGCCTTACTGTAGTTGTAGTTGTATACTTTCAACTAGAAAGTGCATACACACTGTAGTTTGGACTTTGTGTTAGGATGAAGTACTGGCCTGTTGTGGGACATTCCCACTCAATCACTAATGACATTCTTATGAAACACATCATCATCATCTCCTACAACACCTCAATGTAAACAAATGGTTGATATCAGACAATGATTATTGTATTTCACTTGTACATTCTACAAATGTTGGCTGTACATTCTTCACTATTGACTTGCCCAGTGTATTTCCGTACACTGAGGCAGTGTTGTCTCCATATGAGTACAAACATGTCTATCCAGTATCCATTGTTCTGTTAGGTAATAGGGCTATATGGGAACAGTGACAGTTTTCAGGAGAGAAAAGCAAACATTTGACCAAAAAAACAAAAACAAAAAGATTAGGATGGAAGGGTAATCTGTATCTGGAGAGTTGCTTATAGTATTTGGCTGTCCTCCCTCAGAGGACTTTACTGTGTACAGTCAGTCACAACACTATGCTGTTCATCTTAACAACAGACCTTTTCAAGTTCACAAATTAAAAGTGCTGTACAATAATATAGAAATAACGGATTTCCCCTTTAACCTCTAAACATCAGTGGACTTCCCAATGGCCTACAGTACACAATAACGGTATTACTCTGTAACACACCATCCCCAATTTCATCATTGTAAATTACTTGTTCTTAGTCTAATTTGTCTGGTTATATAAAGGAAAGAAATGTATTAATCACACGTGACAAGGGGTATGATATCAGACAAGACGATGTAGACAATTCTTTGAACGGTGGTGGATAAAATATGTTCATATGAAGATACATTATAATATATAAAAATGCTCACATGCTAAAAATGCATTGGTTATTTAGACAGAAGCAGCATGATAAAATAAGTTAATTCATTTCTATAGGGAACTTGGTTATCAGGGGATTGTCTTGATGACGGTTAGGGTTGGTTGTTATTTTAAATATTTTTCTGTGTTTATATCCTCCCACCAGCAAAGGGAGCAGAATCAGGCACCTGTGTTTCATCAAAAGCATAACAATCAAACTAGTGCAGAACTGGATCCTTCAGTTGCCCCAACAGCCCAAGTTTGTCATGCTAGCTAGGGGTGTAACAATATTATTGTATGGTGAGGTTTTGGTATCGTTACATCCCTATAGCTAACTCCAACTACAAGTAGCCTCCAAGTAGCCAGGAGGCTACTTGGAGTTGGTTTGGAACTGCTGGTTGGTTTGGAACCACTGTGCTAGGTCACAGTTTGCTAGAATGGAGGGTTGGCTGAGCTCCCTCCCAGCCCCTCCTCTGTCACTTTGTCAAACCAGGACCCTGCAGTAAACATGTACGGTTTAGGTCCGAATACCATGGCAGTGGTTCAGGTCAGTTCCTGTTAAAAATCAAGTGTAAAAATCATAGGTGCATTCAACAGGCGATTCTGATGCCTGTAATGATAAGCATTGTAAATATAGAGACTTTAGGGCCAGCACAGTGCTGCTTGCTTATGTTCAAAGCATAATACCAACACTGTCTGTTTGTTCATTTACATAATGACAAGTTCCCATGAAGTTGCATCGTTCTCAAGTAGGCCGGTGGCCGACGGGCACGTACAGGTCTAGCTTACAGAATGTGTGGACCCTCTTGTTTAACACATGAACGTTTTTTCTATGCTTGCTAATGTCTGGCATATGTTACAAAACAACAGACCTCATTGAATGCACCTTTGTAATGGTTAGGTAAGGTTAGGATTAGGAGTAGGAGTTGTTTGTGCCATAGTTCAGTATTTGTGGCAGTTGTTTGGTCACGGGCAGTTTATTGATGATGTGTGGTTCTGTTGATGTTAGAGACTAGAGTTTGTTTGGGTCCAAGGTTGACTCAGACTAAGAGTAAGGGGCTGTGGCCTACAACAGAACCTCATTCACCTCCTCTCCCAAAAAACAGCAACATCAACGACCATAAAAACCTCTTGGTAAACCGTAATGTCCCTGAAACCCCTTCTTTGCCACTAAATGTCTTACTTTAATTAGACTAAGTGCATTTCTCATCAATAAAACTATCATATGTATGAACAGCAATCTGCATTTTCACATACATGTTTTTATATAGGTTAATGTATATACTGTATTTATTTATTTTGTATTTCTGCATCTATTTTATTATAGGCCTGCTGTGTGTTTCTGTGGTTAGTTTAGGTATACCCTGAGACATTACAGAAAAGGCTTGTGATACTTTGGATGATGCTATAAAGTTTCTATAGTATAAGAATGTGCAAAATGAAAAGTTAGTCTACATACAGTACACAATATAATCCTCTGTGTTGATTTATCCATTTGTAAATCTGAGACTATACAACCAAATTGTTACATTTGCACACTCGAAAGGTTAAATTAACACAGGATTGAACCGTGACTCGTGAGCACTGCTGTATAGAACAGGGTTGAGGACAAATGAGGTTCTGCAGTAGAAAAGAGATGAGAGCTGCCAAAGAAATGCAAACAGGACTTGACACAGGCTTCATATTGTGTGACATACAGTATGGGCTGCTATTTAAGCGAGTGTGATCCAGACTTCTACACATGATATACAGTACCTCCCAAATCCCAAGCATATGATTTAAAATATACATGACATTTGTCTATTAGCTTAGCCACTAGTAAGGTAAAACAGTCCATTAATGACTGTGTTTTGTCTTTTTTTTAATGGCATATATACAAACATACAGACAGACATACTCGTTGTGTTCATGCCTTTGGTGTTCCTTTGTTGTCTGCTTTGGCACCTGAAAGTCCGTTTTCAGTGTTGTCATTCCCTGAGCTCACCAGGCACTCTTTACTGGAGGGCAGAGAGATCAAGAGAACTTTTATAGAGGGCAAATGTTGGGGCACAAACTAGACCCCCCCCACACAGAGAATGTATCATATTTCTTTGAAGTTCTCCCCTCTGGGAAGTGACTCCAGAGTCCAGACTAGTGTCACATAGCAGAAGAGAAAAACGAGCAGTTTACCGCGTGCACAGCTCACGAAAAATCGCTGTAACAGAGAGATAGCCAGCACTCCGAAGTATTTAAGGTATATTTATTATATTAGCAGCACGGACAGACAGACAAAACACGGACACGTTTCGGCGTGAAGCCTTCCTCAGCGTGTATATATCATATACACGCTGAGGAAGGCTTGATGCCTCAATTGTGTCTCACATAGCCACTATAGCAAGACGATAAGAGATCTCTGCCTACTGCAATGTCTGGGCCTGGGGACACATTTTTGAAAACCAAGATACCATCCAAATATGTCTTTAAACTGGATCTGAAATGCATTTTTCTTTTAAATTTCTGAATAGACCCCAGTTCCAGCCCCTACATTGAATTTAGATGCCACCAGACATTTTGGAGGTATACCACTTTTATACCACCGCTTTTTCAAAACGGTATACCACTTTTTAAAAGTGGTATACCACTTTTAAAAGTGTAGAGTGGTATACCAAAGACCACTTTTGGAGCTCGCCCTGTCAGAACCAGGCATGCAAACAGGTTCTTCCCAAAGGCAGAACCGTAAGCAACAAATACACTAGATTTGTATCCAGCACTGAACTCATTGTTCTTGCTATGTGTGCCATGCACAAATAGCAATACTGTAAGCAGTATCTTATTTGGGCATTTTTAATACTGTACAAATTACAAAACCGTAGGCTATACCGTAGGCGTAGGCTAGATACATGCATTCTCACCACGGCATATACATATTGCACCTAGCAAATAAACTAGGGCTGGGACTTTAACTGATTCATTTCTATTTAGAAAAATAATTACAGAAACTATAACGCAAAAAAAATATTAACACATTTTAATCGCGCTTAGTTTTTGCACCATTCTCATTGGACAAATTTCAGGCGAACCAATCATACCGGTGCACGCTTTGCTTGGCCCAGTGGATGGGAAATTTATATTTGAAAAAACTCACTCATTGATTCATTCGTATACATAAATCAGTTTGAAAGGTCAAATATTGATATTTGATTAAAATGTGATTAATTTTGATTAATTAATTCAAATGATATTACATTTAATTTTTGTATCGAGTCCCAGCCCTAAAATAAACAGAGGATAATGATTTGATCTGTCCGTCATCGGTCTACTTACTTTTTCTCCTCATCTTTACCTAACAGGAAGTGGATAACCAGGGCCTTGATCACCATGATGAGGATGACGGAACCGATGACTCCGCCCACCACAGAGACGATGATAGTCGTCAGAGTGGTATCAATCTCCCTCACTGGAGAGGATGAGATGGAGAGACATTTGACTAATTATGCACTAATTATGAAATGGGTTTTATGTTTTGCCATAACATGCCATATTTGTTTTTATTCATCCCATGAATAAACATGAATCAAAAACCTGTTTTGCTCTACTCTGATCTACAAGCTCACAACATGTGTGTGTGTGTGTGTGTGTGTGCGTGCGTGCGTGCGTGCGTGCGTGCGTGCGTGCGTGCGTGCGTGTGTGCGTGTGTGCGTGCGTGTGTGTGTGTGTGAATGTGTGTGTGCCTGCCTGCCTGCGTGCATGCATGCATGCATATGTGCGCATGCATATTACACACATTCATCCACGACTATCAGAGTGAAGATAGCAGTGTGGTTGCGGCCCTTTTCTTTTGGGTTCTTGGCAAAGCAGATGTATTCTCCCATGTCATCAAACGTGATGTTCCACAGCAGGATGGAGATGTTGTTGGTCTTCGTCGTGCCGACGAAATCCACACGTGGATGGACCACAGTGACCACGGGCTCTGTTTTCTCATCAACAATTGATCCTTCAGCCAGCTGCATCCATGCACACATTTGTATCCACAGACACGCACAGACACACGCACGCACGCACGCACGCACGCACGCACGCACACACGCACGCACGCACACACACACACACACACACACACACACACACACACACACACACACACACACACACACACACACACACACACACACACACATACACACACACACACACACACACACGTCAAGGTTTATAAGTTGTGCATCATCTCAACATTTTACACACTGAAGCCAACACTCCAAAGACTAATTAAAGCTGCAATTCATAAGCTTAACATTTGTACTGCTGAGCTACAAAGGAGAGCTTGTTTGGGAAGGGGAGATATTTCCATTTGAATGTTATGCAATACCTCTTGTCAACCGGTATAGCGGTTCTACCTGACCACAGGATAAAGTCTCAATAGAAATGCAAGGAGACCACCTACCAACCACTACAGTTGTGTTAGTTATATTATATTAACACACTCAACCATACAGATTAGTTGGTTATAACATTTTACTCACTAAAAATCTACGAAATGCAGCTTCAAAGCAACGTATTTTGTGAATGTGTGTCAATATGTGTTCTGAATGAATGCTATACCCTCTCCAAGGTTCCATTTGCATTGTAGTGCCAGCTGAAGTAAAGGTTCTTGATGCCAATGCAGGAAGCGTAGGTGCAGGGAATCAGAACCGTAGAACCATTCATCGCCTCGATATAAGGTATTTTCCCCGTGGAGACCTCCAAGCAATCAACAACCCCTGAAAAGGAGACACAGAGAGATGGTGAGACAAAATGGACAGAGATGTCACATAGAATCATACGTCCTCCTTAAACCTCCTCTACCTGCCCCCAACCCTCTCTGCTGAAGCCTTCATCACCTATTGATAAGAAGGTTGATGACATCAACATATATACCATGTCTTCCTTCTCTCCTTTCTCTCCAGATGAGATCCTAAAACTGTAGACCAGCCACCTAGAGAGTCTAGGTCAGGGGTTCCAACCTTTCTATTACCATGGACCAGCTGTTCATAAATTGTTTGCGGACCGGCATGGCTGGGGGGTGGGGGGGGCAGGGGTGCGTCGCAGTCACACATCATCGTACCAAAACACAGAAGACAGTTGACTGGCCTCAAGCAGCCTACCCACTGCTATATTATTATATCACAACATAATGTTATATCATTGTCATTGACCATGTCATTGATCCTGGTGACGCACGGTTATATATTCACAGGAAAACTTGGGATTCCCTTCTCGCGTACCAGCACAGGTACACGTACCAGTGGTTATGAACCTCTGGTCTAGGTCACTCAGGTTCTCCTTCTACTTGACTGGTCGGACGACTACCTACCAGGTTTCTTGGAAAGTGTTAATTAGCAAGCTTGGAAACCAGTCAGAGGCTAAAAGTTCTTAAATGAAAAGTTATATGAAATCCTTACAATAATATTCAAATAATACTTTAAATGTATTTTTAAGGGGCGCTAGCCCCTTCTATAAACAGCATTTGTCATTTGTTTTGCCATTGACGATGAACGGAGAAATGACGTCAGAATTCCGCTTTTTAGGACGCAAATTAAACATCAAAGCATTAAACACCATTGACATTGATAGGGAAAATGTACGTCATATGTAAACGAGCAAATCAGCTAACCAATCACAGGCAACAGGCATTCTGATTGGCCAGTATGAGATGATGCATAATGTTGTAGCGCCCCTCACTTCACAGTCACACAGGTGTGATTTCTGAGCTTCACAGTGTGTATTGGGAAGTGGGCCCACAGTCTGCCTCTACATCACTGCACAAATCGGTGACAGGTCTGCACATTACCATTGTGAACTTCAATAATACTTATTTGGCAAGTTATTAAGAAGTCATAATACAGTATCTCCTTAATATCTCCGTTCTGATGTCGGGAACTGATTGTCATATTTGATTGTACCCTTAATTAAGTGTAGGTAAGAAAGAAAGGCAGAAAATGCACAAGGAGAATACATAACAAAGTTGCTGAGCACACAGACCTCAAGGCTACTTGTGATTGCCTGGCATGGCAGACTACACCGCTGAGGGCTGTTCTTTTTGTTTGCACTGGCGATTTCCAGGCTAGCTCACAAGCTCTCCTATCACTGTGACACTCAATAGTTGTTGGAGAGAGTATGTTTTGCACTCCGTCCGTCTGTCACCAGCTAATCTCAGTCACCGTTGACTTGATCGCAACCATACTCTGCACACACATTCCCTGAATGCCAGAGCTGAACCTCTGCCCCAAAGTTTTCACATTGGCCTGTGATAGCGCCACCAGGAGGCCACTTTGTGCAAAACACATTTTTTGACAGTACACCTACATATTTTGTCCAAACATCATGCAAATTGGTACACAGTCTCTCTAGAGCCATTCAACGAAACAGGTATTTCAGATTTCTCAGACTCCATCCTGATTGGCTAAGATTGGCTTCCAAAGTTCGCAGGAGTGCTCCGTTTCAAACAAAATGCTGCGAATCATGAACACATTGAGTGATTTCCGAAATTTTGCACGCACATTCCCACTAGGCAGAGAAAGACATGCCACTTGGAAATTTTAAACTCAGCCTCATGGTGGCGCTATAACTGGCCGATTAGTGTTTTTACCTATAACTGCATCTGTGTAAAACCTTGTATGCACACTCCCTAGAGGCCAAGGAAAAACCTTTGCCTGGAATTTTTCACATCTGCCCTTTATAGCGCCACCAGGAGGCTGACATATGTAAAACACATTTTCTAATATTACTACATTTCACGCAAATCGGTACACATGATCTCCATAGTCATGTGATCAAGACAGGTTTATTTGATTTCTCATAATCCATCCTGATTGGCTACGATTGGCTTCTAAAGTTTTCAGGAGTAGCCTCCTAAACATTTTGCCAAACATCACACACACTCCTATCCTCCTGGTGGATACTTTTTCTTTTCTTCTTTTTTTCCCCTCCTGCCACATATTGCATTGAGGCATACCTGACTGACATGTGGATGTCACTACATCTCTGTTCATGTACAAACAGCCTATGCTGAGATACCACACAGCTGATCTTAATATGCTTTAATTAAGGGGGGAAAAATGAACGAGTTAGTTGACATTTCAAGATATGTTTGGAGTGGACATGAGGAGATTTTAGGCTGCAGGAAAAGCAGCACGTCACCTCTGTTAATCCCCACATCCCTGTGATAATGAATAATGATCATATCACATAATTATTCTCATATTCTGTCTGTAAATGGTTGCTTTCATAGCTGTTTCCTCAGCAGAAACGTTTGTTCTCCCCTTTCTTATTTCAATGGTTTAAGTTTCCAGACGTCTACCAGCCTGTAGTGTAGATGGATGGATGGATGGATGGATGGATGGATGCAACAAATGCCTAGTCTGCATGCTTACTGTCTTATTTCATGTGAGTAGCAAGTACTGTACTCGACTATTCCTAACAATGAGAATGGATCATTCATACAAACTGTGGGCATAAAAGGAGATGTGAGAATTAACCCCTCTCCCACCGGCTGCAGTATGTTGGTTACTTGTTCACATGATTTGTTACTTAGATTTTATTTTATTGACCACTAATGTTAAGAATTATATTTATGTTTAGACAGATGCTATGCTTACCTGGTATCCAAGATTATTCAATTCAATTCAATTTTATTAAAGTGTCAAATCACAAGAATACTTTACATGTAGAGCAGAAACCCAGCATTCTCACCCTGAGCAAGCAATTTAAGCATTATTTCAGCCAGAATACACTGTTCTTTGAACTCTACTTAAGTTGCAATTTACCTGGTTGTTGACTACGGTTCGAGCATTCTCTGCTTATACTCTGATTTCACTCTTTCGCTCTGGAGGAACACTGTCTGCTAAATGTCAAATTTTAAAAGACATTTATTGGATACAAATGAAGCTGTTAAGTGTACTGATGCGAATAAAGGGAAGAGGGGTGTGGCAGGAGTGGAAAATTGATGCGAGAGAGACAGAGGAATACTGAAAGATTGGAGGGAGGAAATGGCTCAAAGACGAAGTAGAATAAGGCAGAGGGTGAGTGGAGGGGGGAAAGAAAGGGAGAGGTGGGGGGAGAAGGAGTGTGGGGATGTGGAAGAGAGGTAGGAGGTGAAAGCAAGGTAAATAATAATAAAGTCTATCAGAGGAAAGAGGTCATTTAGATCTTTTAGATCTACTTCATGGCCACTAACCCATGCAATCCAGCAGTACCCCAGAGTAGACTGACTGACTGACTGAATGTGTGGCATGGCCAGACTAAAATCACTGCATAGATATTAGTCTGGAATTTCGATGTGGAAGATTTATTACCAAGGGGCTGTTACAAACAAATTTATTCCAACTTCATAGCAAACTAGAAAAAGTGCCCCTCGGGGCACAGGTCTCCACCAGGTCAGGTGAGGTTATTGTGGCCTCCTGGTGGCGCTATAATAGGCTAATGTCAAAAGGGTGCCATTTCTTCTTACGCCTTTATGATGACAAGTGGAGGATTTGAGGCATTTTGTTCCAAAAATGTGTTTTGCAAAAATCCACCTGTTGGTGGCGCTATAACAGGCCAATGTGAAAAGGGTGGGATTTATTCCTCAGCCTAGTAGGAAAGTGCGTGAAAGATTGCACTCTGCGTTCATGATTTGAGGGTTTTTGTTCAAAACGGGCCAATCCTGCAAACCTTGGGCCAATTAGGATGGAATATGAAATATCGGACAGATCCATCTTGAGCACATGACTATAGAGATACTGTGTAACGATTTGCGGGATTTTTGGACAGAATCAGTAATAACAAAAAATGTGATTTACAAAAGTCGGCCGTCTGGTGGCGCTATAAAAGGCAGATGTGAAAAATGCAGGTCAAAGGTTTTTCCTTGGCCTCTAGGAATGCAGATCTGTGCAGTTATAGGTAAAACTGTGTAAATATGTGTAAATCAAAAAGTCTCATGTTGAAAAGTGGGCTCTGATTGGTCACCCAGTGTCTGGTTTCCAGGCTAACTGAGTAACAGATAAGCAGACTCACAAAATGGACAGACAGACAGACAGACAGACAGACAGACAGGCAGGCAGGCAGGCAGGCAGGCAGGCAGGCAGACAGACAGACAGACAGACAGACAGACAGACAGACAGACAGACAGACAGACAGACAGACAGACAGACAGACAGACAGACAGACAGACAGACAGACAGACAGACAGACAGACAGACAGGATGTAACCAATGAACTCATGGACATGTTGTAGAGCAGTGGTTCTACAATGTAGAGAAATATACAAACTCAACACAGACCTAAAGATCCAAGCTGCAGGCCCTGGTCAGTGTCATTAGAGATTGCTGTTGGCTAAGCTAATAGTACAAACTTAACACTTTCATATCGAACTCTTGGACGGGCAAGCAAATTCAATGCTAATTTAACTATGAGAGTTAATAATGGGTCAATAATTGTACACTCTCTGTGTTAAATTAACACTAGGTATTTACCAGTGTGGGATTGGACTCTCACTGAACTGTTTAGGTGACTTTGCAGTGACAGCTGGTGTAATTCTCAGATTGTTGTTGCGGTGTCACTCACACACTTGGAGCCTATTTATAAACCCTCCCCTCTACGCTGCACTGGTCAAGATCACATTGCACATGGGACACATTAGGACAGAGTGTGTGTGTGTGTGTGTGTGTGTGTGTGTGTGTGTGTGTGTGTGTGTGTGTGTGTGTGTGTGTGTGTGTGTGTGTGTGTGTGTGTGTGTGTGTGTGTGCGCGCGTGCGTGCGTGTTGGCGGCTTATATTGTAGCACTAACAGTATCCTATATAAACCTATATAAAATATAAAACCGATCCTCTACTGTAAAACGACTCTGTACTGTAACTATCACATCCATACCACTGGAATCCTAGTGGCTTGTTCAGCTGATGGACACTGATGATACTTGTGGAAGTAATTTGGGGGTGAAGTGGTTACTGAAAATACATTTGGAAATGCAGTACACCCAGACAAACTGACTGGCTGACTGGCTGGCTGGCTGACTGACTGACTGACTAAATGGTACCCAGGAAGCTAGAGCAAAACAGGTAATAATCACGATAAGACTCATGTATATTCATGGGATGAATTAAATAAATATGGCATGTTAGGTAATGAGGAACTATTCTGACTGTAGCTACAAAAAAATCCACATCAACTCAATTTCATTGTAACTATTAAAGATATTTGATAGAAATTCATAATTCTTTAATGCCAGATTTAGCCAATTTGACCGCAAATGTCCCATGCAAATTGCTAGCCTAGACACTCAGCCAGCTATGCATGCTCTGTGAGACTCAGCACAGCAGATTTTTATTTTGATTAGGTGTTCCATCATGCTCATTTCAGCACGGGTAAATCGCTATTTCAACCAATCAGATTGCTTCCTCAAAACTACCTGAGGGTACAAGCTAACAACAATGCATAGCAATGCAACACACTGTTGGCTCATAGATTGGCTATTTCTGGCTTGCAACAACAATGATCAAGGTTTAGTTTCTCCTTGGTGTTTCCCTCCCATTTCTCCCTCGATCCTCTCTCATCTCTCCTCATCACTTTACTCCTCCACTCTCATCTCCTCTCCTGTTTATGTAATCCCGCTAGTGATCGTTTTGCTTTAAGGGTCTCTCTCTCTCTCTCTCTCTCTCTCTCTCTCTGTCTTTTCACTCTCCTGTTGTCAGGAGTTCCTCAGGGATTTTACAGCCATACTGTATAAAAAGTGGGGACACGTGGTAGACTGGGCTGGGCTGCTTATAACTAATAAATGAGCATATGGGTTAAAAACAAATACCAAGATTAAAGAAGCACGTATGTGAAAAACATTATTTAAGCTAACGTGACTTACTGACTTCACAGTTCACACCCTAGTAAATGCGAATATGCAAAGTAAATCTAACGTGTGTTGGAGTTGCAAAGAAAGTATTACTGTCCTTTTCATTGTTTTGAAACTAGAAAAAAGATTATCTGGAAGTCGAATCTTACAGTTTTTCATGATTGTTAATATAGAAAAATCGAACATTTGGCACAATTAGCACAACCTTCACTTCATGTACCTAATCGCTCGACACAATTTGCACTACATCACACTCCCTTATCTGCATTATACTTGCATCTTATACTTTCCTTCTTTACACTCTGATGTATACACATCACCTTGTTGTCCAAACACTACACACAATGTTCAGTTATTGCACACACTTAACACGTAAAATCTCAAAGCAACCTACAACACACAACTATTCAAATATCTAAACATTCAGGTTTGGTGAGCATTTGTTGGTAACACTTGACCACATAGATAAATGGTAAATGGTGCATTTATATAGCGCCTTTATCCAAGGCGCTTTACATAGTTGTGCATTACATTCACCCATTCACACACACATTCATACACCAATGGCAGCTGAAACCATGGAAGGCACCAACCAGCACATCAGGAGCAATTAGGGGTTCAGTGTCTTGCTCAAGGACACTTCAACACTAACTCTGGGGGAGCCCGGGTTCAAACTGGCGACCTTGCGGTTACCATCCGGAAACTCTACCCCTGAGCCACCGCCCCACAGTGAATCGACTACATTGTCATCTGGGACAATGTGAGCTTCCACCAGGCTGCTCAAGTGCGTGAGTGGTTCCAGGACCACCCATATTCCGTTCTATACCTTTCACTATTCTCCTTTCCTGAATCCTAGAGTTCTTTACAGCTTGGAGGTAGAAGAATGGAACCCACAGCAGGCCGGTTTACAGTAATAAAATAAAAAAATAAACAAATAAATACAACTTTTTTGGGCTGCATATTTGTGTGCTGTTTTATGTTTGACTATGAAAAAGTGAGCCTACACTGGGTCATTTTACAAAAGGAGAAATGGCTCATTCTCCATAGTCATTGTCATTTATGTGTGTTCCATTTCTATGATTGTGTTTTTAATTTTGCACTTCATTGTGTTGTGAATGCTTGGTATAGTGTTGCTTAGTGTACTCAATGAATGGTATGTGTGTGTCACTTGAAAATATGGCTGTGTGTACCAAATGAAAACACGAGTTCCATTTTGGGAACAATTAAGAGATTTGATAGCAAAGAGTCATCTTGCAAAAAAGGAGAGTCAGGGTTTAGCATTTTGTGAGGTTTTCAGTTTTGTGTATGCAGTTTTGAGAAAGCTGTTATTGTTTTGAAAATCGTGTATTAATAATATTGTGAAAAACTGTAATTTCCCAACTCAATTTTTCATTGGCTGTTGTAGATCCATGCACTATACATAACCATAAACGAAAATACATTTGGTGCCTAACCCCCAAATACCTGTACTGTATGTGTGTCAAAGAAAGCAAATGAACAACCACTACCTACTCCCTAGTAAGGAGGTGGTGCTCTATATGGCCGTCAGCAGAAGCCTGAGGTTGAGCTGTATCCCTTCAATGGCTCTGAATGTGTCATTATAATAATATGAGGCAGACATACTGTATTTATGAGGTGGAAAGATGCAGGTTGACCATCATGAGAACAAGACACAGCCGACCCTTCCCTTTAATATACGTGATTCTTGCGTAGTCTGTAGACTAAAGTATTGCACCTATATTTGATCAAAACTCAAAAGAAGTAAATCTGAATCTGAATGCTTTAGTTGTTTTAATAGCTCTGCATGCTTTTGAGTTTCGGAACTGTGTTTAATTCAACTTCAGTTATCCATGTCACCGATCATGCTACATGGCATGAAATGAGAAGGAGAGAATGGTCTTTACTCCTTTTGGAAATATCATTTCACTTACTATTTTCCACTTGCAAATGGCGTTACCTCCTTTCCTCCTGGTTATTTACCATGTCAGTACACTGTAAAAGCCTCTAACGCTGGGGGTGTACAAATGTAACCAAATGGACCCTCTGAGATACAAATGGATAAATTAACACATGTCTGTCACATATCCACACAGCCAAACCATCAGTGTTAATTTAACCC
>NC_136792.1:30961918-31064418 GCF_951216825.1 Electrona antarctica
AAAGACAAAATGTATGTAGATAAGATAGATTTTCTTTAGTTTTTCATCATAAATGTATATGCCCACCCCAGTATTTTATACTGCCATTATTATCATAGTGTATATTTTTATATGAAAATGCTGACATGACCACAAAGTGGTTACTGTAACTCTGTCTGTCGGTTTTATGAATATTTATCCAATGAAATTAAAGGTATTAAAAGCAACCACCCAAGAAAGCATTGCATATCATTAAAGGTATATTCAGTGATTTCACTTAATTCAAATATCACTTATTTTTTTGTTTTGTTGTGATAATCCTCCCTATACTATAGAGTGTTCTGAGCATATAAGGAGTTCCTCCCTGTCCCCAGTGAGTCCATGGGGTCAAAAAACCTTAGGTTTCATTTTTGGCTAGGTTGCACTTCCCCCCACTGTATCTTGTTACCGGGGCAGACCGGGGTTTTTTCCAAATCACCCAAATCCCTAAATGCTCATTTAATAAAGTAATTATTTGATATATTTTTGTGTGTGTAATATTGTATGAGTTTATCATGTATATTCTATTATTATGCGAAAAATAGATGACTAGACAATTTGTGGTATGGTCGAGGAATGCAATTCAAATAATGTAGATACTTCAATTGGATGAATTTGTGTCACTGGCTATCATTGACTAGTGAGTACAGTTTTATTACAATTGACATATAAGTACATTTTGAAAATGTACTTATATGTAAAAGGAACTGTAATTGAGAACAGAAATAGGATCAATAAAACAATAACAACTACAACAACTACTACTAATTCTACTTTGACTACTGTTACCACACATACTGTACACACACAGGCACACACAAATTGTAACGCTGCTGTGGTGTGGAAGAATGTTTTATCAACTGAAAGCTGAATGCTCTCATAAATTCAGTGTCGCATACTGTAGATGGCGTGAGGGCTACCTTTTGTCAACACAGACATTTGGGATTACCTAACCTGAAATATCCTGTTAATAAAGTTAATAAACTGATTGGCTCTTGATAAGAAAGACAGCCATTTAAAGAGGATATGTTGGGGAGGATGTTATCACATGATTTAAAGGGACAATTCATCTCTTTTGCAACAAGATCTTATTTTAATAATGTTTAGGACACAAGAAACACTTTCCTGGGGGTTTTGATGTGTTTAATATGTGTTTTAGATAATGTATTTTAGTCGTGACACCATGTTCATGACCAAAACTTGTCATGAAAATGTGGTCTCACTTCCTTCCTGGACTACAAGTCACACCCTAGGTCACACCTCCACGCAGCCTCCCCCTCTCCACAAGGAGGGGCAGTGCACCAAAGCATTATGGGCATTCCGCAACCCAGTCAAACCCTAGTCAAACACACAGAAGTCATAATTTGTATGGCCATAGGGTGCAGATTTGAAATTGTGCTATAATGTTATCTACTACAAATACTATTAACATAGAGTGACTCCAGTTTCTATAACCCTAAATCTAACCCTAACCCTAACCACAGTCTTAACCGGCCACGTAAGTCCCCTAACCTAATATCAGTCTTAACCAGCCATGTAAGTCAGCTTCACAATGTTTTCGCTTCGGTGGCAGTCATTTCACTTCCACATTTCCTAGTTGCCTATAGCGTGTGAAAACGTGTACGTCACCAAGAGGAGTGCGGCGTCTGAAAAGCTAGGGACGGCCCTCTCGTGGGCATTAAATTCTAGCGATTCTACGTCTTTTTGTAAACTCGTCAATCTGGGTTCCTTGGTGCTGTCTCCATGCTGGAAAGCTGAAAATCTATTTCCGTTTTCTGGCTCATTCCCTCGACGTGACCTGCTGTGGCACTTATTTACTGAGCAAGTCTTCACCATTGTGAGGTCAGTTTAAAAAAAGAACGTATACAAGCACACTGGATAGTCGCTCAATGTAAACAAACCAGACAAGCCAACAAGTATGGCGGCCGCTACCACGTGACACATATGTTGACGCCCCCTCCAGGAGATTTTGGTACACACTATACTCGTGATAGGCAGTATATGTGGAAATGTCCATACTGGCTGGTCCAGATAAGAATATACTGGTGATTATCGGTTGATAACATTCGAAGTGGGTGGCAAGTCAGTCAAACCTCCTGTCAGCTGGGAGGCTATGATAAATTACTTGGGGATGTTCCCTGTGCTCATGACAAGCTCCACGTTTTACCCTATTCCTCCATTGCACTCTTATGCCATACTCAGGGTGGGAAACCCCACACTAACAGGACCAAATGTAATCAGAGTATATCCTTTATCAGTACTCTGCCTTTCCCAATAGGATATGTTGCCCATGCTCCCTTATATAAAATAATACTCATATCATTCACATCTTGTTGCATTGAAGTTATAGACAACTGATAATTCTAGCCTGAAATGAAATGATTACTATATTTACCCAGGGTATCTGGGCTAAGCTCAAGAACTTGTTTCCAGCCAGGCCCTGCTCATAGAACATTTCATCGTAGTGGTTCAATGCCTTGTTCAAGGGCACTTCAGCGGTGGTAATTTTAACGTGTCGGGCCGCTGATTCGAACTGGCGACCTTCCGGTATCAAGACCGCTCCGCAATCCGTTCGGCCACCGCTGCCTAACTCACATCTTGTTGCATTGAAGTTATAGACAACTGATAATTCTAGCCTAACTCACATCTTGTTGCATTGAAGTTATAGACAACTGATAATTCTAGCCTAACTCACATCTTGTTGCATTGAAGTTATAGACAACTGATCATTCTAGCCTAACTCACATCTTGTTGCATTGAAGTTATATAGACAACTGATAATTCTAGCCTAACTCACATCTTGTTGCATTGAAGTTATAGACAACTGATAATTCTAGCCTAACTCACATCTTGTTGCATTGAAGTTATAGACAATTGATAATTCTAGCCTAACTCACATCTTGTTGCATTGAAGTTATAGACAACTGATAATTCTAGCCTAACTCACATCTTGTTGCATTGAAGTTATAGACAACTGATCATTCTAGCCTAACTCACATCTTGTTGCATTGAAGTTATATAGACAACTGATAATTCTAGCCTAACTCACATCTTGTTGCATTGAAGTTATAGACAACTGATAATTCTAGCCTAACTCACATCTTGTTGCATTGAAGTTATAGACAATTGATAATTCTAGCCTAACTCACATCTTGTTGCATTGAAGTTATAGACAACTGATAATTCTAGCCTAACTCACAATCTCAGCCACTGGGGAAAAAACACTTTTCAGGGGAGAGGGGGGAAAGCTTTTGAATTTAAAGACATAGTTTTAGTGATGTATAGCGTGTGAAAACGTGTACGTCACCAAGAGGGGGGCGGCGTCTGAAAAGCTAGGGTTGGCCCTCTCGTGGGCATTCAATTCTAGCCCACATCACTCAGGTGGTATGTTTTTGTAAATATTGAGCTCGTTCTTGGCGACAACATAGTGAACCAACACCAGGATGGATAGAAAGAACGTCGGGCCCAAATACATTACAAGGACAAGGAAAATGTTGTGAACAAACACGGCTGTGCTTAGATACTTTGTTGAACGTTATGTCTCTGCGCCTGTGCACCGTACAGCCGAGATCCAAGCCATTCTACGTATTTTTGTAAACTCGTCAATCGGGGTTCCTTGATGCTGTCTCCATGCTGGAAAGCTGAACATCTAATTCCGTTTTCTGGCTCATTTCCTCGACGCGACCTGCTGTGGCACTTATTTACTGAGCAAGTCTGCACCATTGTGAGGTCAGTTTAAAAAAAAGAACGTATACAAAGCACACGGATAGTCGCTCAATGTAAACAAACCAGACAAGCCAGCAAGTATGGCGGCCGCTACCACGTGACACATATGTTGACGCCCCCCTCCAGGAGTTTTGGTACACCCTATACATGCATGAGAGGTTCAGTGTACCAACCCGACAAATGCAGCCCTTTCAATGGTGGCAATTGGGATGTTTACTGATACAAGGCATATAAAAGGCAACCAACATGTCAACGTTTTCAGCTGTTGATGAGACAGGTTAACCAGGCCATGAATACTTGAATACGTTCTTTAAATTCTCCAGCCATCCAACTAGTACAAGTTACCAAGTTAAGATTGGGTCGAGTTAGTCATTATGATTCCCTCTCTACCGCAGCGAGTTGTTTTGCTCATTTTGCTCTGTCAAGTAGCGAAACAGAGATAGAGAGTGGGGGGTGACAGAGAAACAGAGATAGAGAGTGGGGGGTGACAGAGAAACAGAGATAGAGACTGGGGGGTGACAGAGAAACAGAGATAGAGACTGGGGGGTGACAGAGAAACAGAGATAGAGAGTGGGGGGTGACAGAGAAACAGAGATAGAGACTGGGGGGTGACAGAGAAAGAGAGAGAGATACAGACAGTAAAATCCTCAGGGTTCATTTAATTCCACTATAGAGTCAAATTAACACTGCATAT
Source organism: Electrona antarctica (assembly GCF_951216825.1). Lineage (NCBI taxonomy): Eukaryota > Metazoa > Chordata > Actinopteri > Myctophiformes > Myctophidae > Electrona > Electrona antarctica. The sequence goes on from NC_136792.1 coordinate 30,966,357, forward strand.
TTGACCGTGAGGAGGGTGAACTGGAAAGGGCAGGAGTGTTATAAACAAAGATAAATGAAGTGAATTAGAATGAGACTCACACATACAGGTAGAGGGAAGGGCAGGTTAAAGGCATGCTGTAGGTGAGAGGAACTCACCCAGACACAGGGTCAGCACCAGACCAGCATGAAGAAGATGGCCCGATGTCCATCGCCTGCAGACACCCACACCACTGCTGTCTTTTGACGCCATGGCTCTGTCTGTCTGTCTGTCTGTCTGTCTGTCTGTCTGTCTGTCTGTCTGTCTGTGATTCAGTGTCTGTCTGCCTGTTTGCTGTCTGTCCAGTCTGGAGTCAAGTCCAGTGCTGTGTAAACGTATATGTCTTTCAAGATGTCCGTGTGTGTGTGTGCGTGTGTGTGTGCGTGTGTGTGTGTGTGTGTGTGTGTGTGTGTTTGGGTGTGTGTGTGTGTATGTGTGTATGTGTGTGGGAGTGTGGGACACTGATCTAGAGTCTGATCCCAGATCAGTCCCCTCCCCTCCCTCTATCGCACCACTCTCCTCCTCTGCAAGCTGTCCCAGCAATGAACAGAAAGAGAGAGAGACAGAGACACAAACACACAGAGAGAGAGAGAGAGAGCAGGGGATAAATTCCTTCAGGGCACCCTGTATCTTCCACTTGTGTCCCTTGTGCTGTGGCTGTGTGCTGCAGGTAGCCCAGGAACGTAGACGGATGGAAAGACAAGACAAGGCGGGGGTGAAGAAGACATCAATGCCCGATCCAATAGTATGGCAACTGAATGGAGAATTCAGCCTCCCTCTCCCACATCATCTCTCTTCTCCGCGGTGGCAGTCGTCGCTGTGGAGATTATCCAGCCAAGGCAGTGTACGCGAGGCAGGCGGGTCCTGGAGAGGAGGTGCTGGTGGTGTTGCACTGCTACAGCAGTGTAGTAGTTGGGTAGCTCCACTACGCAGCTAGAGAGGTGGGATCACTGAGGAGCCTCACAGAGGGAGACATACGTAGGCTGAAGGAGGGGGTTGGGGAGAGAGAGAGAGAGAGAGAGAGAGAGAGAGAGAGAGGGGAAAGCAGCGAGCGTGCGTCTCCCAAGCCGGCGCAGAGAGAAATGAGCAGTGAAGAGCTACTGCAGAGGTAGAGAGAGATCGAGGAATGGAGAGAGAGAGGTAGAAATAAATATATATATATTTATATATACAGTATATATAGAGACAGGATGGTGTAACTAGGGCACCGAGACTGACTGGGACATATTTACATACGAGAAAAGGGTAGAGAGATGGTAGTGATAATAATAGATAAAGAGAGGTAGAGATAGAGAGAGAATAAAAGTGCACAGAAATAAGGAGAGAGCAGGGCAGATTATATCACATACCGCACACACTTAACACACGCTCGCATGCATGCACACACACACACGCACGCACGCACGCACGCACGCAGGCAGGCAGGCAGGCACGCGCGCACGCACGCACGCACGCGCGCACGCACGCACGCGCGCGCGCAGCCTGGCTGAGTCAGCATTACTCCAGAGGGTCTCAGACAGAGAGATATGGGCTGGTCTCTTCTTTCACACCAAATATACATCTCTTTATTGCTGTCACTGCTTCTCCTCTTTCACAAGCTCCTGTCTTACTCTTGCTTTTGTCTCGGTCTCTGCTAACATGCAGTAACATGCGTAAAACTATATACCCCAAGTGGTTTTTAAATCATGGTGGCCACTGTGTGACCTTACTCTTGAACGAACTCTTGAATATCCATTTAGGGTCCGACCATATGGGAATGGCCCCACCATTTTGTATTATCTTCCAAATAATCTTTTTTGGGGGAGGCACGATGGCACAGTCAGTAGCACTGTCGCTTCACAGCTAGAAGGTCCTGAGTTCGATTCCCACGTAATCAGCGCCCATATACCCTAGGTGGGGTTGGTGAAAGGGCCTTTCTATGTGGAGTTTGCATGTTCTCTCCGTGTCCCCTAGGGTAGTTACCCTCACAAAAAACATGCAGTAATGCTGGTCTCTATACTGCCTCCCCCTGGTCAGCCAGGGCATCTGATGGAGGGGAAAGGAACTGGTTGGAATATATGTGTTCTTTCTACACGCTACATCCTACCGGGGAAACTTCCCCGGTAGGATGATAAGAAGCGGCCTGCTCACTCCTCATGCATTGAAAGAAGCATGGGCTCAGTTCGGGGCTCTCCCCAGGTTGTCAGAGGGAGAGTAGCACCCATAATTACAGCTTAGGGCAATTGGCACCGGGTGAAAACATAAAATAAAATAAGATAAACAATCATGCAACACATTTTATCAAGATGTATCAATCATATTTTTAGATTCCATTTTGATTGGTTATTTTGGCTTCCAAAGTTTGCAGGAGGGGCCCATTTGGTGAAGAATTAATGCCACAAATTATGAATGTACCGTCCAATGTTCTCCCAATTTTAATAACACATCAAGGGGCCTCTATACATTACAGAGCCAAAAGCGATTTCACTTCCAAGGGGATGTGAAAGGAGGGACACCCGTGTGCGGGTGTCCCTCCTTTCACATTGTATATGCCTCGTCATCATCGCACCTGCTCCAAACCTACCGGGTGTGCGGAAGTCATCTCTTTATACTTCCAAGGGGATGCCACATGATGTCATGCTCATGGGGGCATGCTGAAAACATGAATAAGATAAAAAATAAAAAGTCCATAGACTTGGCTGCCCTCAAACAAATAGGTGGGACCTATTCTTACTAAAATTGACATAATATATTATGAAGGCAACATTCAATCATACCCAAATTTGAATCACATGCTGAGGGACCTCAAAGCAAGTTAAGCAACCCTACAACCACAGCTTCCTTGTGTCTGACACAGCCTTGCGTATAGGTAAGGCCTGGTGCAGACCGGCACTGCAAGGAGAGAAATTTGCTAGTTGTAATATTATAAGTCCCACTCCCAGCTGTGTAGAGCTCTCTCCTTTGGACCACACAATCATGGGTTCGATGCCAACTCAGCATATGAGTAGCACGGATTGGATGCGGAAAGTCTTGTGGTATAAGTACTGAGAGCTGATGGTGGCTGTGGCAGTCCGGGATAGGCTCCTGTGTTCTCGTCTGATATAGGGGGTGGCGGTGGCTCAGGGGTAGAGTGCCTGGATGGGAACCGCAAGGTTGCCAGTTCGAACCCGGGCTCCCCAGAGTTTATCTAAGCTCATCTCGCTCAAGAATCGCCTATGGGTGGCGCCATTTCCATGGCGTAAACACAGAACATTCCATATACTCATGAAACAATATTTGATTGGGTCGTGCAACTGTCTGTCACGGTGTGGCTGCCGGTTCCACCCGGAGTCCTTAAAAGCAGCCCACCAACCGGAAGACAACATTCCTGCTTTTTTCTGTGTGTGATACAGACGTTCTTTCTAAGACTACCATAATACTCCGTTGAAAGTTGTATTCCCCTTGGACGAGTGCTCTCACTTGTACCCTGGAATTCGCGGTGAAAACCCGGTGGTCTTACACTCACGAACGAAGAAGCGAAACGTGTCGGAAGACCGTACGTTAGCCGCGAAGCTCCGTCTGGCCCTCGGAAGAAGAACCAGCCGGCAATAGACGAGCCACAGCCGCTCGTCGGAAAGAAGCCCTCAGCCCAGCGGCCTGCAGAAGTCTCTCAAACCGCGCTGCTCTGCCACGGTGAGTTGAACAGCCTCCGTTTTACAACCTCAGATTGTTAGCTCAGTTTTCCCCTGTTTCTCCGTTCTACCGTCGGAAACTGTTTAGGGACCTTGCTAGCTAACACGCGGTTTACAGACTCTCTCTCAGCCCACGCTGAACCACGCTCTTTCCCGCTACGCTGTGTCGCGAGACCCCGTTAGCTAGGAAGCCCCGCTACAAGAAGCACAGGCTTCCAGAAGGCCTTGCGGCCTACCGCTAGTTCGGCAACGTGCCGCTGCTCTGTGTCGGAAGACCCTAGCTACTAGCTAGCTACTATCTAGAGGCCCTTTTAGCTACTTATAGCCTCCCTAGCTACTTTCGGATACTTCTGTTACCTCTAGCTGTCACGGTACGCTCCTCTGCCCTTGGACTTTGTCTGTGTTTTGGGACTTATTATTTGTATTTGTGTTCTGTACCTTATTTTGTAGTAGTGTTCTGTGAATTCCTGTCTGCCTTGTTTTCTGTCTCCTGCCTTGTCTCACCTCCCTGTGATTAGTGTAGTGTTCTCCTCCTGTGTCATGTTAGTCTCCCAGCCTATCCCAGTGTTGATTGTGTGTTTCAGTTCACCTGTGTGTAGTTAGTCTTGTCTATATATATGCCCCAGTGTTTTCAGTTCCTTGTCGGTTCGTCGTCGTAAGTGACGTGGTTATTTTCTTGTGTTTTCCTAGTCATGCCAAGTCCTTGTTATTTCCAAGTGTTTTCACAGTGTGAGTTTTGAGTATTAAAACCTCTTGAATATTCATCTTGCCTGTGCCTGGTTCGTTCTGCACCTGAGTCCTACATCTCCAGAACCACATCGGGACAGTACGAACCGACCAAGATGGACTCAGCAGAACGAAAGCTCTTTCAGCAGAAGGTACAGGAGTTTGATTATGCCGTGAATTACCTCATTGCTTCACCTCCCAGCCAGCATGCTGAGCTGCTGGGGAGGATTTCAGCCCAGCAGAAATGGCTTGGTGAGAGGCCGTGGGTGAGCCACTTCATTCCTCACCTTGAAGTGGTCAAGAAAAGGCTGAATAGCTTTCAGCTGTCCAGTTCTGGCCCCCCTGCTTCCCAGCCTGCTTGTGACCAGCCCCAGTCAATCAGACTCGGGTTTGTGGGCCTCCAGCCTGCATCTGCTTCTGCCATCCACACTCCTGCACCACTGGAAGACCAGCCTATGAGCCTGCTTGCCTACTTTTGTAGGAAGGTAAAGATTCCTGTCTATCCTGAGCCGACCCCCGTCCAGGACCCATATGAGGGGTCACGCTTGGCCCTTTGTGTGGGGAACCATGGGCCGGCCAGGAGAAGGCGTGGTCGCCATGGCTCTCAACATCCTCCCAGTGGTCTCCAAGGCACCCCACTGCCCAGCTCTCTGCCTGCAGCCCCGTCTGCAGCCCAGGCTCCTCCACCTGCAGTCCCGTCTGCAGCCCCAGCTCCTCCACCTGCAGTCCCGTCTGCAGCCCCAGCTCCTCTACCTGCAGTCCCGTCTGCAGCCCCAGCTCCTCCACCTGCAGTCCCGTCTGCAGCCCCAGCTCCTCCACCTGCAGTCCCGTCTGCAGCCCCAGCTCCTCCACCTGCAGTCCCGTCTGCAGCCCCAGCTCCTCCACCTGCAGTCCCGTCTGCAGCCCCAGCTCCTCCACCTGCAGTCCCGTCTGCAGCCCCAGCTCCTCCACCTGCAGCCCCAGCTCCTCCGCCTGCAGTCCTGCCTATGCAGCTCTCCTCCGAGGCCCCGTCGCTGCAGCTCGCCTCTGAGGCCCCGTCACTGCAGCTCGCCTCTGAGGCCCCGTCGCTGCAGCTCACCTCTGAGGCCCCGTCACTGCAGCTCACCTCTGAGGCCCCGTCGCTGCAGCGCACCTCTGAGGCCCCGTCGCTGCAGCTCACCTCTGAGGCCCCGTCGCTGCAGCTCACCTCTGAGGCCCCGTCGCTGCAGCTCACCTCTGAGGCCCCGTCGCTGCAGCGCACCTCTGAGGCCCCGTCGCTGCAGCTCACCTCTGAGGCCCCATCGCTGCAGCTCACCTCTGAGGCCCCGTCGCTGCAGCTCGCCTCCTCTCAGGCCCTGCCGCTGAAGCCCGCTGCCACTGAGGCTCCGCTGCCGCAACTCTGCGCCCCAATGACTGTGTCACCCAGTTGTCCCGTGCCTGTGCTGCCTGGCCCTCTGCTGCCCAGTACTCCGAAGTGGCCCCACCTGTCTGGTCGTCCTCCAGACTCTCCTCCCAAGCGGCCGGGCCGACCTCACTGGTTTCCTGGGTGGCTCCGCCCATCTGGTCGACCTCCGGACCCTCCTAAGCGGCCGTGCCAACATCACAGCTTGCCTGGGTGGCTCCGCCCATGTGGCCGTCCTCCTGACCCTTTTCCCAAGTGGCCAGGCCAACTTCACTGTCCTCCTGGGTGGTTCCAACTGCCTGGCCGTCCTCCAGACCAACTCCACCCTTCAGTTCAACCTGGCCATCCATCTGGGGTCCTTGTCCCCAGACCCCTTTTCCTCTGTCCCCTCCTCCAGACCCCCTCCACCCACCCGGCTCAATGTTCCTTGTCTGAGTTTTGGGACATCTGGAAGCTGTCCGTCGAGGGGGAGGTACTGTCACGGTACGCTCCTCTGCCCTTGGACTTTGTCTGTGTTTTGGGACTTATTATTTGTATTTGTGTTCTGTACCTTATTTTGTAGTAGTGTTCTGTGAATTCCTGTCTGCCTTGTTTTCTGTCTCCTGCCTTGTCTCACCTCCCTGTGATTAGTGTAGTGTTCTCCTCCTGTGTCATGTTAGTCTCCCAGCCTATCCCAGTGTTGATTGTGTGTTTCAGTTCACCTGTGTGTAGTTAGTCTTGTCTATATATATATGCCCCAGTGTTTTCAGTTCCTTGTCGGTTCGTCGTCGTAAGTGACGTGGTTATTTTCTTGTGTTTTCCTAGTCATGCCAAGTCCTTGTTATTTCCAAGTGTTTTCACAGTGTGAGTTTTGAGTATTAAAACCTCTTGAATATTCATCTTGCCTGTGCCTGGTTCGTTCTGCACCTGAGTCCTACATCTCCAGAACCACATCGTGACACTAGCTACTGTAGGCTACCTTTGGCTTTGTTTGTGTCTAATTGTAGCTATTTCTAAGCCGCTTCTAGCTACATCTAGCAACTTTGTAGCTATGTACTAGCTACTTCTAGCTACTTCTAGCTACTTTCCCCTCTGGGCTTCATGGGACACCGCGCTTGGCCTACAAGACCCTTTCCTTGTGTCGGAAGACCCTGGTTAGTTTTCTAGCCTTAACTACACCTCAGTGGACGGTTGAAAAACTACACTAGGCAACATGGCTACTGGCGGTGACGCTACACAGCGCAACCAGGCCCAGGATTGACCGTCAGCGTGTGTGCTTCAGTCGCAGCTGCGACAGAACCCTGGCAGCAGACGACCCGCACACCTCGTGCATGTTCTGTTTAGGCCTTGAGCATGCTCGTCAGGCCTTTGAAACACATGGTTACTGTCCATGCTGCCTTGTCCTCTCTACTAAGGACAAGGGTCGCCGCCTCTCACGTGTCGGAGCGCACTTCAGGAGGATCCTCAGCGCTGATGACCCCATCAGGGGTCCCGACGGAGATGGAGGTTTCGACCTCAGAGCTGGCCTCCCCCGTGCGGTCGTTGACCCTTGGCCTAACCTTCCTCCCCCTAGTGGGAGGATCCCTGCCAAGTCCAGCTCCACTGTGACCAAGCCTCGGGCCTGCCCCACGGCGACAGTCACAAGGCGTGATTTGGACCGTGGGTCTAAATCACCAGCCAGGAAGGCGGCGAAGAGGGCCCCATCCCCCCGTCACGGGAGGGAGCCCCGCAAGGACGCCCCGCAAGGACGCCAACCCCAACCGGCGCCTAGACGTCGCCAGCTGGCCGCGTCCTTCACCAACGCTTGGACTGACAGAGCCGGAAGGGCCCACAGTCCTGATACCTACTACAGCTCCACTGGCGCTGCTAGAGCCGAAACGGCCCGCAGCCCCGACCGTGTTGTCTATCCCCCACAGCGTCTCAGTGACACCTGGGGCGAGGAGATGGATGAGGTGGATCCTCGAGACGACTTGCCTTCATACCAGGACCCTCCAGAGGATTACACGGTCTTGGACGAAGTGTACTCGTCCAACGAAGAGGACGACTACGACGGGACAGGAGATCTCGGGTCCCCTGACCCCGATGTCGTCCTGGACCGTGGCATGCCCTTCGGTGACCTGCCGGACACCGACCGAGCGTACCCGGACAACAGGGAGCCGCAGAGCAAGTGACACCGTCCCCGTCCCAGGGGAGACGAGACCAGACGTCCCCCCTCCCCCCCCGAGCCTGGATTTGAGTGTTGTGGCCACGGCCCAGGAAGAGGCGTAGGCTTGCGACGCAGGCCGTCACCACGGGTGGCCCTGCAACCTATTGTCCAAGTGTTGTTGTTTCCAATGTTAATGTCAAATGTTTTCCTGTAATAAAGGCTATGCCATTAAAAACAAAACAACAACAACAACATCGGGGGGACATGAACCCACTGCCAGGAGTAGCCCCGGGGCTCTCCGAAACAGTGGGACGGGACTTTGGCCTTGTGACCGGCCTAAGCGCCACCGGCAGGACGGGTCATGCCGAAAGTTTCTCTGGTCCACCAGGGGGCGCCAGCCCTGCGCGACTACGCGCTCCCCTGGCGATGGAGAACCCCCTTGCGCGTCGCCTGACACAGTGGGAACTGTGTGGAGCGTCTCCTTGGGTTCTCCGCACTATAGCGAGGGGTTACAGGCTCCAGTTCGCTATGAGACCCCCCGCATTCGGAGAAGTCCTCTACTCCGATGCACGCGGTCAAGCGGGTCAGGTTCTCCAGCAGGAGATCAACTCTCTGTTGGAGAAGAAGGCTGTCAGAGAGGTACCCCTGAGCCAGAGTCGCAGCGGGTTTTACTCACGCTACTTCCTGGTCAAGAAAAAGGGGGGGGGGGGGGGCTGCGTCCAATCATGGACCTACGAGCTCTCAATCGGTACCTCAAGACCTTCCGCTTCAAGATGCTGACAGCCAAGTCTCTGGTGCGTTCTATACGCCCAAACGACTGGTTTACATCGATAGACCTGAAAGACGCCTACTTTCACATCCCTATCTACCCAGCTCACAGGAAATTCCTGAGATTTGGCTTCAAGGGGAAGGTGTACGAGTACACAGTTCTCCCCTTCGGGATGTCCCTGAGCCCCAGGGTGTTTGTCAAATGCACCGAGGCGGCTCTAGCCCCTCTACGGCGGCGAGGTCTACGTGTGGCGAGCTACATCGACGACTGGCTTCTGAGCACAGACTCACCACAGGAGGCACTACGGAACACCGCCCGGGTGGTGTCCCACATGTCCTCCTTGGGGTTCACCATCAATCACGAGAAGAGTGTGATGGTGCCCGCCAGGTCGATCAACTTCATAGGCATAGCGCTGGATTCAGTCTCCTTCACCGCTCGGTTGAGTCCGGAGAGGATCGACGCCTTCCTGAAGTGCGTAGCCTTGTTCCAGAGAGGGCACAGACTGCCACTCAGGATCTGCCTACGTATGGCGGGACTGATGGCATCAGCCATCTCTCTGGTGCGGTTGGGCAGACTCCACATGAGACCCTTTCAGCGCTGGCTGAGGTCTCTACGGGTGCCCACCAGATTCCTCTCACGGCGAGTGACGGTCTCCGGGGACTGCACACTCGCCCTGAGATGGTGGTCGGACAGACGGGTCCTGACGGAGGGAGTCCCTCTGGGTCTACCGCTGGTCAGGAAAGTCGTCACCACGGACGCGAGCCTGAGTGGGTGGGGGGCCACCCACGAAGGCAGGTCAGCCAGAGGAATATGGGATGGAACCTTGGAGTCCGCCCATATCAATTATCTGGAACTCCTAGCGGTCTTCCTCGCGTTGCGAGAGTTCGAGCCGCTCATACGGGGTTGTCATGTCCTCGTCCGTACCGACAACACGACAACGATGTGCTACATCAACAGGCAGGGAGGACTGAGGTCCTTACGCCTGCACACGTTGGCATACAGGCTTCTGACTTGGTGCGACGGACGTCTTCTGTCTCTGACAGCCTGCCACGTCCCGGGACTACTGAACGCAGGTGCAGACCTGCTATCCAGAGGTCCTCTCCGTTACAGCAACTGGTCCCTACACCCGGGTGTGGCGGAACAGATCTGGGACAGGTTCGGGACGCCGGTGGCAGACCTGTTCGCGGCAGACGAGAACAAGAAGTGTCCACTCTTTTTCTCCCTGACGGGCTCACCAACGTTGGGACTGGACGCGATGGCACATCGGTGGCCTCAGGGCCTACTCTATGCGTTCCCTCCACTAGAACTGATTCCCTTCACCTTAGCCAGGGTGAGGGTTCAGGGTTCGAACGTGCTCCTAGTGGCTCCGTCCCGGGGGTCCTGGAGGCAGGACATCTTTCCCCTCCTCTACGACCAGCCCTGGCAGCTCCCTCTATGGAGGGATGTGCTTACCCAGGCGGGTCACGAGATATTCCACCGGCGTCCACAGGACTTAGACCTCTGGGTCTGGCCGGTGAAGGGTCGACCCTAGAAGCCACAGGCTTGCCCCCTGGAGTCATTGAGACGATTTTGGGAGCCAGGGCACCTTCGACTAGGCAGCGGTACAACACTGCCTGGAACGTGTTCATGCGCTGGTGCGCGGCGAGGCCGGAACGGGCTGTTCCCTTTCAAGCCTCGGTGGTTCTTATCCTGACTTTCCTGCAGGAATTGCTGGATAGAAATTTGGGGAACTCCTCAGTCAAACTCAATCTGGCGACCATCTCGGCCTACCATGTGGGTATGAACAACAGACCAATAAGTGAAAACGTATTGATTCGTCAGTTCATGAGAGGTGTCAGACGTGCTCGGCCGGTATCTAGATCCTTGGTTCCGTCCTGGGATCTGACTTTGGTGCTGGACGCCCTGTCGAGAGCCCCCTTCGAACCACTGGACACAGTGGGTTTGAAGTTTCTCTCACTAAAGACCGCCCTGCTGGTCGCCTTGACTACAGCGAAGCGATCTAGTGACATGCATGCGCTCTCAGTGAGTCCTAGCTGCATGAGGTTCAGTGGAAACGATACCAGGGTTTCGCTCAGGCCGAACCTGTCGTTCCTGCCTAAGAACTTTCCCTCCGGATGTGCTCCGATGGACTTGGCAGCGTTCCACCCGCCCCCGTTCGCATCAGCGGAGGACAAGAGGCTGAATTGTCTCTGTCCAGTCAGGGCGCTGAGACTGTATATAGACAGGACTGCTGCCTTTAGGAAGGGCAATCAGTTGTTTGTCGCATGGGACCCTCAGAGAAGAGGGAATCCCATAACCAAGGTAAGACTTTCGCAATTGGTTGTGGAAGCCATACAGTTGACCTATGCCGAAAGAGGTCAACCCCAGAGGGGTTGCGGGCTCACTCTACAAGGGGCATGTCTGCATCCTGGGCTCTTGCAAGGGGAGCCTCACTTCAGGATGTGTGTACGGCGGCGAGTTGGTCGTCCCCTTCGACCTTCGCCACGTACTATAACTTGGACGTGGCATCTTCTGGGATTGCTCACGCTGTTCTGGGAGCTGCCGCTAGGTGATGGGACGGTTAGGAATAACGGTCTCACGCGCGCTCCGAGTGATAGATCCTAGGGCACATGAGATGGGAAACCATCAGCCCGTGTCGGAGTGGTTAGACAGTTTACACTGGCTGGCTCCTTCGATAGGATCTTATATAAAAATAAATTTAATTTTATATATGTATATCAAATAAGACTACTGGGCCTGTGGTCCAGATAGCCTCTGTGTCCCTGCATTTTCTGGGGAAGGGGTCCCGGGTCGGGCCTCCTTTTCAACTGGTGGTAGTGATACGGGGGGTTTATGTACACCCTTAGGCGATTCTTGAGCGAGATGAGCTTAGATAAACTCTGGGTTACTTTAGTAACCTCAGTTTATCAAGCGAATCGAGCGAGAGAATCGCCCTTACTACCCTTCTTGCTTAGAAAGAGCACAGAAAAAAGACTGGTTGATAGGAATGTTGTCTTCCGGTTGGTGGGCTGCTTTTAAGGACTCCGGGTGGAACCGGCAGCCACACCGTGACAGTTGCACGACCCAATCAAATATTGTTTCGTGAGTATATGGAATGTTCTGTGTTTACGCCATGGAAATAGCGCCACCCTTAGGCGATTCTCTCGCTCGATTCACTTGATAAACTGAGGTTACTAAAGTAACCCAGAGTTACTGTCGAAGTGTCCTTGAGCAAGACACTGAACCCCTAATTGCTCCCGATGTGCTAGTTGGTGCCTTGCATGGTTTCCGCTGCCATCGGTGTATGAATGGGTGAATGTAATGCACAATCTATGTAAAGCGCCTTGGATAAAAGGCGCTATATAAATGCACCATTTACCATTTACCATTTATACCAACAATAAGCCTCTCCGGCCTACTTACTTCCTAGGCTACTGACCCACAGACACAGACAGACATCTGTGGATTTTTGTTCCTGGACAACCGCCAGTCCGACCAAATTCCCACTTGGCACAACGGGGTCAATCGGTCCGACAGTGCCAGAGTTATTTGTGGGACATGCACAGGTGGTTCATGCAGAGATTCTGTGCATTCTTCAAGGACCTCCATAATGGCATTTAAAATGGGACACAGAGAGACTGACACACAGACAGAAATAAATGAATGGAGATATATAGCAATCTTACTGTAAATACAGTAGAATAAATGCCTAGTTATTTTTGCTACAACCTAATGGATGTGATGATTATGGTAATGAAAGAAATCACATTTTCGGAGAAAGTTACAGGAAATAACTGATATGTCCGATAACACATTTTCATTGGCTCTCTTTTTGTATTGCACATGCAAGCGCACTCTGCTCTCTTACACGCACGCACGCACGCACACACACACAAGGTCAGGTGATTGATCAGTTGGCAACTGATGTCAATGTTCATGTTTCTGACTGACTGACAGACAGGGAGGAGAGAAAGACATTCTACAGAGAGAGGAGGGACAAATGAAACACAATCGTAGATAAATATACTCTCCAACATATTGTAAATCCGTGCACAGCACGCACACACACACACGTCGCACGCACGCACGCACGCACGCATGCACACACACACACACACACACACACACACACACACACACAGGCACTTGCACGCACACACACACACACACACACACACACACACACACACACACACACACACACACACACACACACACCTGCCAATGGACAGGGTGACCTTGGATGCTGTGCACTGAACGTAGACGGAGCCTCAGAGGACATTACACAGATGAGGCCTGAAGAGAGGGAGGGGGGACTGTGAAGACAAGATGGGGGGTGGAAGCAGAGAGAGAGAGAGAGAGAGGGGGGGGGGGGACTGCATGTGAAGACAATATGGGGGTGGAAGCAGAGAGAGAGAGAGGGAGAGAGAGAGAGAGAGAGAGAGAGAGAGAGAGAGACACACACACAGAGAGAGAGAGAGAGAGAGGGGGGGGGGACTGTGAAGACAAGATGGGGGTGGAAGCAGAGAGAGAGAGAGAGAGAGAGAGAGAGAGAGAGAGAGAGAGAGGGGGGGGGGGCAGGGGGAAGAAGTACTGAGTGTGGAGGAGAGAGAGAGAGAGAGAGAGAGAGAGAGAGATACAGAGAGAGAGAGAGAGAGAGAGAGACAGACCGAGCAAACAAAAAGGGAGGAGATTGGGACGGGGTGACAGGAGGGGAGGGAGGTGTGCAGGCAGAGGCAAAGGATGGAGGGAAGAGAAATGGAGGGAGGGAGGGGCTGCATGGAGGTCTTTGTGGGACCCATACACACACAGTTTGAACCTGCTTTCTGTCTCATCGCTTCAACCTGCAGCATCCTCCTCCCCTCCCTCTCAGTCTCTCCCCCTCCTCTCTGCAGCAGCCCAGTGAGTGAGCACATTTCACAGAGCGTCCTGAGTCGAGGATGAGAAGCACGGGGGGGAGGGCCTCACCTCTCTCTCTCTCTCTCTCTTCATCTCTCCCCTCTCATTTTCTCAACCTCGGTCCTCTCCGTCGTCTTGTTAACACCCGCGTCGATGTGGTTTGGTGTCGGGGCTCGCCTTTTCCCTCCTGCTCTGCTCGTCACCCTTTCCTTCGCCTCTCCAATTCCGGCACAGTTTCTGGTAGTTTGTGTCACTGTCATCCGACTGTGTCTGTCTGCTTGTTTGACTGCCTGTGTATCCGTCCGTCCGTCTGTCTGTCCAATGGTGTGGAACTAAAAGCTTCAAAAGGTGAGTGCTGGTAGAAGTTATGAGCAGCGCACGCACGCACGCACGCACGCACGCACGCACGCACGCACGCACGCACACATAGCTTTGGTGCATTATACTGTATAGTTCTTCATGGAAGGAGCTTGTGAATTAGTAGGTTGGAATGTCAGTTGGTACCAGAGTCTCACTGTTGCAACGGTATATGGAATTTAAGGGTATGGCCTCTTGGTGGAGGTTAGGGGTCAGAAGTGGGTTAAGGTGCAACCTGCCATTTTAACATGTTGAGTCTGTCTGTATGTTAGTAAGAGTGCGCGGTTTGAACATGGCTGTGTGTTAAACTTTCACAGAATAAGAAGTGAGAGTGCTAAAACAAATCTTTGAATGATTTGATTTGATTTATTTATTAGATCCCCATTAGCTTTCTGTGAATCACAGCAGCTACTCTTCCTGGGGTCTTAACACATCATCAAAAACATTTTTCCATATTATTACATACGCACATACAACATTCATCCAACATTCATTTAACTTACAATAGAAGACAGTTGGCTGATAAGTGGCCTTGTATATTGCTTTGGATTCCTTGTGTACTGTATAAATATTTTATCGTTGATTAACAATAATTAGGCCTAATTATCGGCCTAATTAAATATACTTTATTGTATAAAATACAATACCAATTGGTATTATTAAAGGGGAGAAATAATCGACCAAAGTTAAGTTTCCAAACTTTTTGTGAGGAGTTTATATAGACCAATTTATTATTTACAAACATTGGGACTGGGCGCACGGGTGACTGTTTCATGTAATCAATTCCCAACAGATCTCCAAACCTGTTGTTTTGGGGAGCGCTGGTTTCAGTTCATTCAACCTCTCTTGTGTGTTGGCTAGTGAGGTGCACCCTAGGAGACATTATGACAGTATTGCGCACAGAGAACAGCTGATATACAAGCTCACATTGCATCGCAGATGCAACTGTTGTGAGCGTAGAGGTCTGCGTGCGTGACACGTATAAATTATACTTGATAGGCAGCAGGTGCGCGTGCAGCCATGGACAAACCGGGGACAAACCCCCCTGGGAGTCGGGACAAACAGGCTCTGCTGCCATCAGTGCCGTGATCATGAGCGCACCTCCCGTTCTTATGACAGTGAATGTAGGTGTGGTTTTGAGGACAACTGCTTTGAATTGCTATTATTGTTCACACACAACAGAATATATTTCAAAAGTGAGAGATCACAATAAAAATCCTAATCATTCTTCCTCCACACTGGGAGAAAAACAGCATCTGAAAGTTTGATGGAGCATTTCTTTACACCTGAGTGCAGTTAGAACTTTTCCATTGCATCTTATGAGATGAGATGCATCTTGTGCTGCCGGCCTGCGCACGCATGCTGGTGCTTATCAGTGTGACATCGTCTCTTAAGGCGTCTATATTGCTCTTTGAATTTTATTAGTGGGCAGTTATATAGTGGGCATTATTACATACACATATTGTAATGTGCTATTTTGTCTTGCACAGAAGAGAAAAGAGGTAGCACATGCTCGTAGTCACGATGCAATACTTTATTTTAAGATGACCAACGTTTCGACAAAAAATGCCTTCTTCAGGGCATGATTTTGTATTGCTAACATTAACATTTCCAGTCATTTCCATTTCACTTCTGTGGCTGACCTGAACTGTATTTATCATCAGAAGAATATTCTTGTTAAGAACTGTTAGCAGCTGATCTAATATTCATTTGCCAAGATCAAACATTATGGCCCTCATTTATCAACGCGATTTGCACCCAAAAATGGGCATACGCCGACATCACAGCAATTCTGGTGTAGTTGTCGTACGTCCATTTTCTGTCGTATAGACAAGCGGAGCAACATTGTCTGACCAGCTGACAGGCTGGTCAGGCATCTAAACATACTGTATGTAAAATGTTTAGCTATAATTAAACTAATAAATAATACATATGAAAAAGATATATTTTGTAAAGGCATGTCATATGAAATTGGTAGGATATATACAAGCAATTAAAAACAATTAGAAGTTACAAGTTAGTTAGAAGCTTAACTTGCTTAATTTAAACAGTTGCATGTGCACATATACATGCAAGGATTAAATTGGGAGCGGCGCGCTGCCTGTGCTGGAATATTTTCATGACACGACAGAGAGACATTGGAGACTGCTGGAGGTGGAGAGTGAAGTCTTCCTTGCCCCTTGCCGTACTGTAGCCGCTGCCTACAGTAACAGCACAGTAGGCCTGTGTGGAGTTATGTCACTGTGCAACCTCCTTGTTTAAGGATAAACCCGACGCAACGATCGAATGTCAACTGTGCCGATCGGGAGACCGCATCGGGAGATATAGGTAACCCAACCAGCCGACCACCACACACCAGTTTACTCATCACTCCATAAACGCTCATATAATTGACAGCCACACTGGCTGGCTATATCTGTCATGACTCCTAAACGTGGTGTCACGAACCACAGTATCAGAGGACACAGTGACAGGAGGAGATGCACTCATTTATTTTTTTGACTCTACCCGTGCTCAAAACAACCCTTATTTTGAAGAGCCAAATATCCATAACCGGGTGTTACGATGACGTAATGCTGTGTGTGGTGTCTTGACCGGTTGTTGTTCTCTCGTTCGGTGCAGAAAAAACACGACCGCGCGCATCACAGCGCCTGCTGTCGGCCGTTGAAAAACCTTGTTTTCACCAGAAACGACATTCATTGCGCCGATGTGGATATACAGGCCATTGAAAGCAGCACATAGAGTGCAAGTGGATGCGCGCGCATCTTCAAAATGGCCGTCCACTGTCACACTTTACACTGGGATGCTAACGAGAGATAGCTATCGATGCGATCCGATCAAAACATGGATTAAAGAATATATACAGCCTAGAAAACGTAGGCTACGCTGTTGGCAAAAGACAAAAGACAAAAGTTAATCTACGCTTTCTACGTAGATTACACACACACACACACACACACACACACACACACACAATGCATAATTGCATATCCCTTGCATGTGTAGTAGCAGAAATCTATGTAGTGGCAGGAGCCTATGTATGCCTTTGAGCCTATGTATGCCTACAAAATTCCCTATAGTTACCTTTATTTCTTGCCTTCTGTGTGCAGGTTTTTCAGGCACCTTTAGTAATTCTACAGGACCTAGCTTATTTTTAGTTCAGGCTCCTGTTTGGGCACCCCCAGTTGTTCAGGACCCCAAGTTGTGTGTACTGTGCATCTTGCATGTATACAGACAAACAGAAGCAACAGAATGTGTTCTTGAAGAAGTAGGTTACAATATAAATGTATTTGTAAAGATTTATGATGAAAGAATTTATATATATATACTGTCCAAAAGTTCGTTTTTTGCTAAGTTATTTACCATGCTAAAGTTGCTAATATTAGCTCCCTGCTTCCCATAGCTTCATGAGGCTCCATTTAAGCTAAGGTTTGAAACTAGCCCGTCTCCGGACCCCCCGGGTTGAGCTCCTTTGGACCTACCACGTAGGGTCCGGTCTCACCGGCTTCACGCGACATGGGATGCAATCTGATTTACCCTGACTTACCCCTCTGCTGCGGTGTGGGTCTCACGCTGACATATTCCAAAAGAAGCATATGGACGCTATAGGATACAACGAACCCTCTCACCCCCCCCCCCCCCCCGAACGGCACAGAAGCCGTTAAGTATTTTTAATGTTTGTACGACCGTTTTGGCAGCTCTGAAATTCTCTCTTGTTGACATCCCATTGTACCGCCTCTCGGCATCTCGGTTGGCTAGCAGCGCCTCCCTACGCGCCTCGTAGGCGCAGCTAGCCAACCGAGATGTCAACAAGGAGGGACCGAAGAGAGAATTTCAGAGCTGGCAAAACGGTCGTACAAACATTAAAAATACTTAACGGCTTCTGTACCGTTCGGGGGGGGGGGGGGGTGAGAGGGTTCGTTGTATCCTATAGCGTCCATATGCTTCGTTTGGAATATGTCAGCGTGACACCCACACCGCAGCACAGGGCTAAGTCAGGGGAAATCAGATTGCATCCCATGTCGCTTGAATCCGGTGAGAAGGAACCCTACATAAAGTCATCAAAATGTCAGAAACTTTAACGTAGGGTTCCGAAAGGAGCTAGTTTGAAACATGACTTGCATATGTCCGTAATTCCTTTAGTATGTGGTTCAGTGTGCTAAAGTTACATTACTAGCCTGTTACCTACACTAGAGCCTATATTGTTCAGCTACATGCTAACTGAGTATAAACTGTATTCATTTTGGCTCTCTTTTATATCCCACATTTTGTACTTCTGTCACTATTTCAGATACCATTCACTTATGAGCAACCCTGTATGTCTGTACTACTATCAACAACATATAAAACTAATAAACACCATCAAGAGTCATCCTTGAGTCCAAGCTCCCTGACCAGAGCCCTGTGGTGGGCATATGCATCATACACCCCCTAAACATAAACAAGCTTGCTGCCTCTATTAGGCTACTAATTTTTACAGTAGGCATTGATGCCGGAGTGAGGTTGCAGAAAATAATTACTCAAAGAAAGTATTACGCATCAATAAGTAAATGTTCAGAAAGTGTTCAGAGAGTCTAGAATGTCCTGAGCTCATTTCTGAGAAGACGTGGGGATAGGGCCTTAAAAGACAGCAACCGCAAACACAGACAGTAGCTATACTCTAGAGGCAGATGTCACAGTGAACTCGGATTTTGCGGGAAAATCAGTTGTTGATGTTGTAGAAATGCTGACCAGTCCCTTGACTGGTGAAAAAAACTGTCCTCGTCAAAAGATATCTTTACTTCAAATGCAAATGAGTGTGAGCCAGACTTGAGCCATGAGATGTTGTTTTAATGACATATTTCAGTCAGTGTGTTGACAGCAATGAAGCAGCACAGAACAGCGATATTGTCCTAAAATAATATTTAAAAAACACGTGACTACAACTGCTTGTGCAAGCATTGGTTTGGTGTCTATACTGTCTGTTGAGGTAATATTCATTAAATATTTAGGGCAGATTCATGAACAGTAGGGAAACATATGACACAGGACATACCTGTATGACTTGTACAAATGTTGTCAGATGTTGTTAAAATTTGCCTTAGATTTGCCCCAAATGTTTAATTGCCATTACCTCACTGGCAGCTATAACATGCGTTGATAGGCAGTGTCCAAAACAGAATTTCTCCAACTAAATAAAATCAATTTATCAAAACGTCATCCTGTAAACGATTGCAATGTAAAATAACCACATTACATCTATTGCTCTATCAATCACCATAACATACTTTAATAAACATTTCAACATTATACAAACTATCAATGTAACAAAAGCAATCAAAAAACAAATACGTAGTGATACTACACATTACAGGTAACTGGCTCGATGACCATGCAAGTTATCGAGACCAAATACAGTAAGTAGGCTACAACCGGCTACAAGTAAAACAACTAAGTGTAAGGGGGGGGGGGTAATGTTTAACCTTCCATACTTTCGCCTACCATACTGTAGTGTACCTACTATTACTGTAAACAAACAAAAATTTATCTGACATTGCACATGGGCATTGACCATTGGCATTGCTGAAAGGGAGGAATCTCCAACTTTTCCCAAATTCTTTCACTTAAAAACAAATTTAAACTGAATTGTAGAGCGTTTAGTTGATTTACCAAGTCATGTCTTGCAAACATACCAAAAATGTCATTCATATGTCATTTGTGCTATGTTAAACCGTAGATTGCACAAATATCACAAATGTCATTACTTTAATTCTAATATTATGACCACTGGCAATTTATGTTTACTTTAGAAGAATAAACAAAAGTGTAGCATATATTCTAAAGCAGTGGTTCTCAAACTTTAGAATATCAAGGACTCCCAGTTTGGTATAGGCCCGGACTCCGATAACTCTCAAAGTTGTAACGACAGTGATTGTGTACAGTATATCATTGCTGTCAGGCAGACACCTCGTATCTCTGTATTTCAACTTAATCTTTTTAACATTTGTAACTTCTTTCGTAATGCCCTACTCCATCATACAAGAGTCGAGTGTCACACATAAGTAGTGAAAATAGATCTATCTATCTAGAGTAACGGCCACTATTGGTTCCTAATCAGTCCTTTAGTCCACGGCTATAGAGTAGCTATCAAATACCAATTTGAAAATGAAGTGAGTATCTGGGTGTCAAAGGTTTTATACTATATTCTGTCATCTTTCAGATTAACTACAGTGTAATGTTTTATACCTTTGCTTTGATATGAATTAATAATCAACTCTGTCATGACTGTCTTTTTCGAAATCATCCTGTGAAGATTATTTCCTGAATCAGTTGGTCAAAAAGGTCATTTGATCACTAACCCCTGTATGCTTAGCAATGTGTACAAAGGTTAAGGAGGTAGTTATTGATAATAGAGGGCAGGTAATTCAGACCACTGCCACTTTTCATTGCAATGTTTAATGCTTTGTTTATGCTCCTCTATTGTACAACAGTTTTGTCTTTCGTTTCATCTCAACATTTTCTTCTCCACTGTTTTGGATCTCAGATCATGCATATTATATGCCTGCTGTAAACGTTTTACATACATATACACAATATTGTATCATATTTTTGTCATACTTTTCATTTCCTACATGTATTCATCATAATCTTAGGTGTTTAAATAATCTTGTATACAAACATATAACATATACATTGTAAACATATCACATTATTGGAATGCATTATAAACATCCCATATCATGTCAATCATTATATAATCATACACATTCTTTATCATAATCATCTTAATAGTATGTTCTTTATATTCTTTTGCTATGCCATGAACATGTCACAGTGTTCCATCTGGATAAATATATGCCATACATTCTTCATGTTAAGAGCTGAAATATAAGCATATTGTAGCATATGCCTATCATCAAAATCTTGTCTATCAGCAGAGATCAATAACACAGTGTTAATTTGTCATGTTGAGATTGTATTACTATAAACTTCTCATAATGTTTGGTCAAACCTTACTGAGGTCATAAATATGTCTTCTATAAGTCAAAATATTATCATTGGGCAACAAAGCAGAATGTGATTGTAGGCACTGGCAGTTACTTGGAATATAATAAGTTCATATTTGTGCTTTAATAAATATACCTGTATAAAGCTCATCTTCAAAAAGTGAGCCAGTAAGTCCAAGCAAGGTCATATAGAGGACAAAGTATACAGCTATTTATCATATTAATCGTGTGCAAAATTGTGGTCAATGACTTATCAAAATGACAAAAAGCCATGGTCCCCATCGATATAGATGACTTAAAATGTGCCCACCAATAATTAGCTCGCATTTTAATAATCCCTATTCTATCGACTCAAATAAAATATGTCATTCCTATATACGGTAGACAGGGATCCATGCTGGGTGAACAGGTGCCTGTCTGCAGTGCACTATAAAAATGGCATGCTTTGCTGTGAGGAAGATTTCATATTCCTAATGGCATGATGCAGTCGGTGCTAAAGTGATATACAAAGTGTTTAAGTGTAGTACCGGTAAGTGTGTTAGGGATGTGTTGGAGCAGAGAGCAATGGAAAAAAACCTTCCATGGCTTCTTTCTAGGACTAGGTGATAAATGTATTGTTATCTTACTCACATACAGAAATACAGAAACACACGCACGCACGCACGCACGCACACACACGCACACACACACACACACACACACACACACACACACACACACACATGCTAGAAGGGGATGGTCACCGAACGATGACTCAAGCAGTGGTTACTATGCATCTTCGGGCAGGGGGTACAAGTCTCTGAAAGAGACGGAGAGGAAAGACGAGAGAAAAAGAGAAAAGAGTATGAGAAAAAAAAACATTTTGACCAAAAAGCAGTGAGATTCATGTCCTAACACATTCCCCGACAGCCTCAGCTCATCCTCTAGAGATGAAGTTGGTAGCAGGTAGAGAGATGTAGGGCATACAAAAAGAGGCTCACATGCACACACACGCACGCACAGCTGACATTAGAGAGGAATAGAGTGTGAAAACATGCACAGTAGAGTAGTAGCACAGCACGTATATATATGCAAGGGTATTTATGGTCAGGCTCCAAAATAGATTGTGAACTGCATGGTTTCTAGCACATCGTGTAGCAAGCAATATGATTAGATTTAAACAGCATGGTTTCTAGCACATTGTGTAGCAAGCAATATGATTAGTAGATTTAAACGGGATGGTTTCTACATCAAGTATAGGTAATATGATTAGTAGGTTTAATGAGTTCATCAAGTCTGGGGTTGAGAAATCTGCCAGGCTGTTGTCTCTGGTAGAATTACCTTGAATGAATTCATGAATATACAAGTAATTTGGATGGCTTCTTCCACTCAAGCTTTGGTTTCAGTCTCTTGCACAGGTAGGTTATGAGCAAGGCTTAATAAAAGCCTATTGGCTCATAAGGTTAGAATTGTTTCAATAGTAATTGCCTCTAAGCACAAGAAACACATTTTCTGTTGTTGTTAAGCCAAACACGTAACTCCATATAATTAATGTCAAAACAGGAGCTGTCTGAAACTAAGACATCTTGGCATGGACATCAATTAGGGAAGGAGCCACCGGCCTTAGGGAAGGAGACATTTGCCTTATTTGAAGACAGCAAAGAGGCAGCAGTCACTGCACAGCAGACTGCGGTATGTCCTTTACCAGCAAGAGTCTACTTTCCTCAAGCTGGAGAACAAGAAAAATAGCAGTGACAGTAACAGTGAGTTTAACAACTTGCTTCTTGTTTTGTATTAACAGCAAGAGGTCCATTGTCTGATGGAGCTCTTGGCTGTTGGCTCTTGGTATTAGAACAGTGTAGATCTGGAAAATGATGTTACAGTTATTTTACATATTTTCTATAGTTTCGTACTATAACGACAGGTGTGCTTTGGTCTCCTATAATACACCTCTGCTTAGTATAATTAGATCAGGACTTCAGCAGCGCAAACACCAGGCAGGCCTTTCAGAAGGCGACAGCACTCACTGGGTCCACCTAAAAAAGAAATCAGCCCTCCTAGACCCACTGACCACCTCGTTCACTAGAGACCTGACCGATTTCTATGCCAGGTTTGACACGCGCGACTGCTCCAGCTCCACTGAGTGGGAAATATTGCTCGGGAGCCAACCCACCTCTGAGCAATCACCCTTGTCCACTTCACAGACAGGGACGTCTACCATCAGCTCGTGACGTGCGAAGCTGGCATGGCCCCTGGCCCAGATGGGATCACAGGAAGGCTGCTCAATACCTGTGCCTTGTAGCTCTCCCCTGTTCTATAGCTTCATCTTGTTGCCCCCTAGCCTGGACACTTGTTGAAGCTTAGTTTTTACAACTAAGTTTTACAACTAAAACCAGGTCTACAAACTAGCATTGATTGAGAACAGGCCTAATGAAGTCTAACAAAGACTCTCAATCAAACGCAATGTCCTGCTCCTTCTCTATCGAACCCTTAGTTGTGATATAATGGAAATATACAATGGGCTGTCATGCGTTATTGCTAACATTATATACCATGAAGAATACAAACAAATATGGTAAGACAATACACAATAAAAAACACTTTAAACACCACAAACCACTATAAGAATACAACCAGAGCCACTGATACAGCCTTAGGCTGGGTTGAAAAAGGTTTAAACATTGCTGGCTAAAGTAGGCCTACTAAAATACTAAACAATATTGTTGATGCATACTATGACAAATACTTTTATCAGCTGGCTCGAAAACACAATGTACTGCTCATTGTGGCCTTGATCAGGACTGTGTGTCACTCTCATGTCTTCATCTCCACCCAATCCGCCTATCTCACAGAATTTCCCCGCCCCCTTAATACGCCCCCTTTCGGGGTTAGTGGTGATAGCGTGACGTCACTCCATAGACGCTACATGTTAACAGAGGTAATTTAAGAAGTCTACAACTTTTGTTTTCTCAAGGTAAGGTTTGTTCTATCTGTTCGAGCTGATTTACCATCTTGTTTGCTTCATAATAATATTGGTCTGTCACATTTTTACATTAGAAAATATACTTAGATTCTCCAGAGAAAAAAACGTGTAAATGCTAATGTTAAATGACACCACTATTTACCGGAAGTGGGCGTGGAAAGCGGGCTGTGAGATAGGCCTATTGCCAGAGAATAAACGTTGCTGTTGTTTCTGCAAACTATTTTGACGTTTCAAGGCAGGCAGGCTTGAGCCCCTAGACTAGGTGCGCCTGGGCAAGGCACCAGGCATATGCTGTTCGAGTTGCACATAATATAAACAGTAAGTAATCAATTCTCAGTTATAATCTTCTTTGAAATTGCACTCGACTGTCCACAGCGGGAAACATTGATAATGAAATTTGTTTTGGGAGGTTCAAAAATCCACATTCTACAGAAAAGTACAGCGCCAACATTTTCTCTGGCAAACAGGCTGTTCATCTATAAACCTCCCTGGCCAACCTGTTAATCAGTGTCTCTGGACACAACCGTATCCACATGATCATGTCTCTGTCTGACCCACTCCTTCCCATGGCTGCCATCAAATGGACACAAGCAGACACAATTTAACTATCATTCGCAATCCTAACTTTAAAATAAAAACTGAACACGATATCTAGCTTTGTCTGAACAGCCAGTTATTACAGTTAAATAGTTACAAGATTTTCTATCATTGTAAAAATATATACTGTAGGTCATTATAGCTGTAAAGAAAGGCAATAAACAGTTACAGCTTTCTTACAGAACTTTCTACAGGGGTATGGTATTATCTTATTTTATTGCAGTGTCCTGGCAGATGTGGGTGGGAGGGAGGAAGACATCATGTTCTCTACACCACACCAACAGAAGGTGCGGTTCCATTAAGCCTTTGCGAAAAAAGGAAGCGTATGTTCATTAAGTCGAAAAAAGAAAAGCGAATTGTCGGTGTTTCCATTAAACTGATAAAATGCGCATATGCAATAAGTTCATGAAATGTGCAGTAGGTTGCACTGTTTTGCCAGTAAAGTGAGGCTCATGTAAAGTAGTCCTAATCGATGTTCACGCCATTGATTTGATGCGCTGTATGTGTGCTCTCAGTTTAACGGACGGGACCCCATATACTGCGATGTAATCTGATCCCTGGTCAGCGGCTGACCGACCGCCTGCTGCTTTCACAGTATTGACGACACCTACAGTCAAAGAACGTACAAAGAACGATTTGTTGTGTAATGCTTGTCTTAATATATTCGGGGCACATGTAGCCTATATGTCACGGGACTCATTGGAGCATAGGCTACTGGTCGTTTATACTGTAAATTGATTGATTGCAGCTGCAAACAGTTGTGAATAACTTGTTTCATCGGCTATATAGCCTATAGCCTACACGTTTAGGTTGCTTATCTTATGCAATGAATATAAATATATAAGAATAGATGAAGCATATGCATGGATCGAAATCGAATAGCCTGCAGGGAGTAGGGACCCAGGCAGCTAGGTTATATAAAAGTTTAGTCTACTACACTACTCGTAGTCCACGTGTGGACTACGAGTAGTGTAGTGTGTGTGTGTGTGTGTGTGTGTGTGTGTGTGCATATGTGTGTGTGTGTGTGTGTGTGTGTGTGTGTGTATGTCTTGCATCCATACAGTAGCGATCCAGATATCAAAATGATCGGAGCGCCCCGATTCAGACTTCATATGGGATCTTTGAACACGCTACACAATTATTAATCGGACGGGTCGGGTAGTAGTAAATTGGGACCTTATATGTATCCACAACATCACTCCCTCTCCCTCTCTGTCCACCATCCCATGCACCGTTCACTCCACTGCCTCCCCATCGTTGTTTTATTTTATTTTCCAACTGTTCAAAAGCGATATAATGCGAGTTCAATGCTTTCTAATTAAAAACCTTTTCCGCAAGTGTTTCCATACACTATTTGCGCATTTCCCTTTTTTCGAAAAAGCCTAAATCCGCAACCTCCAAGCGAAAAAAACGGCTTTATGGAAATGCACCTAGAGAAAGCATGTTAGCCACACCACTTGGGAGGATGGGTTAGAATTAAGATGGGAAGTAGTCGGCAGAAAGGGAGAGATGAACCAACTGTATGGCTGATGAAGGAGAACAACACTCCTCATTGGAGGATATAATTCACATGACCAGGTATTTACCAGAGGACATGGTGGGGTTCCACTTGTCACTGGACTGCATTATAGCTGTCTATCAATAGAACACAATACGTATAATATCAGTCAAAAACATTGCTGGAGAAGAGAAGACAGTCAGAAAAGACAGTCAGAAGAAAACGTTTCAACAAACCAGAGGACTGTTAATGGTTGATGATCCAAGGGTAGGAGAAAAGCAATTATGTTAAGTAGAGCGCTTAAACCTTAGAGATACCTTTCGTCTGTATGGCTCGCCACTTCTAGAACAAAGAATAGGGCACTATTTGTGTGCAGCAGACGGGCACATTGTCAATTTCCTGATTTACTGTGTTTTCCCTGCCTGCATGTGTTTTGTATTTTAGGGAGTCAGTTGAAAAGGAAATGCGAGCACTTTTACTGGGTGCACGGTTCAGAATTCAGATTGCCAGCACATTTCATGTTCATGTTCCTTTTAGGAATTCAGGCACGGACAGCACAACAAACAAGGTTTCTTACCACCCTCGCTTTATTTTGGGGAGTTATTGTAGCCATTCGCCAATGTGGAAGGAGAGGATTGTGTGACATTTGCAAATCAGCAGCACACTGCATAACCTCTTGACACCCATCCGTATACTGTTAACCCTTCCCTTCCAAGATACAGTAGAAGTTTGAGGAAAAGTTGTTTTTGTCACAAGACTGCCAGGAAATTAGCAAATACTTGATTTTGCTCTATTGTGTCTCTGATGTGTGCGCTTGTGCTCGTGTGTGTGTGCCAATAGCACTCTTACTGTTCCCTGGTGCCTGCCGCAAATAAATTATGTGGGAAACCCAAAGGGTCAGGATTGCAGGTCTATTTCTGGTGTGTCCCCGTTCTCAAAGCAGCGCTATTAGTTTTGATTTGACTGGGAACAGTGTCATCCTCTTGAGGAGAATTTTACTGTTTACATCAGAACATTTAATCTTATTATTTTGTGTGTATAGGCAGCATACGGTTCATCCTTACAGTGTGGCTCTGCATCAGTCTAGTTGGTCTGTCTGTATGTGTGTCCGGAGCTAATCTCACAAACCACTGGACCGATCAGTGCCAAATGTCTTGTGCACATTGGCAGTAGGCCACAGAAGTACCTCCACCATTTATTTATTTCTTATACTTTGATTGGACATCAAAGGGACTCTGATCCGGCTGAAGCCTTGCCCAAATTTAGAGTCATACTTCATAGATATGTCATAGATGCCTGACATCATAGATCCTTGACATCACAGACAGGCTGGTTCATTGAAACCACGCCCTTCACATATGGACATACTTGCGCGAGCAGAGCGCAAGTACTGTTTTCGGCTGCCTATGTCGGTGACACGCACGGCCAATCAGGAACCACCATTTTTACATAAACATACATAGTTACGTCATCAGCCAATCCCTGATTGGCCGAGGGGCATATGTCGGTGTTGTCCCTCGGCTAGTCAGGAACCACCCTTTTTACATAAACATACATAGTTACATCACCAAAAATACACAATATGTATACATATGTAATGTGGATGACGTAACCAATTTGAGTTTCAAACTTATATAGGACACTTAAAACATTTAGATAACATAGTGGATATCGCGAATGGGATTCATAACTCAGATGTTTCAATAACTTGATTGAGGTAAGTTGCGCGCTCTGCTCGTGCACAAGTAGGCCATTCATGGTCAACTTATGTGCAAAGCGCAAGTTGGCAGCTCGACAGAGTGCATTTCTAGTTCAAATCTTTTTTGAGAGGCCCCTCCAATGCAGTTTCCCAAAATGATGTCATAGGCCAGCCAAGCTTCTATGGACTTTTAATGTTTGTCGAGAGTCTATGGAATGTAATGTTTGTTTACGGTAATGACAACGTAAGACATCATATGGCTGAATACTAGGGGTGTAACGATATAGTAACTGCATCGAAAAACGTTTTGCAATGCACATCATCGGTATCGAATCGTTTTGCTATGCAAATAATCGATTGTATCAATACTACATTTTTGTGCGTGGTATTTAGCAATTTTTAGAAGATAAAAGAAAAAGAGGGGATTAATTACTTAGTTTAAAATAATGTCAATGTATTTTAAATAGTTAGGCCTACTGTATCGATTTCAAATCATTGAATCGTATCGTATCGCCATAATGAACCAATATCGTCCATGTATCGTATCGTCAACCATGTATCGTGATATGTATCGTTACACCCCTACTGAATACTGCCCTCGCTGCTCTTTCCTTTTACTAGAGGTCTGCTACAGATACAGGACTTAGTGTTTAGAGTTTAGGATGCATACAGTACTTTAGACTCTCTTAGTGTTTAGAGTTTAGGATGCATACAGTACTTTAGACTCTCTTAGTGTTTAGAGTTTAGGATGCATACAGTACTTTAGACTCTCTTAGTGTTTAGAGTTTAGGATGCATACAGTACTTTAGACTCTCAGATGTAATTATTCCAGATACAGGACTTAGTGTTTAGAGTTTAGGATGCATACAGTACTTTAGACTCTCAGATGTAATTATTCCAGATCTTACTTTGTGCCTTCTTCCACTACACCCTCAGCATCTTGCAGTTTTCCTTCCTCCTCCAGCTTCTCCTCTGAAATGAGGTCCTGTTTCTTGTGTCGACGGAGACACTTCACTACGACCATGGAGAGAATCAGAAGCGCCAAAGCCCCTCCCACGGATGCTCCAATTGCCACGGCAATGGTTGAATCCCGTGGAGGGGGTACTACAGATGAGAGAGAGAGAGTAAGAGAGTAAGAGAGAGAGAGAGAGAGAGAGAGAGAGAGAGAGAGAGAGGGTTAAATATTTCTGGAGATGGAGACAACTGCAGTGCTGATAAAAGCTGCCGTGGGCTAAACAGAGTGGAAAGAAATGGCTGCTGACTTATCCTTTGGTACGCATGGGTGTGTGTGTGAGAGGCAGGGAGATTGTAAGAGTTCAACCCCTAAGTTGGTCATCAATAAGTTAACAGCTGACTCATCACCAGCCGGTCTGCAGCCCCATGAACACATAACCTGCACATACTGTACAAACACACACAGTGAAAGCCTCAATGTCATTTTAACTCACTGTCTCTGAGTTAGTCTCGTAGTTTACTATGAAAACCTGCGTTTCATGTCAGTCAGTCACGCCTTGTGACATGCTCCATATATGGCCGTCTCCATACAGTATATGAAGATCACGACACTGACCTAATCAAACCCTGGATAGCCATACATGGAGAAGACTGGATCATCACCTAGATCTCCATATATGGAGCTGACCTGTTCTGACATTCCAAATGTTCATCCTTCCCCATCAATGTCTCCCTTTTGACTGATACCTGTCCATTCAAACTGTAGACAGGCCCATCCCAAAGTCATTAGCGTAGCCGTGCCCGACAGAGATCTCAACAGGACCGAAAATTAAGGCCCGGCCCTACCTGGGCCCTAACTGGGCTGACCCGAGACCCCGCCTGGCCTTACTAATTTGCACACATTTTATGCCCTACCCGGGTTCAAGGGTTGGATTGGGCGTAAGTCCCTGCGACATACTAATGTCATGTCCAGGGGGTGTACTTGTACATCAAGCTGTCTCATGCTACAGAACCAGGAGATAGGCTCCTGCCCTATGGGCCTCATGGCTCAGCAAGGCTTAGGAATAAAAAATAAAGGTCCATACTCAGCATACTGTATATGGGCATTCCCATGTCTTACTGGTATTGAATACACCAGACAATAATATGTCCAGTGAGTCATTTTCTGACAAGCTCTGGTTATGTTGTTGGCCCTGAAAGTAGGGCTTATGAGGTCTTATTGTGCCAAATGGAAAAGTACATTTCGGGCTGGTCCGCAACAGAGGTGCCAGGCTTATAAATGTCTAACTGAGTCACTGAGAGACGGATTTAGTTGCACTATTGGTCGGCTAACAGCATACTAGACAATCGCAAAGCAATGTCCTGCCAGACTGTGGGATGTCGTCCCTCCAGGCTAGAGGATGTAGTCTGTCCTAATAAACAACCTTTTCTTTAACAATCATTTGACTGTGGCTCGTGCCAAGAAGGAACTTAACTAAAATGTTAATGTTACAGGGAATGAATAGGGACAGAGCCCTGACGCCACTCTATGCTTCATGCTTCATGTTTCATCTATGCTCAATAAATATATATTCTAAATTCATTGAGTCAAGAGTTGTATGACTGAACTCTGTATATTACCTATTCTGTTGTAAAAGTCCTAAATTAAGCTCTGACCAGAGATCTTTTACCAAAACAAACAGTAGGACAGTGGGGTATTTAACTCTGAATGTGGACCCTTATCCCAGAAATAGAAACCATATCAACAGTAAATCATTTATAATCATTCTCCTGGAAACACCTCAAGGACGCCTAATTTGGTTTAATGTTTTGTACATTGCGCGCACATGAGGTATTTTAAGATGTGCTCCCCTACCCAAAACCAAACTTACGTTCAGTGACAACTGTGAGCTGTATGACACCGTGTCCATTGTTTCGGTCTGGGGGGTTTCTGACGTAGCAGTTGTAAATGCCCTGGTCTTCCAGCTGAATGTCTGACAGCTTGATAGAGAGGTCATTCTTGTCCAGGTTCCCAGCAAACACCACTCGCTCTGTGAAGTGGTCTGAAAGCAGAGGAACCATCCCCTTCTTACTGTTGAACGTCATAAACTGACAAAGATAAAATGAGAGAGAGAGAGAGAGAGAGAGAGAGAGAGAGATCAGTTCATGTTGAAGGAGCATTTCGGGTAGCACAATTCAAGCCTCCTACCCCCCAAAAAATGTATGTTGTTAGTGTGGCAACCAGACTATAGTTATTGTGACACTTTATTATTCTTTTTCTGGAGTAACCTACCTAACTTCCACTGTGATTGGCCGAGCTTTGCATAATGTTTGTAGTATCTAATTGGTTGTTGTTGGTTACGTAACCAGTCTATGTTTTACAATCGTTTATAAAGACATAAATTCCCTTGCAGGGGCAGAAGACCAAACTACTCAAGCGTTATAGAAATGTTCAAATTGCCCAGGCGGTGGCGTAACCGCCTGGGCACCCGACTGGTAATCCAGTCGCAGTGTGCCGCGGGTTCGACTCCCGAGCCTGACACGGCCTTTACTGCATGTCTTCCCCCATCTCTCTCCCGTTTCCTGTCAGCCTACTGTCTGTCCCTTCAAAAAAAAAACAATAAAAGGCGTAAGCCGCGAAACATTATCTTTAAAAAAAAAAGAAATGTTCAAATTACTTTTCAAGAGAGTCAAGAGAGTCAAGTGGGAAGGGCCTATGTAAGCGACTGCGGCAACCACACTTTGCAATTTTTCCAATATTCAAACACACAGCCAAATGCATGAACATGCCAGGTGCTGCTGGTATGGTGGCTGCTCTGAAGCCAGTAACGAAGGCTTCTGGTAGGCTGGCTGCAGTGAAGGAGGCGTTGGAGGCTGCTGGTACGCTGGCTGCAGTGAAGGAGGCGTTGGAGGCTGCTGGTATGCTGGCTGCAGTGAAGGAGGCGTTGGAGGCTGCTGGTATGCTGGCTGCAGTGAAGGAGGTGTTGGAGGCTGCTGGTACGCTGGCTGCAGTGAAGGAGGTGTTGGAGGCTGCTGGTACGCTGGCTGCAGTGAAGGAGGCGTCGGAGGCTGCTGGTATGCTGGCTGCAGTGAAGGAGGCGTTGGAGGCTGCTGGTACGCTGGCTGCAGTGAAGGAGGCGTTGGAGGCTGCTGGTATGCTGGTTGCAGTGAAGGAGGCGTTGGAGGCTGCTGGTACGCTGGCTGCAGTGAAGGAGGCGTTGGAGGCTGCTGGTACGCTGGCTGCGGTGAAGGAGGCGTAGGAGGCTGCTGGTACGCTGGCTGCGGTGAAGGAGGTGTTGGAGGCTGCTGGTACGCTGGCTGCAGTGAAGGAGGCGTCGGAGGCTGCTGGTATGCTGGCTGCAGTGAAGGAGGCGTTGGAGGCTGCTGGTACGCTGGCTGCAGTGAAGGAGGCGTCGGAGGCTGCTGGTATGCTGGTTGCAGTGAAGGAGGCGTCGGAGGCTGCTGGTATGCTGGCTGCAGTGAAGGAGGCGTTGGATGCTGCTGGTACGCTGGCTGCAGTGAAGGAGGCGTTGGAGGCTGCTGGTATCCTGGCTGCAGTGAAGGAGGCGTCGGGGGCTGCTGGTATGCTGGTTGCAGTGAAGGAGGCGTAGGAGGCTGCTGGTACGCTGGCTGCGGTGAAGGAGGTGTTGGAGGCTGCTGGTACGCTGGCTGCAGTGAAGGAGGCGTCGGAGGGTGCTGGTATGCTGGCTGCAGTGAAGGAGGCGTTGGAGGCTGCTGGTACGCTGGCTGCAGTGAAGGAGGCGTCGGAGGCTGCTGGTATGCTGGTTGCAGTGAAGGAGGCGTCGGAGGCTGCTGGTACGCTGGCTGCAGTGAAGGAGGCGTTGGATGCTGCTGGTACGCTGGCTGCAGTGAAGGAGGCGTTGGAGGCTGCTGGTATCCTGGCTGCAGTGAAGGAGGCGTCGGGTGCGGCTGGTATGCTGGCTGCAGTGAAGGAGGCGTTGGATGCTGCTGGTACGCTGGCTGCAGTGAAGGAGGCGTCGGAGGCTGCTGGTATGCTGGTTGCAGTGAAGGAGGCGTCGGAGGCTGCTGGTACGCTGGCTGCAGTGAAGGAGGCGTCGGAGGCTGCTGGTACGCTGGCTGCAGTGAAGGAGGCGTTGGAGGCTGCTGGTACGCTGGCTGCAGTGAAGGAGGCGTCGGAGGCTGCTGGTACGCTGGCTGTGGTGAAGGAGGTGTTGGAGGCCACTGGTACGCTGGCTGCAGTGAAGGAGGCGTCGGAGGCTGCTGGTACGCTGGCTGCAGTGAAGGAGGCGTCGGAGGCTGCTGGTACGCTGGCTGCAGTGAAGGAGGCGTTGGAGGCTGCTGGTACGCTGGCTGCGGTGAAGGAGGTGTTGGAGGCCGCTGGTACGCTGACTGCGGTGAAGGAGGCGTTGGAGGCTGCTGGTACGCTGGCTGCAGTGAAAGAGGCGTCGGAGGCTGCTGGTATGCTGGTTGCAGTGAAGGAGGCGTTGGAGGCTGCTGGTACGCTGGCTGCAGTGAAGGAGGCGTAGGAGGCTGCTGGTACGCTGGCTGCGGTGAAGGAGGTGTTGGAGGCTGCTGGTACGCTGGCTGCAGTGAAGGAGGCGTCGGAGGCTGCTGGTATGCTGGCTGCAGTGAAGGAGGCGTTGGAGGCTGCTGGTACGCTGGCTGCAGTGAAGGAGGCGTCGGAGGCTGCTGGTATGCTGGCTGCAGTGAAGGAGGCGTTGGAGGCTGCTGGTACGCTGGCTGCAGTGAAGGAGGCGTTGGAGGCTGCTGGTACGCTGGCTGCGGTGAAGGAGGCGTTGGAGGCTGCTGGTACGCTGGCTGCGGTGAAGGAGGCGTTGGAGGCTGCTGGTACGCTGGCTGCGTCGGAGGTGGCGTCGGAGGCTGCTGGTACACCTGCTGTGGTGTCGGAGGTTGCTGGTACACTGGCTGCGGTGTCGGAGGCTGCTGGTACACCGGAGGTGTCGGAGGAGGCTGCTGGTACTCAGGAGGTGTCTGAGGGGCTTCTGGTACACTGAAGGCGTCGGAGGAGGATGGTAGTACACCGGAGGTGGTGTCAGGGGCTGCTGGCAGTGCTGGTACACCGGCTGCGGTGTCAGAGGAGGCTGCTGGTACACCGGAGGTGGTGTCGGGGGCTGCTGGTACACCGGCTGCGGTGTCGGAGGAGGCTGCTGGTACACCGGAGGTGGTGTTGGAGGCTGCTGGTACACCGTGATGTAACTTTCTTACAGGGTTCTGTGGATTAATTTACCTATTCCCTTGATGAAGCAGCTTTGTTGAAATGAGTCTGAGATCCCAGGCATATGTCCATCTTTCCATTTATTGGTCAGCTTCAATCAGTTACATCAGGTTACATTTACAGCATAGCATGTGGAAGCCGAGAGCCTCCCTGTCAGTTGTTCCCAGTTCCTCACAGTTCTAACCTAGTTTTACCAAGACATTTCTATATATCTTCTCCAACATGCAGTGGGTCTTTGTCCCCTTGTTTCTCTCTCTCTCTGTGTGTGTGTGTGTGTGTGTGTGTGTGTGTGTGTGTGTGTGTGTGTGTGTGTGTGTGTGTGTGTGTGTGTGTTTGTGTGTGTGTGTGTGTATGTGTATGTGCTACTTTAAAAGCATTCTTGAGTGATACAACCTCACAATAGACATTAACAACTGCCATAAACTGATGCCTACGGTCGTAGACCCTATCCAACTTTAGAAATGACCTGCAGATAGTCCCTTCACTTTGGCCATCTGTTTAGGACATGTACAATTAGGTCCAGGCCATCTTGAGAAGATAGGTCAAAGAGGTGCTTTTTAAGCACCACCATTCCGAAAAATACATTTCGGAATGGCAATGTTTCGGAATGGTGGGTCTTCGGAATGGGGGGGTTTCGGAATGGTGGGGTTTCGGAATGGAGGCCTGTCCCCGTCAAAGAGTAAACCTACAAATGTTACTGTCTCTCAGCCAGAGATTAGATTGCCTGCTGCCTGTGGCACAATTGATATGCAAATAGACCTTTAGGTTTGGGTCTCCTAGACTCTAAAAGTTAAAGTAGTCAGATGATCAGTATGATATATTTTGAGAGGCATACAGGTAAGCTATCCAAATATACATCAACCGACTGCAGTGGAGGTGTCGGAGGTTGCTGGTACACCAGACATCGTGAATGCCCGAGCACAGGGTTACGAGGCTGATTGGTCACCTGTGTGTGTGCTAGGGGACCCAAGGTGTCGATGTGATTAGTAGGATATGCCATCTGTTGGTTGAAACCGCTTAGGGGGTCCGGTCCATACTGCCCACTGGGATAACTTGGCACAGCTGAATACTGGTCTGCCGTCGAGGCAAGCTCGGCTTGCCCACTGATTGGCCACATCAGTGCTGTGCTGGTGATCGGGGTGTCCCCATGCACTCTCGCCTGAATGCCGATAGGCACTGGTGGTGGCAGTAAGGAATGAGGAAGGTTGACAAGATACGGTAGTACTGTAGTTAGGATGGGATCCTCCTTGAATCACACTCTTGTGTCATCTCGAGTGAAGCATCCGGTTCGAAGGACCATGACAAATATTGGTAGCCTAATGGAGGCAGCAGGCTTGGATACTTAGGGGGGGTTGATGCTATCAGAGAGCATGACGTGAAAGGATAACGTGAAAGGATGACAGTGTTGGCATTATGGATTTTATATGAAGCTGAGTTGAGTTGATTGACCGACATGGATGGTGAACTGAATGAATGGTGAATGAATGGTATCTGAAATGTAACAGAGATACACAGGAATAGACTATTGGGGAAATTGAAATGACAAATAAATAAGTACGGCTGGTTTCATACTACATTTTGTAACTGTACAGTGCACAACAATAGGTGACATACTGGTAATTTAACACATACACAGTGTACTGTGGACCATATACAATGCAAAGTACATGCAATTACTGTGAACAATGGCAATTTCAGGCTTATGAAAAATAATGGTACTTTCATGGTACTTTCGCTTGAACCTCATAAACTAAGGAAAATAAGAAGCATGTTGACACATTTAAGGAGCAAACACACACTGAGTCAGGAACTGATGGCAGAAGGCTAATTTAGCATGCTAACTCACATAATTCAGCATATAATGAATGCCAAAAACGAACTTTTTGAACAATGTATAGATGAATTCCTTAATTTATTCCAAATAAATTAAGCTATGGGGAATTTTCTACATTGGTTCTACTACTATTGATTACAGTATTGGCTAGTACTTCTGCTGCAATGCTATTTCATCATTATTCATCCAAATGTGGCATTTCAATATCACAATGACCAAAGAGGCTAAACTGAGTTGTCTAAAGGTTCTCACCATGTCCTCTGTGTCATTCTGTGTTTCCTGGTAGGTCCAGTTCATGGCAAACTTGGTGAAATCAATCTTGTAACAGGATGTAAAGGTACAAGGGATTTTGATGGTTGTTCCATTCAGTGCATTGATTTGATTGGGCACTATCACATCCATACTCCAACAACCTGTGAACAACAGTGATTGATTAATATAAGACAATCACCTCCAAAAACACAAAATATAAAGTGCAGTATGAAATATAACCTTTTAAGGAATCAAAATAAGAAATAAATAAATAAACAACAAATACGAAAAGCCTTTCGTTAAAAGTATGTGTGTGTGCGTGCGTTATAAATTACATTTTAGAATGCATGTGATCTGGGACCATGATGATAATGATCAGTTAAGTTTTGGGTATCAAATCCCAACTCAAGAATGAAGCAATATTACACAAGAGGGGGTGGTTTAACATCGTTAAACCACCCCCTGCAGCATCGGGCGTTCCTGCAGCATCGCAGCAATGCTGCAGGAACGAGCCCGTAGGGCGAGTTCCGAAAGCAACGCAGAAGTGTAATATAGCAATTATACAACAGTTACCCTTAAAATGACAGATGTAGTCACTAATGTCCCAAGAAACTAGCTAGCCTAGCCATCGAGTTTGCTGCGCTCTGGGAAAACAGAGCAGCTGAATTCTTTGTTTTGATTTGGTGTGCAGGAGTGGTGCTCGTTTGAACCACGGCTAGAAGGCTGTTTCAATCAATCAGATTGCTTCCTCGAAACGACCTGTTGTATAATATGAATTCATAGAATCATACACACCAATATAAAACAGATTTTAGACAGGTACATTTTGATTAACAGTTATCTGACTGACTGACATTAATCCCCCTAAATATTATAGACTACATATTACAATGTAAATTGAAAATATGTCATTCTTACTGTGGGAGAAATGCTTTCCTTCAACTGTAGCTATTTAGATGTTGGCTACACTACAGTGATATCATATGCGTATATTTCGAACAATGCCCACACATAACCAATAATGTGCTAAAGTGTTGAAATGAGCTTTGTTTGCTAACATTGGCCCGGTTTCCCAAAGGACACATGGTGTAAGAGGTATGGTGTTGCACATGCTCAGATGCCCTCTAGGCCGCACACAGAAGCCTGTGAACATAGACATTCCGTGCATAGATGTGCCACGCAATGGTAGGGCTCAGGCCTCACCATTCTGAAATTTAATTTAATAATAGTTGGACTGCTGGACAGCTGACAGTAGGCTCTCTTTACTCTTAAAATAAATAAATAAATATATATACATAAATATAATATATATATTGATGTATATATTTATATATGTATTTGGTTAAAATGGGTAAGGTTTTAAAAAAGGCAAAAGCATGCTCTGTTGCACTGGCCTAAAAGTGGGTCCTCTAAAACTGCTTCAACTTCTGAGAATGTGTGTTTGGTTCATTAGCCACCAGATGGCATACCTTATAAGTATGTATGTATGTCTGTATGTATGTATGTATGTATGTATGTATGTATGTATGTATGTATGTATGTATGTATGTATGTATGTATGTATGTATGTATGTATGTATGTATGTATGTATGTATGTACAGTATGTATGTATTTTGTATTTTTTTAGAGTAAAGAGAGCCTACTGTCAGCTGTCCAGCAGTCCAAATATTATTAAATTAAATTTCAGAATGGTAGACCATACCAGGCCTCAGGCCTGAGGCCTACCATTGCGTGGCACATCTATGCACGGAATGTCTATGTTCACAGGCTTCTGTGTGTGGCCTAGAGGGCATCTGAGCATGTGCATATGGCAAGCCGTTTTAACTTTTAATCGAACCACGCTCCTGTCTGTAATATATGTTTTAGATATCCAAAACCACATTTCTCCTAGTCAAAACTGCATTCTCACTAGTAATAATTGTAATTAAAGATAGCCATAGTAACATTCTACTAGTAGAAATTGTATTTCAAGATATCTATAATTCAGTTCTTCCTGTAACAATTAACGTTTTGGATATCTACGATGACATTCCTCCTATCAACAACTGTCATTTCAGATATCCATAACCTCATTCTTCCTAGGAGGAATGACGTCACGTTTCCCATGCATGTGTATGGGGCTTTTAGTTTCAGATATCTGTAACTGCATTCTGGATATCTAGAATCAACATTCTGGATATCTACAATTGAATTCTTACTAGGAGAAACTACTATTTCGGATATCTACAATGCAATTCTTACTAGGAGAAACTACCATTTCAGATATCCAAAATTACATTTGTACTAGTCATAATATGAATTGTGGATATCCATAATTAGATTTCTACTAGTCACAATGTATTTTTGGATATACAAAATATAGTTATGGATGTCTGGAATGTTTTTTTTAATTTTGGATATCTGAAATGGCAGTTTCTCCTAGTAAGAATTGCATTGTAGATATATTAAATGGTAGTTTCTCCTAGTATGAATTGTATTGTAGATATCTGAAATGGTAGTTTATCCTAGTAAGAATTCATTGTAGATATCCATAATGTGGATTTTAGATAACCAGAATGCAGTTATAGATATCTGAAACTAATACACATGCAAGCCGTTTTAACATTTAATAGCTAGACTGGATATGTATTCCAGATATCTGTAATTCAGTTCTTCCTAGTCAAAACTAACGTTTCAGATATCCACAATGGCATTCCTCCTATCCAAAACTGTAATTTAAGATATCCACAATTACTTCTTCCTATCCAGAATTGCCATTTCAGATATCCATAACCTCATTCTTCCTAGGAGAAATGACATCACTTTTTCCATTCATGTGTATTGGGCTTTTAGTTTCAGATATCCATAATTGCATTCTGGATATCTAAAATCCACATTATGGATATCAACAATTGAATTCTTACTAGGAGAAACTACCATTTCAGATATCTACAATACAATTCTTACTAGGAGAAACTACCATTTAATATATCTACAATGCAATTCTTACTAGGAGGAACTAGCATTTCAGATATCCAAAATTAAAAGAAAACATTCCAGACATCCATAATTACATTTTGTATATCCAAAAATGCATTGTGACTAGTAGAAATCTAATCATGGATATCCACAATTCATATTATGACTAGTACAAATGTAATTTTGGATATCTGAAATGGTAGTTTCTCCTAGTAAGAATTGCATTGTAGATATCCGAAATAGTAGTTTCTCCTAGTAAGAATTAAATTGTAGATATCCAGAATGTTGATTCTAGATATCCAGAATGCAGTTACAGATATCTGAAACTAAAAGCCCCATACACATGAATGGGAAACGTGACGTCATTCTTCCTAGGAAGAATGAGGTTATGGATATCTGAAATGACAGTTGTTGATAGGAGGAATGTCATTGTAGATATCCAAAACGTTAATTGTTACTAGGAAGAACTGAATTATAGATATCTTGAAATACAATTTCTACTAGTAAGAATGTTACTATGGATATCTTTAATTACAATTATTACTAGTGAGAATGCAGTTTTGACTAGGAGAAATGTGGTTTTGGATATCTAAAACATATATTACAGATAGGAGGGTGGTTCGATTAAAAGTTCAAATGGCTTGCCATAAAAGTGATGCCATTTCTCCTAGGAATAATGGCGTTATAGATATCTGAAATGGCAATTCTGGATAGGAAGAATGTCATTGTGGATATCTTAAATTACAGTTTTGGATAGGAGGAATGTCATTGTAGATATCTGAAACGTTAGTTTTGACTAGGAAGAACTAAATTACAGATATCTGGAACACAAATCCAGTCTAGCTATTAAATGTTAAAACGGCTTGCCATATGTGCAACACCATGGGCCCTATTAAGCAAGTGGAATCTAATTACATATAATTTTACAGTTTTTAAGACGTGGGGGCGGGTGCAATGTCATATTACAATTATGGGCCAGGTAAGAAGCGCTTTCGACACCCCGTGGTGTGAGCAAAACGGCCTTGAATTAGTCATGGGAGTGTTTAAGGGAGTTTTGAGGCTTACCCAATGAACATGTCCGTACTATTCTCTTTACGACACCAGCTGATGATGCGCCCTTTTCGGCAAGTGGTATTACATTTCTGCAGACTGGCACCATAGACATGACATGACTTTGTCACATTTGGGTTA
The DNA here is from genome assembly GCF_951216825.1 of Electrona antarctica. Classification (NCBI taxonomy): domain Eukaryota; kingdom Metazoa; phylum Chordata; class Actinopteri; order Myctophiformes; family Myctophidae; genus Electrona; species Electrona antarctica. Next base: position 31,006,390 of record NC_136792.1, read on the forward strand.
ATTATTCATATTGCACTGCATGCTGTCACCTTTATGCCTCCAAAGAACAGATCCACAAGCTGTCACAGCCATGATGTGCATAGCTTGTAGGCCTATGTCTCTATTTTGTTAAGTAACTTGCAGTTTTCATTGGAAAGTCATTACAGCGGCGCAGCCATATGCTAAGGGAGGGAGATATACGCACATCGTCACTTAATTTGTTTCTGTTCTAAGCATGAAAAACAGCTGTAAAAATCTTTATTCTAGTTCATTTGATTCATAAATGAATAACTAAGACTTTGAAATGGCACCTACCTATACCTTTCAGATCGGAATGGAACTGCGAGTAGATACGCAGCATTGGCTGGCAAATTGGCAATCCATGCGTAATGTTCCCAGAATCGTCTAACCCCCGAACATACAAGTTCGTTTGATATTGTTTAATTCGATAAAAATAGAACCATGTACCATACAGCGAATGAAAGCAAGATTCCTAAGGAATATGGGGATTTTTACATTTTAAAAAACGGTTGAGAAATGAGAGAACCATGAGTGTTTATAATATCAAATATTATAAGAATAATATGAAAGACAAACGGGCTGTGAAGAGCTCAGCTCACCATCCCGACAAGGAGGAAATATAGCCTATAGTGCATGCACGTATATGCACTGACTGTCTTTATTTGTTTCTATTGAAAAACACCAGTAAAATAACGTTTATTTTATTTTATTTCATTCGAGTCACGACGAAGGAATGAGTTGAAATGCCATACGTGCGCCATGCGTATTGCTGCGGCCCCAATGTTATGGTCTTCGCTCGTAGCATATTATTGAAGAAGAATTGAGTCGGGTGTGATACAGCGTATGAAAGCAAACCTCCCAATGAGTATGGAGATGTTTTAATTTCTAAAAAAGGTTGAGAAATGAGCGATATATGACCCTTTATAATCTCAACGAGAAAGCCAGAAAACTCGCTGTTGCCATGTGTCATAGAAACAAGTAAATAGGTCTATAAACATACTCCCAAAAGAATCGCATAGAACAGGGGTCTACAACCTATTTTAAATGAAGTGCCATGTTTTTATTTTCTAGATAGTGAGTCTGCCATATCAAGATTCCTTTTAATGACACCACATTAAAATTTCCAGCATATTTTGATTGTCCACAAATATAAAGTTCTTCCTTCTTTTTACATATTTTCTTGCACATTGTTAGAATGATCATTATAAATATATATCCCCCTGCAGTCAGAGTTCATTGTTTTAATGAATGAATGTGATGCATTGTGAGCTGGTAGATCTGCTATTTTCAAAAGTAATCTTTGAAAAAAGTGACAATTGTGGAATATTTTTGAAAAATGTTATTGAAACATTTAAAAACACAAATCTGTCATGGGGGTCACTGGCTTAGTTGGGCAAATGCATTAATCTGGGGGTCCTTGACATGGGAATGTCGCTGTGTGAGGATCACTGGTTTAAACAACATTAGGAGAAAAGCCCAAATAAGCACTTTAGAAACAAGAAAAGCAACCACAACTACCAATATTTACAAGCATCTTTGCAGAAAAAGAAGCCGCTTATAATAAACAGACATGGCAACACTCCAGCAGCACTCCAGAGCCGCTCAAGTGTAAAATGAAACAGTGCTTTTTGCTTTTAAGACGTGGTCAGACCCAGGCGGAATCGGTATGCGCTGAGTGTTTTTAGGTCAAGGGGCTTAATAGCAAATTAGTGCAAAGCGAAAATAATTAACATATGGACACTCCCCCAATGCTAAATTATGCAGGAACGTGGTATTCCATATGAGTGAGCGCTCACCACGGCTTCCATAATACGAAAAGGCGCAGAGCGAGGGCGAAATCTGTATTACCGCATGGGTTTTTCGTCTTGCTTAATAGGGCTCCATACCTCTTAAACCATGTGTCCTTTGGGAAACCGGGCCATTGTCTATATTGAGCACTGCACAGTACATGCAGCAGTGTGAGCTGATCTGAGATTTGCATAGTAACATGAGCTGCAATTCAATGTATGCACATAGAGTGAGCTGATGTGACTGGTCTACTTGTTGTGGGGACAGAGGTACATATTTATTTACATATGGAAAAAAATATATATAAAGTAATATACAGAGCATTGATCTAACTACAATTCCTCTGCTTACACATGCATCACGTGTGGCGTTTCATTCAGGTCGTGGTCTGCGCAATTTTGAAATAGGGCTAAACGGTCAGTTGAAAACAGTGGGGACTGGTGCAGAAGTCCATACACACTGCTCGAAGATAACCCGGCCCACGCCCCGAAATACCCCTATGTGTGTCTCAAATCATAATGCTCTTCTTTCCGGTTCCTTTTCGTGGCTGAGGAACAAGGAAAAAGTCAATTTGGGGCGTCCCCTTTTAATTGTTTATGTTGCTGCTGTTTTTTGCAGTTCCAGACACTACAATACTTGACCATAGTGTTGCTGTAAGACAAAGAACAAATACTGTAAGACAAAGAACAAATACAGTGTAGGTTGCATAATGCAATTCCAATGGTCTTTAGCCCTAAACAATAATGGCGGACTTGGCCATGGCCTGAAATACCCTCAAAGAATAATAAAAACAGAATAGAACCATCATAAATAATGTATGTGTGTGTGTGTGTGTGTGTGTGTGTGTGTGTGTGTGTGTGTGTGTGTGTGTGTGTGTGTGTGTGTGTGTGTGTGTGTGTGTGTGTGTCTGTGTGTGTGTGTGTGTGTGTGTGTGTGTGAGAGAGAGGAGAGAGAGAGAGAGAGAGAGAGAGAGAGAGAGTGTGTGTACATGTGTGTGAGGGGGATTGGGCTCTGCACCATTCTCTCCTCTGCAGTTGTGTGTTTCTGGCTCTGTTCCCACTTACTGCTGCACCACTCCACTGCCCACTGTGTGTGTGTGCAATGCATGTGCGTTCTGCATAGAGGTTCTGCAGAGAGGTCTCTGCACACACACACACACACACACACACACACACACACACACACACACACACGGACACACACACACGGACACACGGACACACACACACGGACACACACACGGACATGGAAATCCATCCACATCCACACGTGAACTCATCACAGACACACAGCCATAAATGCATGCGCACACAGTACACACAACATGCACACATGTGACATGCCACTCAGCACAATATGCATTATTTAAATACAACCCATCCCTGCTTTGCTCCACCCTCCCTAGTCAGGTGTTCTTTACTGCAGTATAGCACCTGCTCTCTCTCTTTCATGATCTCGCACGCACGCACGCACGCAGCACGCACGCACGCACGCACGCACGCACGCACGCACGCACGCACGCACGCACGCACGCACGCACGCACGCACGCACGCACGCACGCACGCACGCACGCACGCACGCACGCACGCACGCACGCACGCACGCACGCACGCACGCACGCACGCACGCACGCACGCACGCACGCACGCACGCACGCACGCACGCACGCACGCACGCACGCACGCACGCACGCACGCACGCACGCACGCACGCACGCACGCACGCACGCACGCACGCACGCACACACACACACACACACACACACACACACACACACACACACACACACACACACACACACACACACACACACACACACACACACACACACACACACACACACACACACACACACACACACAGATTATAGCTGCTCTTGCTGACTCATCAATTTGTTCTAGTGTGAGAGAGAGAGAGAGAGAGAGAGAGAGAGAGAGAGAGAGTGCACGAGAGAGAGAGATAGTGCTTCTAGATGAAATACTGCATTAGGGAAGCCTCATCCTGCTCCCCCTCTTCCTATTTCTCTCTCTGCATCTGCGTTTCCGCTCACATCTTTCTGCATCTCTCTTCGATTCTCTTCCCTCCCTACGGAGCACAATCAATCTTCTCACCCTGTCTTCTTGACCCCCAGCCTCCCTCTTTCTCTTTCCGTTTTTCCCCTCTCCATCGTTTCGTCAGTCACTCCATTACTCGGCCAAGGTCGCTGAAGGAGATGGCAGAATCAAGGTACTGCATAGCTACAGTAAATGTTACATAACCCCCCATACTCTGTGAGACCCTCTTTCATTTGTACATGCACTGGATGTGCAGAGACTTATACAGTATGTTATATCATCTCTGTCGGGCGGAAACCTCATATATCTTTCTAAAATTGTTACTTTTCAGGATTAACATTCAGGAAATAGCGATTGTCAAACTCAAAGCACGATGCTACGCGCCACACTTCAAGCTTGCAGATCTGCTACTTTTGATGCTTTTGTGTGACACTGCAGTATGATCAAGTAGGGCATTGATTTACGAATAACAAACAGAATATGGAGATAAGAGGTTTCTGTCCGACAGCAACGATATGTATATACAGCAAGTACATAACAATGCAAGGCATTAGGTAGCCTCGATACCCAGGCTTTCATTATTAGGTAAACCTGCTCTTTTGTCAATCAAGCTGGATAGATGAATTTGTGTGAAATCTTATACGGACCCTCACACAGAATTCATCTCTACACTGATTGATATAGATTTCATAATATTGTATGAAGGACAAGAGAGACGTGATACAAAGTTTGATCTAATCACTCAGGAGAAAGCAATCATACATGGTAATAAGTGAAACTGAAAGTGGGGAAACAAAAAATGAGACAGAATTGGAACTAGAACACTATAAAAAAATGAAGCTGCTAAATTGGTTCTCTCTCCTGATTTGATAAAATTGGTGGCCCACTTACCCTCTCTACTTATCTGGAGAGACAGTGAGACCTCTGTTACTGTACAGTACTTCAAAATAGAGCTAGCCTTTAAACAAAACAAAAAAAGGTTTTAAAAACTGTCTTTGTTTTAACTCATCTTGTCTTGTACGTAAGGTATCTGAAAGAGAAACTGCATTGTGTGCATTTACATAATGGTGTGTGAACACTTTGATAATTTCAAAACATTGCTCTTCACTCGAAACCTTAATGTCATGGGATTTCACTCGCATTGTTATTGTGGTTGTTTACACTTCACCCAATGCAAACACAAGAGGAGCTCTGCATGTATGGTGCAGTGCTGTCAGTGAACAATTATCAGTAATGCAATCTACATAATCTGTATTTTATTTTAACCATGTGCATCTACAAAAAATATATTACCAAAAACAACAAAGACTCAACCAAAGGTTTGGCCAGAGTGAGCCATCTCAGCTCTCCAGTGCTTTGCTAGAGTTTAAATGGACAGGTATCAGTCAAAAGGGAGACATCGAAGAGGAAGGATGGATGGGGAAGGATCAATATATGGATTATGGAATGTCAGAACAGGTCAGAACAGGGTTTGAGGTCAGATGTAGAGTTGCTGGCCAATATTGATGACATCAGGGATCTCCTGGGCTTAATATTGATGACATCAGGGATCTCCAATTATCACCCATTACAGAACTATATACCACATATCAAAGTACAACCCATACTGTAAATCACATATAATCACCAAATCACCCATTACAGAACTACAGTATATGCCACAGGGAAGGCCAGGGAGGTGGAGGGAATTTGAACGCCGACATCTGAACAACTATAGAGCACCGAAGTCTGCGCAAATCCACAGGTTCATGTACTTTTTTTTTGCATTGTAATCCCCATAGGGGAATTTTAGATCGCGTCATATGAGTACTGTGTTTAAAAAATAAACAAATCATCCAGGCCGCTTCACTCATATGGATATGAAGAATCAACATTTTTGCTAGAAATAGACTGTATCATACAGTATATGAGTGACTGACTGTCGCAAACGATACAGAGACACCTCTCTGACAATAACGCAGACAGCTTGTTTATTTTTGGACCACAATGCTTATATGAAACGATTTTAAGATGACCCCATGTTATTCTCCATAGAGCAATTACTTCCGTGAACCAGGCAGAACCAGGGGATGAGCGAGTGACGTCAGGACTTTGGCGCTCTATACTGTCTCAGCTAGCATGTAGAGTGAACGCAAAATAGTGACTGCTTAAATGGACCGCCTGACGTACTGTGGGCATGTGTGAGTTAGCTTAAAGCGAATGATAAACAGACAGACTGATTCTGGGAGTATATATGAATTAACTATTAGCGAATGAATGGAGGGTCTGGCGAGAGAAAATGTGAAGTAGCCTCCTGCCTTCCATGTCGTAATAAACTATCGCTACTGTCACTGCTCTGCATTTTATTCACATGAGCAACAGTTAATAGGAGAGATAGACCTGCTGGGACTCAACTTAACTGGACCTAGAATTTCCTCCCTTGCAGACCCTAGCCTAGTCTGTACGGATCAGCAGCAACATGCTAAGCTTCAGCGGGCCACAGGGTTATGTGCTAAGCGTTTACGCTACTGACCCATGACTGCACTTCCAGATCCAATAAAAGCCACATGGAGATGACACCAGTACATCGTGTATTGGTGTAGGCCTACAGTACTGTACTGTAAGCATTCCTCAATCCTCACCGGCTGCTTTAGCATCTGGTACCTCATCTGTCACCATTGGTCCCACAGCTCTACAGAGTGGCGTGTTTACAGCTGAGCAAATCATCAGTGTCTCTCTCCCTTCCATTTTCACCCCATTCGGATGCTGGAACGCCTCCAGCATTGTGGTTTCTCTGTCATCTGACGGGATGTTCAGAATATCTGTACACAGGCTGTGCAACAGTTTCTTTCTTCAGACTGTTGAAATCACTGCTGCACCAAGTCCACACCTCCCTAGCTTAGGGACTATTCATATTCTCCTTCAGAACAGAGACATATGTACAGTATGTATGTTCAGAGCACAAGTGGAACTGCTCCTACAGTATACAATACTTAATGGATGTTCACCCTTTCCATTCTCTCCATGGCAGGCTAGGGTGACATTTGACCTTATATTATTCTTTGAATAAAGGTCTTGTTCTTGGAATCTTTGGATCAGCCGTCATGTTACAGCCTTATTAATTATGGCAATTTCATTACTCGTATCTTTTTTTGCTGAGCAGTGGCAATGTAACATTGAATAAATCGACACGACACATACAGTTGGAGGCCATCGATATTGTCCTTTTCTTTTTGCTGAGGTTTGCGTGATCTGCGCAAAAGGACAGTTAACCCATTTTGGGGCGGGAACCCCTTTTGGTGTTTTAAACATTGTTATAATTTAGCTATTGAAAAATAGCAGATCTACAAGCTCATAGCGCGCCACCGAGTGGCGCGCTACGAGCTTGTAGATCTGCTATTTTTGAAAAATCGTGAAAATATTTATTTCAGAAAACTGGAGGATTTAGAAGGATTTTTTAAAATGTTGAGGTCAGGCCTAAATGGGTCAAATGATAAGGGACAATATCGGTGGCACCCAACTGTACTGTTTGCTGTGTCAGGCAGGGGACCACTACACCCCCCACAATGTATTGCATCTTGCAGTGTACATGTTGTACTGTATCTGTAGCTAGGCTCTGCTTGACTAGACTCTGCTCCCTCCTACTGGAGAGAATCAAACACTGCACACCACAATGACAGGGAGTCAGGGACCATATGCATGATCCGCCTACAGTCACAATTGGGACATTTTCTGCACCTGCTGTACTTGCTGATGCCTGCACTTGTTTCATAAACAACTCACTCACCATGCCTGTGTCCTGCATACAGTGATATTATTTACAACTCTCCTCACATAGCAAAATAGGCCTACTATAGCTCTGTGAGATGCAAGTAGGGCTGTAGAAAGGACAGTTGAAGTTGTTCAGTAAGGATGGCACAGTAGTAAGAATACTTCCTGGTCGCTTCCCCTAGGAGGTTTTCCAGGCACGCCCAGCTGGGAAGAGGCCATGGGGCAGACTAAGGACCAGGTGGTGCTATTATTTCATCTCCATGCTGGCCAGGGAACAGCTCAGGACCCCCCGAGGACCTAGCTAGGGAAGTCAGGAGACGGTACCTCTGAGACCCGAAGCGGTACAAAGCGTACAAATGAGGAGTAGTTTAAGTCACTAATTTAGTTCACAGAAATTATTAGAATAGTGTATAGGACAGAAATATTTCATAATAATTGTTCCATGGCCTAATTAACCTCAGTGTAGAAATGTACTCTTACCTTAGACCCTCCAGAAAAAATGTGGGCAAAAATGCTTGATTATCCTCTATGTGCAGTGTTAAATTAACAATGCAGATTTTAGTGTACCAACTACCCAAGACTACAGTGGAGTCTCAAAGTCTGATATCTTTCCAAGCTTCAGGAAACCATTACACGCACGCACGCACGCACGCACGCTCGCACGCACACGCACACGCACACACACACACACACACACACACACACACACACACACACACACACACACACACACACACACACACACACACACACACACACACACACTACAATCGATCTGTAGTTAAGTGTACAGTCCTTGGCTGGCTCTGTTAAGATGTTTGAATATTTTATAAGCAGTGAACAACTTCAGCTTGACAAAGGGCTGTAAAGGGCACTTCTGGGATTCAAATCCAGGATCTCCTTTTTACTAAATAAATACTTTAACCAGTTAAGCCACAGTGCCCACATTAGTGACATCAATTAGACCACATAGGCATGATATAAAATATGTTGATGATTAGCTGGAGACATAAGGTAAATTAAGCTGATTAAGTGATAGATTCATAATGGTGATGTCTGAAACATAATATTAGAATAGTCACTCAAAATAAACTACTTCTCATACCCCCAGGGGTCCACAAATTACACTTTGAAATCCACTGAATTATACCTTTGTAACTTAATTCCATCTCCTTCTTAGTATGCTGATGCCCTCTAGTGGTTCCTTGTCATAGCTGCATCTGGAGGCATTTTTAGGGGGGGTGCATACTTAGTTTAGACTAGTCATTGGTTAGACATAAGGTTGGTGAGGGGTGCGTTAAAACGACCGGATTAAGGTTGGTGAGGGGTGCGTTAAAACGACCGGATTAAGGTTGGTGAGGGGTTGCGTTAAAACGACCGGATTAAGGTTGGTGAGGGGTGCGTTAAGGGTTGGGAGAGGGTTAAGGTTAGGTTTAGGTGTGCTGCCCCGTGGGAGGTTAGGGTGAGGGTTTGAGATAGGTTGTAGGACTACTGACTGGTCTAACCAATGACTAGTCTAAACTAAGCTGAAATAGTAACACACTTCATTGGTTGACTGTCTGAGTGAGTGATGGGGGAGACCTATGAAAATCAGATGAGACATGAATTTCGCCCACATCAACCCCAAGCCCCAGCAAATATAACCCTGGTTGTCTATGACTTGGTCTGTTTTTATCGTATTATGTAATGCCTGATGCAGAGTATGCAGTATGTTTGATTAGATGTGTACCATCATTGTGCTATAGTGGTTTAGGCCTATCAGTTTATCAGTGGATTATGTATCACAGATACAAATGAAATGGCCCAATCTATGCTGGATTAAACACCCATATTTACCATGTGGTATCATTATTAAATGTTTGTTGCTGCGATCAGCAAGGCAACAATTACGTGTGGTATAGGTATATATTGCAATGCCAGGCCAATGTTCTCTTCACTATAGCCTATAGGGATAGGGATTTTGTAGTTGGTTTTCCGTAGTTTGTGTTAAAAATAAATAAACACAGAAGAGTAAAATCATGACAGGTTCCATCCATATGCCATGAGTAAACAACACTGCTGCAGATCAAATGCCTGTTGAGTTAGAAACACATAGGTGTACAGTCCCTTTCGGACAACACCAACAGGTGGGCCAGCTTACATTGCATTTAGGGATGCATATTCCTGTTTAGCCTATATTATGGTAGCCATTATAATTAATCACGATAATGCTATAGAATTCAATGACCTCTGTTATTTTATTGTCTCTGTGCGACTAGGTGGGTTGTAGCTAACAATGTTTTAAATTTAAGCCTCATTGTGTAGGCTATTGATGAGGAAGAGGAAGGAAAGGTATAGGCTACAAGCTGACCAAAATAGTTTTAGGATGTTAAAAATAAAATCATGAATCACTTAAATCAGAATTCAGATGTAGCCTACAGCAGTGGTTCCCAAACTTTTTCATGTCAAGGACCCCCAAATTGACACTAATTAGCCCACGGACCCCCAATATATATTGTAAAATCAAAGCTAATTAACTCTGAGAGTGTACAAATGGAAACAAGTGGTCTGATTTGTACACTCTCAGAGTTACAGACCCATAAAGGTCCATTTGGTTACAAACTATGATTTAGCTGGGGACCCCCTGGAACTCCCTCAAGGACCCCTGGCCTACAGTATGTATCTCTCTCTCTCTCTCTCGCACGCACGCACGCACACACACACACACACACACACACACACACACACACACACACACACACAGTGCACCTGACCCGCCACCAGACAGCTATATGAGAGTGGTGGCTCACAGTTTATGGTTCTTCGTATTGATCAGCGAGCGTATCATTCTCATTGTATCAGAGCATTGATCGGCTGCTTCTCGTGCAGCTGTGTGTGTTGCTTACCAGAGAGCGAAAGCAGCACCACTGTAGTACTAGCGAGCTGAACGGCTGTCATCCTCTGCTGCGCGCGCGTCGACGTGAAAATCATTTTACCATAAACAACTCTATGAGTTTTTACAAAACAATAAAAAACCACACCGCCAAATCGTTTGTGTGCGCGTTATAAAATGCTAAAAAATAGTAGCCTAGGTAATAATCTTTGAGAGGCAGGATTCGGCTGGCAGTGTCTGAAGCCTGACGATTGATCTTGTGGTTATCGGTGTTGGCAATGGAGGCGGGAGGGAGACTCTTGCACAATGCTGTGGTCCTGTTAATTTCATTATAGATAAAATCATGGCACCTTATCTTTAACAGCTATGGGCATCTAACTCCATTTCTTTCTTTTTTTTCTTATATTGAACCAATGAAAAGTATTAAAGGGCGCTTCAACAAAAACCTCCTAACTCCGCTTGAGCTGGATGTTTTTTTTTTTTTTTTTTTTCCTGAAACATGTCAATTTAAGAGTTACGTGGTTTCTTCCAGACAGCAGAGATATACAACTTCAGTTGGTGGTTTTCCTTCCCGGGATTCTGTGTCTATGTTTGGCCGTGCCAACAGGTTCTGTGGCTGTGGGCTGTGGCTGTCTATTGAGGCTACTTTGGGTGTAGACATTGGCATCTCTGCCTCTTCTATGCTGGACTCCTCCCTACATGAGTGTCGGATGTCGATGCTAATGGACTGGAAAATAACCAATGGCTCTGTTATTTTGAGGGACTGATGCCAAAACCTGAGGGTTAACATTTTTGGGATTGTTGGATTACTTTCCCCTAGTATTTCAACCTGACATCTTTCAGAAATGAGACCAACAGTAAAATAATATGAATGTATATCTGGACCATAACCATAGGTTTCTTTGACTATGCATGCACCTCCTGGTACCACAGCACCTCAAAGGCCCTTAAAACTAGGCTCCAGACTTCCCAAAACAAACTGGTCAGGCTCCTACTTGGCCTCACCCCCCGAACCCACCTCAGCCCTGCCCACTTTGACAGGCTGGAATGGCTTAGGGTCGACGACAGAGTACAGCATCTTGCAATGGGTCTGGTCCACAAGATTCGATACACCACCAAGATACCCATGTACCTGTCTAGATACTTCCTTAATGTTAACGAAGTCCACACCCACAACACCAGAGGAAGTGCAACGAACCATGTACAACCTAGATTCGGCACAAACAAGGGACTAAATTATTTTCGCTCCTATGCCGCCAAAATGTGGAACGTCCTACCAACATTAAGACATGCAAATCTCTTGACTCCTTCAAAACCGCTCTCAAAGGGCACCTACGGACGGCTGCAATTCGAAACTGGCCTCCGTAAAATCTGAATCCCCCCTCACCGGAGTCACCGCCCACCCCTTTTTCCCCTCACTGTATATGTTTCTTTTCCCTTTTTACCTCCCTTATGATGAATTCCAGTTCTGTTCTTTAACTATATAGAAGTGTCTTTTTGTACGTCTCTAAATGTTTTGATGAATTGAACAAGGTGGACGCTCTTGTAAACAAGTGTAATGCTTAATTGGGTCGTCCACTCACAGTTAACAGTCTTTGTATTGAGTTTGTGCTTGAAATGTACTGTAATTCTGCAAACTGTTACTAAATATTTCAATCAATCAATCAATCAATCAATAAAGGCTTGAACCCAAGGGACGATAAATTGATGATGCTCTGTTGAAAAAGAAACACGCTGTCGTGGAACCAAACAATAAATTAACCCAGCCCCTCCCTCTCTACTCCCATCCCATCCATCCCTCTCTCCCCCCAACCAACCAACCAGGAGAGGAGAATGAAGCTATCACCTACAATGTTGACATCACAGCCTGTTGAGGAAGAGTCATGAAGCCTCCATGAGTCCATGCCCTGTTACCCTGTTTGGGGTGATGTAAAGAGAGAGAGAGTGTAATTCCTCAGAACATTCCTCACCTTTTTTTTTAGAAAGACAGACAATGACAAAATGCACAATGAGGGAGGATGAAAAACAAGAGATGAGATGGAGGGATATACTGTAAGGGTGGAGAGTGCAGGAGGTTTTAAGGTAACACATTTATAGCACAAAGCCATTAGCAGAGGGGTGGGGAGAGTTGGGGGGGGGGGTGCTATACTGTAGTTGCCATGGCTTCTGCCTGTGGTAACCATAGAAACGATTGCTGAGTATAGTGAAAAATGGAGAGCTGTGGTGTAGCTACTATCAGAGCTGTGTAGAGCAACGGTAACCAACCTTTTCTAGATCAGGGCCTCACTTGGAAATCTTGAAAGGCAAGCGGTTGCGGCCAGTGGTGAGCTGTGGATTTTTTAACTAAGGGGGCTATAATTTATGACGTCACGTGCACGTGCACGCGCGCGGGCATGTGCACATAGCCACTCAGCTCAGTGCTAGTTGAAATACTGTATTCAACATGTGATTATTAATGTATTTATATTTCTTATTATTTTGTTGCATTGTTAATTTGTTGTTTTTATTTTTGTTTCAATTAATCAATTATTTTATTTTCCTTTACATAGACTCACCCACACATAAGTACTTAAAATAATCAGACAACTTTACTTCATCTTTACTTCAATGACTTTATATTTTTTTAAAGACACAAGATGTCACTTACATTGCTTTCAACTTTCAACAGTGGTTTTAACAATCATATGAACAGTCACAAGAACTTCCAACAACGGTCAGGGATAACCGTGTGAGTTTCTGGTACAGCTCTCGTTCTTGGGTCCTCTGCTAAACGATGGTATCTATTCCAACTGATCACATAATCTGAAGGGTTCCAGACCTCTACAGGTGGCCCATGTAACTTGATGAACATCAAGGCTGATACCCGTTTAACCCCTAGACGTGTACGGATTGGGGTGATGATTAAATTCATCTGGCTGAATCCCCTTTCGCACTCTGCAGTGCTGCATGGAATGATTTGTGCACAATTTAATAAAGGCCTAAGGTCACCAGGTATAGTTTCCCCTTTGCTCTGTTTGAAGGCCCTGTATGCAATAACTGACCTAGTTGCTGGCAGCCTGAATCTTTCGCACAGTTCAAATATTTCCTCCTCTCCAAATCTGAGCAGCCTATTCTATTTTTCATCAGGTAGATTCTGTTCCACTGGGTGTAACGTTGTAGCTACTCCATTGGTCTGACAAATGTGCCCCCTTGGCCTTGTGGACGGATAAACCTGGAACAGAAGAGCATGGCTTGCACCCCAATTTCCCATCTTTACAGTCAAGCCAGGGGTGTTCCTCCTTCTTCTTAGCCCACTTCTCATCTGTCCATAAATCGGGGAATGGTGAAGATGAAGAAGAATCAGTGGTGGATGAGGAAGTCTTGTCAGGAGTACAGCCACTATCTCCCAGCTATAAAATGAACAAAGTAAAAAAGAACACATTAGAAACAATTACAACAGGTTAGAGACAAGAGAGACCAATTGTCTTTCATTGTGAGAGGAATGTAAACACATTCAACCACACAGAGCTGTTCCCCATCCCCCACATTTGAGTGAGCCCTGAATTGGTCATTGAGACACATTCAAACACATTCCATGACTGGTTTAACAGGTTTAATTTAAATGAACAGTAGGCTAAATGAAAAGCAAACACATTTATTTGCACTTAATTGCAGTGGTGTACAGTAAGACGTGTTGAGAGCTTGTAGATTTGCTATTTTAACATTTTAGTACTTTGGTACATTAAGTACGTTTTGATACCAATACTTTTGTACTTTTACTCAAGTAACATTTTGAACACAGGCCATTAACTCCCAAATATAAAAAAGGTAAACAGGGTCCCGAAAGGGGCTAGCCATTAACCTGTAACAAAGTATTTCTACATTGCAGTATTGATACTTTTACTTAATAATTAATAACAGAACATGTAACACTAGTGCATAGTCACATTTGTAATGATTATATGCCAAATTTAAGAAAAATAAAAATAGTAGCCCCATCTGATAATAAATAACATATGATTTAACAGTTACTTGCCTCAGTGATGGCTTCCACAGACGGTTGAACAACTGATAATCTTCTTTGAGCTTTGAAAGTTTTCCTCCCCTCCAGCGGTGGTGCGGTTTTCGGATCTTCTACCACAGCCGTTTTGTTTCCCAACAACAGCTGAGACTGAGCGTCCACATGCACGGGTTTTGTAGGCGTCGGCGTCGCAACAAAACACAGTTTCCTCTGGAATCCTGTCTTGTTGTTGTTTCCCAACAACAGCTGAGTCGGAGCGTCCACAGGCACGTGTTCTTCAAGCAGGCGGGTAGGCGTAGCGAAACTGAGTTTCTTCTGGATGCATTTCTTCTTCTTCGGAGGCAAGGTGATAGTCGTCATCATTGTAGAATTCGCAGACAAGTGAAATACCTGACCTGTGTGGCTGTTAATACAGTGTAACTGAGGACGTAAGTGAGAACACAATGTGCTTTGCATAACATTGCTTTCTCACTTACGTCCTCAACCTGGCCATTGTTGTGTTAATGTTGACGGCTCGCGGCCGGGTGACGGTGAGTGCTCGCGCGTGCATGTGGAGCTCGTGCATGTGGAGCACGCGCGAGCCCCCAGCCTGGGAACTAAGGGGTCGACGACCCCCCGTAGCACCCCCTTCAGCTCATCCCTGGTTGCGGCCCACACATCTGACGTGTACGGGTACATGTGTTTGGTCCGACGATTCATTGATCCGATACCCCTAACCCCTAACCTAACCATAACCGCAAGCACGGGAGCAGGCGCTAGTCCGAGGTGCGGACGCATATCGAACCAATGCTCCGCCGGACCATAGTATGCCTCCCACATCGGGTCACTCAACAGGGCAGTTGTGTTAAGTGCCATACAGTACAATTCAGCGAAATACAGGAGCAATGTGGATTCCGTCCTGGCTGTGGTACCCGGAACAACTGACCAGAAAGTGGCGCTGTTGTGCCAGAAACAGAGAGAGAGAGAGATAGTGCTGCACTGTTGCCTGCTAATGAGAGAGAGAGAGAGAGAGAGAGAGAGAGAGGGAGGGGGGGAGGGAGGGGAGTTGCACCACTCAGTTCACACGGGTGTGATTTTTTATAGAGGAACAGACAGTAGGCTGACAGGAAATGGTGGAGAGAGATGGGGGAGTGACATGCAGTAAAGGCCGTCGGGATCGGGAGTCGAACCCGCGGCACACTGCCAGACTCGGACTACGGGCCTGGACCGCTGAGCCACGGCCCAGGCCCAACACTGGACTCTTTTAAGGCTACCTTGAAAAGACACTTAAGGTGGCCTTACACTAGCCGATAATCGGGCATTTTTGACGCTCGGGGGGTGCCCGACCGCTCAAAGCGCGATCGGGATCGGCCCGATCAACATCAAGAATGTTTGATATTTGCTCTGCCCCGGTCCGATTATCCTGTAGTGTGTGGTGCTATCAGATTTCAGATTGAAAAAGTCGGCTAGTGTAAGGCCACCTTTATTCTCTCAGGCTTATGGCATATAGTTGTTGATTGTTGTTGGTACATTTTGTAAAGCGTCCTTGGATTCATGAAAGGCGCTATATAAATTCAAGCTATATAATTATTATTGCATTTATCACGAGGAAACCCCAGGCCGCTGGGGTTTAACATTGAGCGCTCGGTTGCACTTCCGCAGATTGCCAACAGGTTGCCAACCAAATTTTGGTTGGCAACCTGTTGGCAATCTGCCGTTCTGCCAGTAAACATCCTGCTACTGAAAACCTTTTGTTGTGGCTTCATTCCACACGCCTCTCCATCACAGAAAGTTAGTCCACAACAATACACCACATTCCGTGCTCAGCCTGAAGTATCATTTGATGTTGGAATATTATGGAAGAGTACCTCAAATTGCTGTGTATTGTTGTACTTTAATATATTTTGATATACATGTATGGCAAACCCCAGCAATGGCAAGTACGACAAATGGAATGACAATCCATGACAAATACCATACTGTTATTTCTTCACAAGTTGGAGGAGCCGGGTGAAAAATTCCATCAACTTGACATTTTGATGAAGCATGACCTTCAAGTCTGAAACCTTTTCTACATGTGTATGTCACACCTTCCCCATAGTGGTACTTCAAAGGGAACCTATCAGCACCTGGAACATCTGCTGGAGGTTTGCATTGAATCAGCTCACATACACCGTCTCCACACCTTAGCGCAAAACGGTCTTAAGCTGCGCACTTCTTAAGCTCTGCGCAGCTTAAATTCCGAGTTTTTAGACAGCTGGTGGATGGAAAAGAAGCTCCACCTCCGCGGACTTTTTGCGCGGAGGAGAGCGTTTCCGTGAATCTGGCCGTCGCGCAAAAAGTCCACGGAGGTGGAGCTTCTTTTCCATCCACCAGCTGTCTAAAAACTCAGAATTTAAGCTGCGCGCAGCCGAGAACGTGCGCAGCTCTTTCGATAGTGTGGCAGCACCTATACCGGTAGCTCGTTCGTCCAGCCGTCGCTGCCGCACGTTATGGCACCTGCACCACTTGCCATGTTGAAGCCGACATCACAGGTGTAAACCACGACGTCTCCATAGGCATACAGTTTGACCGCACTGTCACTATTGGCGTTCTCAACTTTTGGCGGTCGGTTACATGTAATACGTTCACATTCTGGTCGTTTCTCTGGCCAGCCATGCACTCCACAAGTCAGTTCTTTTGGGCCCAACAGCTTGTAGCCAGCATCACATGTGGCCACAGCTTTGTCACCAAACTTTGTTCCATTTGGATAATGTATAGCTCCATTCGGTACGTGACCAAGATAACCACAGTCTATTCTATCACAAATGAGCGTGATGGGACTCCATTGGCCAGTGATACACGTCATATTCCCATGTCCTTCGATAGTAACAAAGCCGGCCCCACACGCAAGGACTACGTAAGAGCCATGTGGAAACGTTTTGTTTCCGATGTCATCCTCATGCAACACCATATTTGGTCCAGTTTGTGGTGGGAGACAGGGGACAGGGACCCTGCACTCCGGCAGCGGTGGGGACCACACCCCATTGGTACAGGTGATATTTCTTGCTCCGACCATGACTAAATTGTCACTACGGCAACTAAAATACAGGCAATCATTGTGTTTATATGGGGGGTGTCTTCCTTCTTGCTTATAAATCCGTCCAGTCCAATCAGCTGGGCAGTAGTTTATACATGCTGGAATTCCGCTTGCAGGTCTAAAGTGACACATCGCAAACACAAAGTACAGGAGGACGCCCACATTCTTCATTACGGCTAATGGCGCCATCCCAAAGCCTACACCGCTGTGATTGGCCAGTGCACTTGGGCAAGGACACGATGTGATTGGGCAGTGCATGCAGTTGTGCAAGGACACACTTTGATTGGCCAATGGCCAGTCTCTGGTGCGCCTTTGTCGCAGACCAAAAATAGTCTGTAGTTGTTGTATGTGAGAGGGACTTGGCCACAGAAGTAGGGTGTGGATATAAGCTCAATTATCTCTGCTGGTCACTAACTTTCTGGTCTCTATATGATCTTTACCAAAAAGTTAAGCAGATGACATGTTGAAGGACTTTTATTGACCTGTATGGTGCTCTGGTCTATCGTCATACACAACAGACACCGTTGTTATGGATGCCTAACAATGCCGATTTTCATCCATCCATGGATGGATGGATGGACACGTTGTGCAAACACAAATGCAAGGAACTACACTATATGCACATGCGTACTTGACAGTGAAACTTTCTTTAAAAGTCCTTAAATTGTCACTTTACTGTCATCTTGGGGACCTCCAAATGTTCTAGCCTCACGTAGCGATACTAATATCACTGTGTGGATATTAGTCTTGTCCTTCTCAGTGTTAAATTATTTCCATATGTCCATATGTCCATATTTGCATATTGGGCTCTGGTGTGGTTATAGCCTGTTTCCAGACGGACCTGGTTGGCTCGCCACCATTTCGGCTGTGAAGTCCTCCCACAATTGAGAGGGGCCAAACTTCTGGGACTATATGCATTGCAGAGGAAGATGAAGGCTGGCTACGCAAAGCTACACAATCTTGTGGGGGATGCCCCTGGGGGTCCTGACCCACAGGTTGAGATCCAGTGATGTACAGTACAAAGTGACAAAAAATCTTGTTGCAAAAGAGAAAATCATTACTGTTGCCCACTCCTTGCAAGAGGAAACCATATAAACCCTGAAATGGATCAAAGCTTTGGTGGTACATGGGTGGTATAATTTAAATACTGTACATGCATGAGAAAAATACAAAAAGACAAACATCGCAAACCTACTACTAGGCTGGGTGCTGGATCAAAAGTTCAACATACACAAATTAAATACACACACCAGTATAATAATCCCGCTTGCAGAATTTATTGGTAACGTTTCGAGCTTCCTCACACGTTAACCGTTAAGGGAGAGCATGAAACTTGTTCTATTCAGTAGTAATGCATTTCCATCATATGTTTTAACTACCGTATTTAATTTGAATCGTCCATAAAAAAGGTAAATGAACCGAAAAAATGGAATGCAGTATAGCACAATATAAGTTGAATAATTTTCTAAATAAAGCATTTATATTAGGAGAAATATCTCAGTGATCTATTTGAGTAAAAACATTTATAGACTGCCTTGTGTGTGTGTCAAATGTTTGCGCTGTGGGAAAACAAAATAAGTACACAAACAAACATCGTACAATGTCACAAAAAATGCGATGGCATAAAATGTACAAACATTTAATATTGCAATTACTATTTCATACTCTTCATAGTAATTGTATAGGTTTATATAGTGACTGTACAGGTTGCTGCTCTCTATCCCCATCTCCTGGTGTATTGCTGCCAGTTCATCAGACGCTCATCTCAACCACATACTTAACACCAAACATTAATAATCTTTGTGTTTTTCCACAGGGTTAACTGCTGGCCCCAAGGTTCCACCACACGAGGAGACAGAGGACTCCGCACCGAGCAGAAGTGTTCACAATAGGAAAGGGTTTGTGTCCGACGAGGTCCTTACAAACAGCTAGGTGTAAAATAAAAATCACACCCGTGTGAACTGAGTGGTGCAACTCCCCTGCAACTCTACCGTCACCTCCACTGTCCACAATGCAGGCCACCGTGAGATTCCCCCACTAAACAGACATAATATGATATGTACAGTACACCAACCACCACATCTACAGACAAATACGAATACAAATGTAATTTATCAAATCTAATCAGCTGAAGAAATACTAAACCAAAAACCCAAACTAACAAAACAAACCCCTTCGGCTCCAACTACAGTAAACCCCTCTCTATGGCCCATTGGTACAGCCAGACAAGGTAATTGCTAGGATTAACAAGATGATGGACAACAGCTGGAGCACAGTGCACTCCTAGGAACAATAAAGAAGGAATACTCACGGGGTCGTGGCACGGTCTCCTGCAGGAGGTTTGCACCTAAGGTTTGCACATGCAGTAAACAGGAACTGCGATGATGGAGTGTTCCAGCAGAGGTGCTAGATAGACGTGGTTTGCTTTTCCCCCGAAATATTTGTATTTATTATTATTACAGCCTACTGCTGCACAAAGTTTGGGCATTGTGACATAGTCTTTTCACGATATTTCTGGCAGAGCAGACCTCTCATTCTGTGGACCTTAATGACCAAATAAATAGAAAAAATACAAATAAAAAGTATGTCTTGACATCACAGGTCCTCTCAAATTTTGGACGGCTGGCTCCCCGGGCTATCTCCACTTTGTCAGTCTTGCAGAACTACTACCGCTACTGGGAGTATCAAACCAGAAAAACTGCCCCCGACAACAGGAGCCGCAGCACAGCACTCTCTCCGAGCTTATATCATGCAGAGCAGAGATTGGCTACTGCTGCAAAGTCTATCACTGAATGTACAGTACATCCAGTGTACCACCACCAAGCTTGAAGCTTCCATCCATAATTTCATGTACTGGAGTATGGATGGAAGCTTAATTGGTGACAAAGGCTATGAGTCAATGAACAGACCGCATAACACCAGACTATCTTCTGAAGTTAGTCAGTTGCAATGCAACTATGAGGGGGACTGTAACTGCCATGGCAATTTTTTTGCAAGAATGCAAGAATAAATGACAAGAGCACAGTGAGGGAGATGCCAGGGAGTTGGAAGAGTAGAGATAGTTGTATGTTTATTCATACTTGTATTTATTGCTTACAATAGCATACTTTCTTTTTGGCGCCTTCATTTTTTATTATGTGTTGATCTTTCATATAATGATATCACATTAATTTCACCCATATTTTACTTTTTTTAAGGTGTGACAAAGTATTTCTGATTCTGAAAAGAATAAATCAGTTAAATCCTTAAAGATTGTCCATCTACTTCTGTTTCAACAGTTAGTTTCAATTAAGATGCATTTGTGATATATTAATAAAATGCTTTTTATATTTTAATATGCCCCCTGTGCACCCCACCCCCAACACACAAACAGAAAAGAAAACACCATAGACATCCATTGACGTATGTGTGACAGGGCGATATGAATTAACTATAGCCAACTACACCACCTGGGGAATTAGCCCTTCACTAAATCCCACCCCAGTGTCACAAAAACAGACATGCACACGCACACGTACACTTGTGTGCGGTGCTCCTGACCCATATAGTGGTTGATATAGATTACGAGACAGAAGGTCTCAGTCAGGATCAAGTTTACATACTGTGTGTGTGTGTGTGTGTGTGTGTGTGTGTGTGTGTGTGTGTGTGTGTGTGTGTGTGTGTGTGTGTGTGTGTGTGTGTGTGTGTGTGTGTGTGTGTGTCAGTTTTCTTCTACATTGCTGCTCCTTAGATGTATAACTTACCTATGTCCTCCTGGCCCTGGGAAGTATCTTATGTTTTGTGGGGAATTGATTGAACGCACGCACGCACACAAACACAAACACACGCAGATAACCACAAGGCACACTGCACGCACACCTGTGAATGTCCCACTGTTCCGTTGGGTTTAGTATTGATATTTATTTACCATTTGTATTTATGTGTATTGTGGAGCACTCCCAACCTAACATTTTCACAATGCATGTACTGTGTGACAATAAACATTGTGAATCTTGAATCTTGGGTCGATTGTCCAATGCCAATCCAAATAGTTTAGCAACGGTTGCTATGCAGGTCAAGCTTTCTTCGCTGCTAACGTGCCTATTGGACAAGGATAGGTTGGGGATGGACTTAGTGAAGGCCTAATTGCGCCCCAGGAGATATTTACTAAGATATACATTCACACAGATCTGTGTCATCAGGGGCGTCAATATAGCTGGGGGGTGGAGCCGGGGTAAAGTTCAGAGTTCTCCCAACCGGAATAAACAGTGGCGTGTTGGGTTTTCAAACGCAGATGCTTTAAATACTATACTAATTTAAAAGTAGGCGTCATGGCTTGCCAGATCACAGGCACAGATCCTCGTTGCCACTCGACAAGGAACGCTACTTTAGAAAATGAAAGAAACAATTGAGCTAGAGTCCGATTGGAATGTTTTCCTTGACTGCTGGACATGATCCAACACAACACAATGGCCTGATATATTTGCATGGTAAGAGACACTTTTCTATAGATCACTGAAACTTACATTATACATTTTAAAAAGCCAGTAATTCATCAATGATGTTTATAGAACGTTTTAGTGAATTCCAAGTAGGCTACCGACACCATTCATTTCGACCGCACTTTGCCAAACGATGGCTCTGTGCCAAGTTCCAACTGTCTCTAAACTACTTAGAATTCACTACAATGTGTTCTATAAACATTATTGGTGACTTAATGGCTGTTGGTTTTTGATATTACGTTAAGTTTTAATTGATCATATCTATAGAGTGTCTCTACCAGGCGATTAAACACTGTGCCGCGGTAACACAATGTTTTGTAACACGGGAGAGGGAGATGGAGAGGCTTATCTCCGATTTCGGTGGTGCTTATGCCTGTGCAACTTGACACATGCAATAAAGTATAAAGAGATAAGGATACTCTGACTATAAACCACTTGAACCCCAGGTCCCCAGCATAAACCAAAAATCTACAAACTCACAACGCGTCGCAACACACTGTGAGCTCATGACGATTGTAACCCCTGGCCTGAAGGGTTTTACGCACAATGGGCCTCATGCGCCAACCGTTCTTAAGAAGTTCTTAAGAGGAAATTTGTTCTTAGACCCACTTAGGAAGTTTTTAAGAAGGTTTTGGGATACCTCAATGTTTTCTTAGCTGTGATTTGTTCGTAGGTAAGAACAGAATCTACGCACACTGTGGAGCACTCTTAGGGTTCAGTGCAATCTGAAAACATAAAGGAAAAACAGCGCCCTCTGCATGATGCTCAAAGTTTGGTCTGAGGACCATTTTACCACTTTCCACAATTTTGAGCTTGTAGATCGGCTATTTTCGAAACATTTTGATAAATCTTCAAAACATTTCCGTAGCAGAAAATATTTTCATATGGGGGTCTGCAGAATGCATGTCAATTTGGGGGTCCTTGACATGAAAATGTTTGAGAACCACTGGTTTAGAGTTTACAACCCCACCCAAACAAATGCACCAGAGTGACCATACCCACCACATAACCCCCATCTTTTTAGAGTACATTGTGCTTCAGTATGTTGACAAGCTTCATGGAGATGCTAATTTTCCTTTCCAGCTCGATTTGGCACCTGCCCACAGTGCCAAAACTACTAGTAACTGGTGTACTGACCATGGTATTACTGTGCTTAACTGTCCAGCCAACTGGCCTGACCTGAACCCCACAGGGAATCTTGGTTGTATTGTCAAGAGGAAGGTGTGAGACATAAGACTGAACAATACAAATTAATTTACGGCTGTTATCAAAGCAAACCTGGGCTTCCATAACACGAATAGCTGGAAAGACACATACCTGCACCAACGTTAAAAACCCAAAACTGACGCTTAACATGCCAGCTTTGGATATAGGGATGATGCACACGCAGTGGGAAAGCGTGGCTTGCTGCAGATACCAATACTCTTGTACTTTTACTCAAGTAAAAATGTCATTACTGACTTTAACTTGTAACATCTACATTGCGGTATTGATACTTTTACTTACTGTAAGTAAAACACGTGAGTACTTTTTTCACCACTGTCCATTTGCACACTCTTCAGATTTTCTAATGTAGTTATGGGTCTCAGAGATAGAACGTGGTGTCAATGGAGGTCTGTGGCTTCATGCATATAAACCAAATGACGGTTGATTTTCCCTTCTGCCCTAGGCTTTATATAGACCGATTCAGAAACGGGTCTCATGGTCGCAGGCAACGTATTTCCTGTAGGCGGAGACGACATATCTGCGGTTTAAATCCGCACCTCTTCTACTACAGTGAATGGAAAAGTGACTCAAACGTTACTCTTTTACCTGCTTTTTACAACACTAACATTACAAAGATGCCCAGAACATCGGGATGAACCTGTGTAGTTTATGGCTGCTCCAACAGTAGTGGCAACATTAAAAAAAAAAAAAAAACGGAATGTCAAAATATCTACCGCGGTGGCTGAGACCAGAGCCATAGAGTAATGGTTGAGACAAAGCAGTGAAAGGTCCTGAAAGATACATAACGTCAGTCTTACCCAATACCCAATCTTTGTGTTTTAGGAACACAAGGCTGCTGTACGATCATACTAAGCATTTGAAGTTTGAGGTATAAAGTACAGCAGCCTTGTGTTCATAAAACAGAAAGATTGGGTATTGGGTAAGACTGACGTTATGTGTCTTTCAGGACCTGCCGCCCCTCCCCCCAGCAGCGCCGCGGCTGTTATCGGCAGTTGCGGCGTCTGGACCGGCGGCCGCCAAACGGAGCAGCAGTGGAATGACATAATCACCCCACCTTCCCCGGCAGGTGCCGCCTCTCCCCCCGGCCGCTGCCAGAGAATGCACTCGCTCCTTCTGGGGAGGGGAGACTGCACCCCCATCCCACACCAGCAAATCAAAACCTGCCATTAGGTCATCTTGGACTAAAAACCCAAGGGGCATCAGGGCATGGCATGTTGTTCCATGTTAACATACTCATTTGCCTCAGCAGGTCCATATGGCATTAAACCTGATATTGAAGCCGCAGCAATGCAAATTGATGCTGGAGTCAGGAGGGAAACTGTGTCCAGCAGAGAGAATATAATTGCTACACTTGAGGGAGACAAAGTTCACCTCCAGGAAGACGCACTGGTAGCCATTAAAATGATTAAATGGATCACTTAACACACACCAAAGGCAGTGAATAATACAATAAATGTCATAACACATGAAGCTGAGTTAGTATTTATGACATTTTTGTTTCAATAGGCAGGACATTGGAGAGAGACTGTGTTGTTGACTGTGTTGCCCGATGTTCTGTACACAGCTTGCTAAATATATTTTCCAGTCCCGTGATATGGCCATCAATAGTTATAGCAATCTATTATTCAAATGGTATGTTACAGTTTTAAAACAAACATTGAACTAAAAACAAACATTAATATCTCTTCATTGTCAATGGCGTTTTTAAAACAAACATTGAACTAAACACAAACATTAAACCTGTATATAGGAGTGGCTAGCACCCCTCAAAAACAAGACTAGTAATAGCATGTCCACAAATCAATACTTTCACTATACAAAGAGGCCATTGCATTGATTGATTGATTGATTGATTGATTGATTGATTGATTGATTGAAGTATTTATTAACAGATTGGAGAATTACAGTACATTTCAAGCACAACTCAATACAAAACTGTTAACTGTGGACGACACCATAAAGCATTACACTTGTTTACAATAGGGTTCACCATGTTCAATTCATCATGTTCATTAGGAATTGATCCACTGAGGTATAGAGGTACTGTATACAATCGGCAGGCTATACGTATTCTCATATCTCTGTGTTCGCTGAGAAACCACCTAACTCCAAAATGTTCATTTTTCTGAAAATGAAAAAAATATTTTTTTTCAGGAAACGAAGAAAACCTTATATTTTGAAAACAAAGCAATACTGCCTCATCAAAGTTGGTGTATACTGTCAATTACTTGCATGAGAGGGGGAGAGGTGGTGGAGTTAACTGTTTTAGCAGACAGTTTGAGGGTCCAAGAGGTTTTGTCCGAATCGCCTTTTAATACTTTCCATTGTCAAATAAAAAATATAGCGCTGCAAGGAGCGATAACAGGGGCCGAGCAATAATAATTCAAAAAAAAATATCGTTGCTGTCGGGAGGAAACCACCTAACTCAATTTTTGAGGTTTTAGTTGTTGTTTTTTTCATAAATCAGTGCTATTAAACACCCTTTACGTGAGGGTGTAGTAAAAAGCGCTTCGGGCAAAACCTCTTAACTCCATTGGACCCTTAAACTGTCTGCTAAAGCAACTAACTCCACCACCTCTAGTCCTCTACCCTTCTCATGCAATGAATTGACAATACCGGTATATAAAGTCACAACACCAACTTTCATGATGCAGTATATTGCTTTGTTTTCCTCATTTGTTTTTATTTATTTTTTATTTCCTTGAGACACTTCAGCTCAGATTGACCATAAACCATTTATTGCAAAGCTATTGCATGTTAGTATGGCGGTGTGACTCTGCTCATGTGATATCAGATAATCTGTGTACCGAGACACAGCTGATATCACATTTGATATCTCCGATTATCTGTGCACCGAGACACAGCTCTGATATCAACGACCCCCCAGAGCAGAGCCAAAGATACAATAATCCATGAACGACAATACACAGTAATAACACATCAACACATGATTCAACACAATGAATCTACACAATCGCAAACAATACAATAATATCCCATAACCCCTGGACTAAGAACTACAGGGAGGAGGCCGGGGAGGTGGGGGAAATTTTCACACAGACGCCACACGAGCTGCTTGACAGCTCAGCATTGAGAAAGAGTAGTGAGCTGAGGCTGCTGTGGGAATGAGGGCGTGGCCTGGAGAGGCAGCTGATTTAAAGAAGCAGAATGAATTACTAGGGGGAATGAATGAGGGGAACTATAATAACCTTCTGCCTTCCGTGCCTCAATGAACTATCGCTACGCTTGATTTTTTTCATTTCTTGAAAAATGAACATTTTGGAGTTAGGTGGTTTCTTTCCGACAGCAGAGATATATGCAATACGCACAATAAGCTATAGAAACATAGAACACTGAGTGAAGTTGAGAGAAAGTGGACCATACAATTAACAAATGAGCGTTTTAAATAGTTGACCCTTACCTAACCTCAGTAAAACTATAAACCTAACTTTAATCCTAACTCTGACCTCAAACTATGTTAAACCTATCCTAACTCTACCCCCAAAAGTATATTATACAGATAAGGTGGGTCCTGAGAGGATTCTATGGTTAAATGTCAGAACATGAAAGTTGTTTGGCATGAGGAGACGCATGTGTATCGAAGTTTTATTGCGATCAAATGGTTCATGACTCATGAGCTATGCCTGTTCAAAGTTTCCATTTTCAATTGAGTGCTATAGCGCCACCCTTTGGCCAATGGTTGCGGGCTTCGCGTCTTCACCATTTGGCATAGCCCTCTACCATACTGCCGCGTTTTGCGAAAACTTACTGCACGGTTAAGCCAGAACTGCAATATTTGGCGGAAGAAGAAAAAACGTACATACCATATAGGCTCCTCGGATATGGTCCCTTAAATAGAGGCTGACATTCCAGTGTTACGCAGCCTGGACGAATACTGGAGACAGCTCTTCCTAGGACTATATTCATTAATCCATGTATGTTAACTAAAATCCTCACGGGGCCACTTTAAGATAGATAAATTGAACAGAAATCAATGTGGAAAGTTCAAGATGAAAAGGAATCAGACGTGCAATAGGCCATCATACAACTGAAGTCTGGAGTAGTAATTCTCTTAACAGTAGTGATGCTGTACCCAGGGCATTTTCTTACAACAATGTATAGCCTATACATAATTGTACAAAATAGTGAAAATAGATGATCTACAAGCTCTCCATGATGCCAGGGGTAGAGTGATCGACCAGATGGGAACCGCAAGGTTTGAACCCGGGCTCCCCCAGAGATAGTGTCGAAGTGTCCTTGAGCAAGACTCTGAACCCCTATAGAACCCCGATGTGCAGGTTGGTGCCTTGCATGGTTTCCTCCGGCATCTGTGTGTGAATGTAATGCACAATCTCTGTAAAGCGCCTTGAATAAAGGTGCTATATAAATGCACCATTTACCATTTACCCTCATCACCCCCAGCAAATTGAACTCTGAAATTCAGAATCAAGAATCAAGAAGGTTTTGTAATGCAGAATTGAAATGCAATACTGTAGTACTGTGCTACCACAAAGCTCATAGGGCATTACAAGGTTGTGAGCAGAGAGATGGACAGAGGCACTTGAGACTGCTTGGTTGGGGGCTGTTTTACTGATGTCATTGTGCAGAATTGTTGCTGTGTCGGGGACTTGAAAATTGAATAATAATTCATATAAATTATTATTTTAAAGTAATAATAATAATAATAATAATAATAATAAACTTTATACAATTTAAGTCGTATATTTGCCACAAATATAGTAAAAGATATCCCATGGAAAGTAAAATGTCTCTCTGTCCAGAAGAGGGTGCTGGTACTCCACCAGTTACACAGCAGCCC
This sequence comes from Electrona antarctica, assembly GCF_951216825.1. Taxonomy (NCBI): domain Eukaryota; kingdom Metazoa; phylum Chordata; class Actinopteri; order Myctophiformes; family Myctophidae; genus Electrona; species Electrona antarctica. The sequence continues at coordinate 31,034,440 of NC_136792.1, forward strand.
TCATTATCTTCACATTGTTTATTCATTCCTTTTGGAACAAACTCAAAATGGAAGATTTATTGGACTCATTGAATGCCAAATGTCTAAAAATAATAGCATTTTACAGTAATTATGTCTCTATGTAAAATAAGTAAACAAACGGAAAATGGGGTGGTGTACTAAATTTGTAAACTTTTTGAGCAATTGGTTGTGCCAAAAATAATTGGCAATTAATTTGATCAAAATTACCATATAAGGCATACATGGAGGTGAATCCAATGTCACCAAGTTTTTCCTGTGGATGACAAAGTTATAGACACAACTCCATCAGAGTAGAGTGTGAAGCAACAATATTGATTAACCTTGCTTTTTCACTGTAACCAAATACAAATATAGTCTCATTACATATCTTCATTGCTGTTCTTAATGCTCATGTTCTCAATTTAAAATGTTATGCCTTGTATATTATCCATAAAATCAATCAATCAATCAATCAATCAATCAATCAATCAATCAATCAATCAAGCCGGCAAAAACAGGCCCGCAAATTAAGGCCCTCATCAAACCCTGTACAGTCAAGAGAATGTCCCCGCTACCACCCTTAGATCTCCATATACGTAGCTGACCTATTCTGACATTCCATATGTTGATCTGACCTCATCAAACCCTATACACTCAAGACATGCTCCTTATATGGCCAGTCTAATTCATTCCATGTTGATCTGACCCCCCATGCCAAAGCGCCAGCGCTCGCCCAGCAGTCTGCCGTCAACGAGGCGGATGCGTGCACGGCTGCACGCGACCTCGCACTTTAGGGCGAAGGGCGCTTCTCGCCCTTAGGCGTCTTACTGGTAATGTATTACCAGAACACCAAACCGGCACCGACAGCACTTAAGGAGGTGAGTTCTTCCTGCAGTAGCCCCCATTGCCCATGGTGGCCAATCAACTTACATGTACAAAATAAATGATGTAAAATAAGACACATAAATCCCCCCAAAACGTTTCACATGAAAATAATAACCTATAACATGACAATAAGACAATAACGAGTTGTTTGCACCCCGAGGCATGCTGGGGAATCCCCCTCCTCCCTCAGCCACTAATAACCAGGGATGTTAAAGTACTAATGAAGTACTGATCAAAGACAACTCTACACAACACTTCTGTTTGTTAAAGGCTTGTCACATGAAAGAATTATGATGTTTGATCGATCGCCTCAACAAACTACAGAGTAAGGAGAGATAAAACGCAGAGCTGGAGGAGTGACAAGCTAGTGTGAGGTATGACAGCACACCGACTCGGTAACTCTGAGGTCTACTGAGATGCTACCGGGGCAAGAACTTTACTGAGTTTGAGCCAGTGTTTGATTGACATCTGCGCTCTTCCGCCACCCGTCCTCATCTTGTCCTTGTCCTTGTCCATTTACCCAGTTTGTACCACTCTGCAAATACTACATATAAGGGTACTTTAAGATGGGCATCGATTAACGCAGGCTGGATCAACAACGGCTGCTCATGAGGGGCACAACAACGCAAGCGTAAAAAAAAGCTCAACAGAATCCAGGTCTAGTCAGTCGCGGGCGTGTGCACGAAACGACCACGAATGTGACAATTTCACAGGCACGCGCTCACACAAAGAGAGAAAGAGAGAGAGTGGTCAGTACTAGCTAAGTTTAAAGGGGAATTCCGGACTAGGCGTTTTCTTACCGTAACATGCGACAACAATATTGATTACTGGAAGAAGCGGAAAAAAGAGCTGTTGTAGATGTTGTGGGAAAGTCCACAAAATGTTGTCACTCTGTGGCTTCCGCCTTGACCAGGACGGCGTTTGACCCACATACCTTCTTAAAGTCATAGCACGCTATATAATAATAAAATATATATTTTTTAAAATAATAATCGCCACTAACAGTGGCGATTTTAGTGGCGATACATACATTATCATCAGAATTCAGTAAAAAAAACACTACTGTGGAATTCCCCTTTAAGGTGTAGTCAATCTCTGCTGACTCTGCTGACGAACTGGTATAGCCTCGGGCCAGTGGGAGATAGTTTGCCGTCCTTGGCCATATGCTGGTACGGCTACTATAGCTTGTAGAGCTTGTGAGTTTGTAGAGCTTGTGAAATTGTAGATTTCACTATTTTCAGAGCGCAGCATTCGAATGCAACCAACCAAACATACATGTCATGATGATTTTTCGTCATAGTTTTATGACGAAATGCACACTGTTAGGAAGACTCTTTTATTTGTAACCAGAATACCAAAGCAACTCAAAGAGAACATGGAAGACAGCACCCTGCATGGTGGCCCACCATGCACAGACATAAAAGGACATTAATCTCCCCCCAAACAAATAAAAACTTGACAAATACGACAATAATGATTTGAGTGAGCCCCGAGGCATGCTGGGGAATCCCTCCCCACTAACATCCCCGGGATACACTACGAAAAGTTGATAAAAGAAAACTCTGCAACATATTTGTGGAGTTTTGCTGGGCTTTTCACATGAAAGAATTCTGATGTCAGTCAGCATCCATCATCTCTGTTTCTTTTTTCATTTCTTTTTTTTGTCATCTGTCTACAAAGTGCGTCTGGATAAAATGAAAGGACAGACTACGTAATGTGAGGTATGACAGCACACTGACAGTCCTTCTGGTAACTCTGTAGTCTACGGAGATGCTACCGGGGAACACACTGTATCCTGTTTGATGGAGCGTTTTGATTGACATCTCCGTTCTTCCGACGCCCGTCCTCATCTTGTCCTCGACACACGTCCATCTTGTCCCCTCCACTTCTGAAACCCCAGACGCTTTGATCAGTCTGCATGTTTGCACCACTCTGCGGAGACTATACAGATACAGATGCGAGAGAGAGGGAGAGAGAGAGAGAGAGAGAGAGAGAGAGAGAGAGAGAGAGAGAGAGAGAGCATGATGGGGAGAGAGATAGTGAGAGGAAAGAACATTCTATTGCTGTTTTCTCTTTACAGCACATGCCTCTCATGGGAGAGAATAAGCTCTTGAGCGTGTGTGTGTGTGTGTGTGTGTGTGTGTGTGTGTGTGTGTGTGAGTGTGTGTGTGTGTGTGTGTTGGTTGTTAGCACGGACCCCACAGGACCCCCGAAGACCAGCAGTCTCTGTGTGTCTGACTTCTAAAATTCATGTTGTGGTCTGACACATGACCACATCCAAGGAAGAAGAAGATAGATGAAAGACGTGCGAGAGATTAAGAGTGAGAAGGAGAAAATGAGAACATGAGATCTAAGACAGGGATCTACTGTACAAAGGGCAGTCACAATACAAACAAGAGCGAGAAGAGAAGAAACTGAACACCGGCCACAAAAAAGGAAAAAGAAGATAAGAGCAGCCTATGGGTGTATGGGAGAGAAAAACAGAGAAAACAGTGTGTGTGTGTGTGTGTGTGTGTGTGTGTGTGTGTGTGTGTGTGTGTGTGTGTGTGTGTGTGTGTGTGTGTGAGTGTGTGTGTGTGTGTGTGTGTGTGTGTGTGTGTGTGTATAGAGAGGGGGGGGGGGGGGTACAGACATGTGTGTGTGTGTGTGTGTGTGTGTGTGTGTGTGTGTGTGTGTGTGTGTGTGTGTGTATAGAGAGGGAGGGGGGGGTACAAACATGTGTGTGTGTGTGGGGGGGGGGGGGGGGGGGGGGCAAATTGGAAAGCAGAGGAACATTTATCTGGGGTTGCCGCGTGGATCGATGACTTTGTAAGGCATAACACATGTTATAGGCACTGATGCCTGACAGCAAATCCCAGGTTTAATTCCCTTTGGTGCATATCACCACGGACTCTCTCTCCCTGTTTCCTGTCTATATCTACAATGTGAACTATCAATAAAGGCAATAAAAAGCCTGAAAAAACAAACAAACAAACAAACAAACTTCATAGTAAATGTCATAGTAAATGCGACCTGCTGTCGCAATAACCATATAAGCTATAAGCTTCTGCCTATAGTCTACCTTTTTGATCACATTAAAAAGAAAAAAATATTTTTGTAATGTCTAACTGAAAAAATCACACCCGTGTGAAGTGAGGGGCGCTAATATATTAAAGTCTAACTCACACAAAGTGTGCAACACGTGCAGTTACATCATCAGGCACAACAGGTGCCAGGCAGAAATGGTGGAACGTCTGAAAACAAGTTCACCTCTCTTCGCTGAGTTCGACACAGTAGCTGTGTGATATTACAGCTCAATATGGGTTCACCCAGTCAATCAATGCAGTCATGCCCCCCCCACACTCCATCTTCATTATCCACCCACAGCAGGGAATTCTGAACTGTCCACATTTAATCATGATTTTCCGGAAATTGTGTGTCTACAATGCAAACTTATAGATCTGCTGTTTTGGTGTCCAAAACCGGGACACAATTATTATGCATTTACTCTTCAGCCAAGGTGAAGATAATTTTGTCATGGTGAAAAATGTAATTAAGGCCTTGTGGATGCCAGAGAACACGCACATGCACGCACACAATACTTATGTTTTTGTGTTCTCTTATCGCTCTTCTGTTCTGGTCTGGTTCAGGTGCTAAAAGTGGAAGGATGCAATGTTATCCAGCATTTAGAGATCACTTCTTCATCTGTTCCATCCTGGTCCTGAAAATTAGAGACCGAATTGCTTCTCTTTCAAGCGGAAATGTTCTGCTTAATTCTTCCATTCAGCAGAATAGCCACAATCTCACGTTTGCTTAACTTTCTTTCCCCTCAATGGTGAAACGTGAAGCCTAATCATCTTAGTGGGGGAATTCCAGTAAGTCTAATTTTCTGTATTATGAAACAGTAATATAATAGCTCTTTAAAGGATACATTGAGTACAGAGCATACAGTATACACAAGCTTTCAGATTACGACTTCCAAAAATAAGCAACCTACTGTACAGTACAGTACAGTACAGTACAGTACAGTACAGTACAGTACAGTACAGTACAGTACAGTACAGTACAGTACAGTAACAAATAACAATAGTACAAACCCGTGAATGGTTTTGTTGCTTATAGAAAGACACATGCGTGCACACAAAGTAACAGCATGAATGCATGAGCGAATGTCATATGCATATCCTACACACACACACACACACACACACACACACACACACACACACACACACACACACACACACACACACACACACACACACACACACACACACACACACACACAGTATGGGGAGCTTTGCAAATGAACAAAACTCCCTCCTTGACAAACCCCACATCTATCAAAGGCCCTCAGCGGGAGTTGGCCAGCGCTCGTCTCCTCGTCTCATCTCTTCCTCTGCTTCGTCTTTCCTCTCTGGGGATTTTTCAACAAAATTCAAAGTGAAAGGATTTTAGAGGCTAACATTCGCAGCTTTGTTTGGAGATTAACCGACGAGAAAAAAGCCCACTGGGGCCAATGCACGCGTGTGTACATTGCATGCGTCAGCGTGTGACCGTGTGTGTGTGTGTGTGTGTGTGTGTGTGTGTGTGTGTGTGTGTGTGTGTGTGTGTTGCAGTGGTCCTTCGGTGACAGCAAGCACCGCGTTAATGTGATCACGACGTGCAGAGAGGCAATTTGTCTCCTACGGAGCTATCTCGTTCAGCTGTCGCGCAGGGTCAAAAGGTCTGCGGCATGGCGGCATCAGCAAACTGTCACACGCTTGATGTCACATTCATGCCATCAGGAGGTATTGACAATAATTAATCCTAATCAAATATCTCATCTAGGCTGTCTATTCTTCGGTTCCCCCTCTCCATCCCTTCCTCCCTTATTTTCCGTCCCTCCTCTGTCCAGCCCCACATTCCTGCCTTTGCTCGGTTAATATGAAGCTAAAATTAGAAGGTCTAATCATCTGGTTAATGATGACTGCTACTATAGTTTACTTTGGCTGGCTAACTTTGTTAATTGCAACATTAGGGCCATGTCTGATGTCCATAAGCAGGTGTGCATACACAAGTAGCACACGGTGGTTCCCAAACGGTGTGCCGGCCCGAGGCACACTGGTGTGTCAAGAGACAATTGGTGGCCCTGGTGATTTTGTGACAACCACACATTATTATTGCATTCGATACTTATTCTTTTGCTAATTCCCACAGCGGATCATCTGTTTCCATCTGGTTCTGTTTTTTGCGTCTTCCTCTGCGACTCCTGCCACCTGCATGTCCCCTGTCAGCATATCTGAGAATGCAAATCTTATATACTTCTTTATTAGGAGTAACCCCTTGAGATGAACCATCTGGTTTTCAAGGGGGTCTGCGAATCACAATACACTATATACATGAATAATTTTTTTTACAAACAATTCAACTAGACATAACAAACAAAACAAGACAAAACAATACATATCCCTATACAAAAAACTGCAACAAAATGACAGTACACATAGACATAACACATATAATATGGATCATTGCATCATGAATCTGTTGTAATGATGATTAGTGAAAACATGAACAGGTCTCAAGGGGAGAGGACAGCACAATTTAAAACAATTGAAAAGATGTTATTGAACGAATATGGACAGGTAGATTATTCCAGTCAGAAGACGCTTTAAAGGGTAAGACCACTTTTGCAGAGGTTTGGGTTGTGTAGTTACCTTGCCATGATGTAACTCCAAATGTGGACATGAAATAAAAAATAAAAATATCTCCAGGGATTAGAAATTGATAATTAAAAATATGCTCCTCATTGACTTACATTGTACGCTGAAACAGCTCTCAAAGTCACTCTTTTAGTACGTAAAAAAACCACAAACAAAGTTTATTCAGACATTATAGAGCATCATTAAAACTCATGTGGTTTAATTTTTTTTATAAAAATGTTAACTTCCTGTTGATTTTACTATTTGAAGATCTGGATCCGGATCCACGGATCCAGTCTGCGTTGGAAGTTAAAATTTTTATACAAAAATAAAACCACATGAGTTTTGGTGATGCTCTATATTGTCTGAATCAACTTTGTGTTTGTTTACGTACTAAAATAGTGACTTTGAGAGCTGTTTCAGCGTAAAATGTAAGTCAATGAGGAGCATATTTTGAATTATCAATTTCTATCACTGGATCAATTATTTTTTATTTCTTGTCCACATTTGGAGTTACATGGCAAGGTTGGGGTACCATCAACAATCGCCTCACAGCCAGAAGGTCCTGGGTTCTATTCCCATAGGGAATCGAATGTGGGTGCTGGGGTCGTGTTCTCTTCTCCACATCACCAGTGCCCATACCCTAGGTGGGGTTGGCAAAAGGGCGTCTCTGTGTGGAGTTTGCATGTTCTCCCCGTGTCCCCTAGAGTAGGTACTCTCACAAAAAACATGCAGTAATCCTGGTCTCTATAGAGCGTCGCAGTCCCGCCCCCTTTCATGACGACGCCAGGCCCAGGAAATGAATCACAATGCATTTTTCCCATAGACATAAAAGTATTTATTTAAAGACCTTTTAAGCGTCGTACGAAACCAACTCTTGTCGTGACAAATCATGACAACACACAAATAATTACATAGAGAAAAACAACAAAAAAAGTGTTGTAACCTGCCGTTTTTTTCTACTTTCTAATTCTTTGTTTGGCCCGAAAAATTGTGTTTGTTGTCATGATTTGTCACGACAAGAGTTGGCTTTGTCCGCGACGTAAACATCTTTAAATAAATACTTTCTGAAATGTCTATGAGGAAAATGAACGGAGAATAATTTCCTGGGCCCTGGTAGGGGGCGGAACTGCGACGCTCTATACTGCCTCCCCCTAGCCAGCTAGGGCACCTGATGGAGGGGAAAGGAACTGGTTGGAATAACGTGTTCCTTCCACGCGCTATGTCCAACCGGGGGAACCCCCCCCCCCTGACAGGTGATAAGAACTCCTCAGCTTCGACTCCTCATGCATAGAAGGAAGCATGAAGTCAGTCGGTTGCTCTCCAGTGGCAGAGGGAGTGTAGCGCCCAGGATTACATTAGATAATTGACACTGGGTAAAAAAAATTGTGAGATAAAACAATTCTAGAGAAAAAATAAATAATACAGATGGGCCTTGAGATTTGTACTTCATATTTCAGACATTTGTGCACAAGCAAACGCACGCACGCACGCACGCACGCACGCACACGTGTACACACACGCATACACACGCACGCACACAGCCACACACAGAGAATACTAACACGGATAGCAATTAGTGTTTTCTTCTTAGTCACGAGGTTGAAGTCTGCCTCCAACCCTGAAAAACATGCATAATGAGTGGTAAAGATATTCAAAGAATCCTGGCCTAACCTTCACTAGCTCTCTAACAACATTCAGTATACCTCATAACCCCACATCACACGTTCAAACCTCACCTTAAAAGCCTCCCATGAGTTAGAAGGATTTGCTGCGACTGCGAATTGCTGCCACAGTAATCATGCATGTTTGTGAGTGACCCACCATTCTGGAAAAGCACAATTTATCATTGTCAACGATGGATGGCAAGCAAGAAGGGACATCAAGCCATTCTCTGGAGATTTCCCTTGGCGAGTGCATAAGCGCCACTCAGAGCTCAGCCAAAACAACACTGACGGCAAGTTAATGCTTATGAGGTGACGGATGCCAGTACTCTACCCTGTATTAAGTTTTTCACTATAGAGATGCCATATGTTCTCCTCTCCACATGTCCCCTTTTCCTTTCAGCCTCGCCTTAAAGGGGCCCAGCGTAAATGAGGGAAGCATTAACAGATTCCCCTCAAGCTTCTGTTGCCAACATGAGTCTTTTCAAAAGCCAGCACAGTTGGGACACAACAAGTATTTTTGGAAAATAGACATGGAAATAAACACCACCATCTTGACTTGCTTAACCACAGCGAACAGAGAAGCTCTTTTACAGTTTTTACTAACACACCACATTTCTATGCAGCTGGCAAGAATGCAAGGATGAATCTCACTTCCTTGGGGAAAGCGTATGTGTGCATATGTGTGTGCAGCTGTGCACATATGTGAGTGAGTTTATGATGGTAGAACATTTGTATTTTCTAGAGATTACCATTACCAGCGTCCAAGCAGATGAGTGCTTGTGTGTGCTTGACGTGTGTGTGTGTTAGTGAGTGTGTGTGTGTGTGTGTGTGTGTGTGTGTGTGCACACACGCGTGCGTTGCTTCCGTGCGTGCATGTGTGTGCATGCGCTTGAGAGGTCTGTGCTCGTGTGTCACGGTCACAGACTTTGCTCATCTGTTTTTCTATGTTTTGTTCTACTTGTTTTGATTCTATATTCTGCTTATCTAGATGTTGCATTTCTAGTTCTAGTTGTTATGGTTTATGTTCATGTCTTCCCCAGGTGTTTCTCATGTGTAATCAGCCCTCCTGTGTATATTAGTCTTGTTCCCCAGTCAGTCCTTGTCGGTTCATTGTTAGGTGTCACTCTGCTTTAGTTAGTCTGTATTTGTGATTTCTGTTCTATTGTTTATTAAATTCCCAAGATGGGTTTTGAACTCTATTCTGCCTGGCTGTCCTGCATTTGGGTCCTCATCACCACCACCAGATCGTGACAGAATGAATCGACCAGAATGGACCCAGCAGACAGCATGTTCCTCTCGTGTCCCTCTCCCCATTGGACATTAGGGACTTTAAGCAACGACGGTTTTCAGGACGGCTCCGCTAGGCGGAAGTACGGCGGCTATGACGCCTTCAACTTAGCTGTCGAAATCGTTAAGCAAACAGCCGTCGGCGACGGCGACATTGGTTCCCATGGTGACGTGTCTATGCAGCGTGTGTCAAACATAAACACCTTTTTTTTAAACACCCCGTCGCGTGTCAGCTAACTTGCCGATCTTGCTTAATTCTTATGCACTGGACATGATCAGCATGCAGTGGAAAGAGGAAGGTGCTGGAGCAATCTGTGTTATTCTAAAACCGTTTTAATAAACATGGTTAATATCATATGACATATGGTATTAGTGTTCTTTCTTCATTCAGAGCATGTCAACACATTACACAGCATAAGAGAGGTGATGGAGCAATCGGTGAAATGTATGACAGCTATAATTTCAATAAACATGGTTATGACATGGCATTGTAGACACTACGTGTAAGTGTGGGTTCTCCTGTAGTAGAAAGGGCTGCGACGGCAAGCAGGTTTATGTATCAAGCACTGATCCATTTCCGGTTGCCGGAGCTGACTGCCGTAGCCGTCGTTGCTTAAAGTCCCTATTGTGGGATGTCGGGAGCCGTCCCTAGAGGGGAGGTACTGTCACGGTCACAGACTTTGCTCATAGATGTTGTTTTATGTTCTACTTGTTTTGATTCTATGTTCTGCTTATTTCTGTTCTATTGTTTTTGTTTATTAACACTTAGCGCGCCATTGCCGACGATTAAAGTCAATTGAAGCCTAATTTTGATACTGACGCTTAACGCCATTGCCGACGGCCTTCGGCAATTGAGCTTTTATAGCACGTTCGATTGCTTGAGCCAAAATGCTACTCACGTTAGCCGGTTAGCTAGCTGTGTTGTTAGCACAGCACTGGATCGCCCATCTTAGATCGCCGTCGCCATAAGAATCCATTCTATCCATTTCTTTCAATTGCCTGTATCTCCTATTCCTTGTCCCAGATGGCATTTGGGTCCTGATCACCACCACCAGATCATGACACTGTGTTTCACAGAAGCAGACTTCAGTATCGTTGATACAATGAAATGGATGAGGTACATGCTACAAATACTTTTATTGTGGGCTCGCTCCAGGGAGCACAAACTAGTTATCTTTCTTTTAGGGCATCTACCTACTTCCATATACTTTGTGCTAGAAATCTACGTGTTCAGCTTTATGCTGATATTTTTCTTTTTACAAATTCTTATTTTGTAAAAGTTTTTGCATGAGGAAGGTGCTATAACAACGCATTCAAACCTCTGCCACTTCCTGGGGCGGCAGTGAATACACCATCACGGCGCCGGGCCAATGGTCCATTTTAGTTGTATTAAAAAACAATACAAATCTTCAGCTTTAATACATTTTCTACTGTGCATCATATACATTGTGTGTTTTCAGCGAGCCCACCCAGTTTCTGCAGGAACTGCTTTTCTAGTTTATTTTTAACAACTAAGGCAAACTTCATCACAGGCTCACAGCTCACCTAAAGTATACTTGCATCACCTTGTCAAAGGCACAACTCAAGCATGTGTCTGTTTCTGCCAGGACTGGACTGGGCACAAATTTGGTCATGGCATTAATTAATGCCTTGACTGGCACACTTCTAATGTGGAAGAAAGAGGCTACCTATAACATTATTTCCATCCCTTAATTTAGTCAGGGGTCTAAAGGCGAAAATAGACGACCTACAAACTGCGTTTTGAGATTGTATGGGTATTTCCGGTGCATGAAATGGTAAATGGTGCATTTTTATAGCGCCTTTATCCAAGGCGCTTTACATAGTGCATTACATTCATCCATTCACACACACATTCATACACCGATTCGATTGCGGCGGAAGCCATGCAAGGTTAGCCTGGTGGAACCACTCCCCTTGCTGGACAGCATTTGCATTCTGCCAGAAGGGAGAGTCTGGTGTCTCTCGGGCAGAGACGATGTACTCCGGTCCAAATCAGACTGGAGCGATATGCGGCCGTATGCGGCCGCTAGAGGCGGGATCAACACGAGACTGGTGATATATTGAAGCTGTGCCACAGCACAAATGTAAACACAACCTAACAGGACTACAACTCAAAATTATTATGGAGATATCATAATTTTTGTCCCGCTGCTTCCTGTTCATCGTTTCTGCTTGAGAGAGCCCAGATGCAGGCAGGCGGAGGGAACTTGTGAACGCAATACTGCCGCAATCTGGCGGAGTCAGGTTAATGCAAGGTACCAACCAGCACATCGGGAGCAATTAGGGTTCAGTGTCTTGCCCAAGGACACTTCAACATGTAGACAGGAGGACCTGGGATTCGAACCGCCGACCCACGGATCATTGCTCTACCTCCTGAGCCACAGTGCAAATAGGTATAAATAAGCATTACTCCAACCCTAACCCCTCAGTGTAATCGCTAAATGTCTAATCACCTGAATCTAATTGTAAGTAAGGTCGCCAAGTTCACACCAGAAAGCTTTACTGCGATTAAAACGAATCCTGCTGCACATTGTCGGAAAGTGCGCTTCGTTTGGCAGGTGTGAAGCCTCAATCGAATCCTAATGCTCATCAAAAAACCGCATTCTACTCTGCCAAAAAACCACCCGCTTCGGATGTTATCACCCCTTAATCAAGAGAATGTTCGTGATCAGCACCTTAGAAATACCACCAGTATGTGATAATCAACAGGGAAATCCAGTCCACCTCCAGAATCAGGACCTCCTTGTGACTGGTGTCAACAAAAACATCAGTGTATTTGGGATGTTAGCAAAGACATCGCATGCACAACTAAACCAATCTGGTAACACTCTTGAATGTTTACATTGCTGCACTAGATGGCACATATTTTCGAACTGCATGGGCAGTTCCCGTCAAGAATACGGTCTTGACGAGAAATATACAGATTTTTGTATGCACTACATCCATTGTTATGTGTGCGATAGATTCTAGGTGTTCAGAATCATGATGGTTTGGGGTGTGGGTGTCGGGATACCAGATTGACAGATTGTACTTGGTTGGAAATACTTGCAGTCTTGCTTTGATGGTGAATTTTAAAACATCCTCCCCAATAGCAGCATTTTTGTACATCGAATGTGAAACAGAGTGATCAGCTGAATCAACACAGGCCAACTTTCCCTGGCAGTCGAAGTCCACGGCAATGTTGTTTGGCTTCAGTCTGTTTTGTACTAAGTAGAACCCTTCTTGCCGTTTCTTCCTGTAGTCTAGTGTCCCCTCCCTGGTGAGTGAGGGTAGCCTCCACTACCACGCTGGAGTCTGTAATTAATCCATCAGAGATGGGCACATTTTCGTTGGAATCAGACCAGACCCCGAAGCCCTTTGCTTGTGACAAGTACAGTTTCCCAGAGTCTTTCCTCCTAAAGCCCAGGAAATTATTCTGGTCTGCAGCAGCCAGGGGTACCTTCCTCCTGCAGGTCCAGTAGGAGTGATGCCCTGGCCATTTCTCGGACGGTACCATCATCATTATTGAGCATGTGTAGTAGGTGGCTTAGGCCTTGTTGCTGCATAAATCCAGCCCCCCTTCGCCATATGAAAGGAATAGTATGTCTCGTGTGGAGTGTGACTTTAGGCATGATAGGTATGGATATGGAGCAGGTGCGCTCCCTCTGTTCACCTCTTCATCTAATAATTAGATGAAGAGGTGTGAAATTAGATTCTAATTTACCATCGATACTATACTTTAACTCGCTCTGAAGAAGGCTACAGTATGTGGGTTGGCACGGAGACCTTGGGGGTTATTCGCATTTACTATGCTTAGCTTTGGCTTTGGCTGGCCTTGTGGCTACATTGCCACATCGCATAATTCTGATCAGTTCATTATGCTTTCTGAAAAAATAAATAAAACATAAAATAAAAAGGTCTGCAATATGACATTGGTATTGGATCAGTTATTATCCCCAGTAGACTACTTTCTTTTTATATCTCCAATCTCCATACTGTGCCCCTTTCTCTCTCTCTCTCTCTCTCTCTCTCTCTCTGTCACCCTGTTTCACCCATATTTAGACTGCACCATTAACCCTATCTGAGCAAATATCCTTAAGGATGTCACCTTACTGAACAGGGGGATCATCAGTTTGTTTACTCAACTTTACCAACATAGCCATCAGACTCACAAGAGCCTTCATTCTTTGAAGAATTTACCTCAATAATCAGTCTCGTCCTCAGTCAAACAAACGCACACATGCGTACATGTGAGCACACACGTCATTACATCAGCTTTCAATCCTCGATCATCTGATGGATATTATCATGTACATATTTATGACCACTTATTTTTATCATCTCCCTCTATGCCTGCATGGGAAGACTGTACACTTCATCAAATATTCTGTGTGATCAATGAATGATGAATTATGAATATGAGTACTACAAGAACTGTGTGTGTGTGTGTGTGTCTGTGTGTGTGTGTGTGTGTGTGTGTGTGTGTGTGTGTGTGTGTGTGTGTGTGTGTGCGTGCGTGCGTGCGTGCGTGCGTGCGTGAGAGAGAGAGAGAGAGAGAGAGAGAGAGAGAGAGAGAGAGAGAGAGAGAGAGAGATGGTGGACAATTGGGATATTGCACCTATACTGTACTTTTATCAGAGTAATAGCTTACTAGACCTTCAGGCCGAATAGAAAGATATGACACCATTTCACTGGAGGAATGTCATTGTGGATATCTGAAACGTTAATTTTGACTATAGGAAGAACTGAAAGATATCTGGAATACATATCCAGTCTAGCTATTACAGTAAATGTTAAAACGGCTTGCCATACACTGCCATGGGTTAGGGGAATTTAGGGAGTTGGCAATGGGCTTGTGTGCATGTGTGTGTGTTTTTTTAATACAGTGCCCATCGTATCTGTCTGCTAAGGTTTACTTCCTCCCGAACAGACAACCCTATATGTCACACACGCACGCATGCACATATGTGAGCACGCACGCACGCACACACGCACACACACATCATCATCATCATAACACAACATCATGAGCAGTGTTGTTCATTTAGAAGGGGAACAGGCTAGCCTTCTGTTCAGCCTTCAGGTAAGGTGTGGACCCCACCCCCTTTCCTCTCTTTCATTTGTCGCTTTTTTACTCCCTTTACTTCCGCACTGTGTTGAATCCTACTGGCTCACCTGCAAGTGACGATCCACCATGGGTAGACAGGGAGCCTTCGTCCTACCCCGCCCATCACTCCCTGCTGACAGGGAGCCTTCGTCCTACTCCGCCCATCACTCCCTGCTGACAGGGAGCCTTCGTCCTACTCCGCCCATCACTCCCTGCTGACAGGGAGCCTTCGTCCTACTCCGCCCATCACTCCCTGCTGACAGGGAGCCTTCGTCCTACTCCGCCCATCACTCCCTGCTGACAGGGAGCCTTCGTCCTACTCCGCCCATCACTCCCTGCTGACAGGAGCCTTCGTCCTACTCCGCCCATCACTCCCTGCTGACAGGGAGCCTTCGTCCTACTCCGCCCATCACTCCCTGCTGACAGGGAGCCTTCGTCCTACTCCGCCCATCACTCCCTGCTGACAGGGAGCCTTCGTCCTACTCCGCCCATCACTCCCTGCTGACAGGTGCCGCCCGGTCCGTAGGACGTACAGTATGTAAAAATATCCCCCACCCCTCCCAGCTTCCCTCCCTTGAACACGGGCCGATTGTCAAAGAAATGTCAGAAGTTATTTTGGAAAACAAAGGAGTAGTGAAAATAACAGATCTGCAAGCTTCTAACGCTTCACATTAGGAGCTTGTAGATCTGGGGTCCTGGGAAGACGCATTTCTGTTTCGTGTCTCTGGCTAAAAATGTTCGGGAACCAGACAGTGTTTTACACCACTGTGAGCTTTGACCATTTAATTAATATATATTTAACACACACACATGCACGCACGCGCGCACACACACACACACACACACACACACACACACACACACACACACACACACACACACACACACACACACACACACACACACACACACACACACACACACACACACACACACACACACACACACCAATTGATAGATTAACACTCAACAGTCAGGTTCTCAAGAAACCCGTCGCCCATGCATGGAAAGTGAGGAAGGCACTTGCAATTGCATGGAGGGCCCTGAATGGGCCAGCGTATGGAACTCCAACCTCCCCCGTAAAATCAAACTCAGCTTCTTCTATGCAACGGTGGACCCTGAAGCCAAGCCTGCAGAAGTCTCTAGACAGGTGCTACACCAGAATGTTGTGCACAGTACTTAACACCAGCAATGAGACACTGCCAAAGACATCAATAACTGCCAGTCAGCAAATTTGTGCTGTGGGAACCAACACACGGGCATCGATCACAGGGATGTCTAACATACGTGAATGTACTCAAGAACGACGCAGGAAGTACCAAAGAACTGGCTAGATGTATGGAGAACTGGATGACTGGAAGTGATGATGGAGGGCTCGTCAGAGGACGACCTAGAGAGAAGATGGTTACAGTGTTGGTATCAACAGGAAGCAATCTTGTTGCTAGATAACAGAGGAGTGTGGATGTATTGAGTATTGATAAAGCATGCTGCAGAGAGAGAGAGAGAGAGAGAGAGAGAGAGAGAGAGCTACATGGCTTCCCCAGAAGGGGATGACGATAGAATCGGCAACCCCAGTCCCCCGATTCCTGCCGTTTACTAGATTGCATGTCTGATGAAGAGGCTAATGGTCATGTTGATGGAGGTTAAATGCTATAATGTCCAGCTTGGGCTGTGTAATGTAATGTATGAAGTCACTTAAACCGATTCCTTGAATTATTGATGGGCAGCATTTATCAATAATGGCACCTCTGCTGCATTTGGGCCTCAGTGGAAGGGGAGCTGAGTAGATTAACAGCAAAATACATTAAAGCTCATCCGCACGCCCACAGCACGCAGGACAGACTGACAAACACATGTAGTTA
Organism: Electrona antarctica; assembly: GCF_951216825.1. Classification (NCBI taxonomy): domain Eukaryota; kingdom Metazoa; phylum Chordata; class Actinopteri; order Myctophiformes; family Myctophidae; genus Electrona; species Electrona antarctica. Next base: position 31,050,911 of record NC_136792.1, read on the forward strand.
CATGCTTGTGTGTGTGTGTGTGTGTGTGTGTGTGTGTGTCTATAAAACCCACAAACAGACTACACCACTTTTAACCCATTGAGTCTCAATATTGGGCATTGTTATCATTACAGGATGATATGATACAATACAATACAATATTCCAAATTTGTCAAAATGCTTTTTTGAACACAAACAAAATTAAGATGAAACATGGAGATACAAGCTTTCATCTCAACAGTGAGAAAAATATTGTTATATATTCAGTGAATTGGTAAAAAAAGATACCTCCCCAACATGGAAGGCTTCGGCTTGTAACGCTGACACCTTCTGACTCAAATGATGTGGTCGAGCCCAGCTCTTGCACGCCAGTGTTGCGTAAGCTTTCAGCATTTCGGCAGACATTCCCTCGATCTGGAGGTAAAGCAACGGTCATTCTAGCATAAATAACGCTTTTAACATCACCTGTCTGACTCAGATCACATAGGGCTGAGCCCCAGGTGTTCTGATGATCTGATCCGTTAAGTGACTTTATTTCGCACTGGTAAAAACAAACAGAGAGATCATGAAAGGTGGGTATGTTTTGAAGCAAGGGTGGACAGAATAAAATCTACTTTTGAGGGGCACGAGCGACTCCAACGTCTGGCTTTCGGAAATTACGTCATATGGCAGCCAAGTCTAATGACTTTTAATGACGTAAAAAAAACAAAAAAACCAAAAGAAAACAGCACCCCACGTGACATCATGTGGCAGCCAAGTCCATGGACTTATAATGTTTTAATGTTTGCTTAACAAGTACTCTAGAACCACAGAAGAACAGCCAACCCCAGCCCAGTATATGGACTTTAATGGTTGTTTAGAGTACCGTTTTAAGAAGTGAGGCACCCCTCACTTCACACACAAGTGTGATTTTTTTTTTAGGTGAGAAAGATAGAAGAGCGAGATATATCCAAATACTGGAAGTCAGGCAGTGTACTCTGTAAGACTGAGAATGCACTGATGCAAGTCCCTGCAACACACACGCACGCGTGCACGTGTGCACGCACACACACACACACACACACACACACACACACACACACACACACACACACACACACACACACACACACACACACATTGATTCACATTTATTTATATCCACACCATAACACCACTAAGACCTAACAGTTTAATGACAAATATGCCAATACATGCGCCATACATTTATACTTCCAGTCCTTCGGGAGGTCAGGGCCAGGGGCAGTGTTTTCCTGGCAATTCAATAATAACAATGAAGGATAGTATGGAGTATGTTTGTTTAGCCACAGGCTTGAATTTAAATTGTTACAGTGTGTTCCACAGCATGTAACTCCATTCTCTCACCTATTCTTTTTAATTCTTCAATTGAATTTAGTTCAAACTCCCACTGCACAAGGGATTGATAGTCTTCTCTTCTCTTCTCTTCTCTTCTCTTCTCTTCTCTTCTCTTCTCTTCTCTTCTCTTCTCTTCTCTTCTCTTCTCTTCTCTTCTTAAGCAAATAGACATTATTTCTGATAAAGGCAATTCGAGGGACTATTTTAGTAATCAGTTGTTATAAACAAATGGTATGTACTATACTAGAATTTCGCGGGCCTTCGGCCCGCTCATCCCAGAGTTGCGTTGCCCCGCGTTGCGATACAGAAGTGCACAGTGACACGCGTTGTATGCAGCTGTTTTGTGTTGCAGCGCGCGTGTAGTGTTGTTATCCATATATGCGCCTCGGTTCGTCCCGTTTGTTCCACGCCAGGTGTCGACGCAGTCGTTGGCGCAAATTTCTTATTATTTTAACTGTGTATGTAATCGCGGCTAGTAGCACACATTTTTTTTTAGGAGCACGATGAAAAGTTATGAAATAATGTGTTTGAGGGCCCTCCTATATACAGCTTTAGTCCCCACACGTCTCAATATTTGCCATTGACAAAGAACAGAGAAATTAGGTCGAAATGCCGCTAAATATGACGTAAATTAAAATGTATTATATATATATATTTTTTTAATTGAATGTAAATACTTTACTTATAAAAAAACCTGGCAACCCGCACCCCGCGGTCATTTTCCGCTAACCGGAGCGGTGCTCCCTAGCCTGCTGGAGGGGTTCACATCATCCCATGCAGCGTCGAGAGGAAAAAGAAGGAAAATAAATGCAGCCTTGAGGCTACCTACCAATGTGGTGTTGTGGAGCTTGATCACCTCCTCCTCCTCCTTTTCTCCCCAAATTGCCAATCCCAATAAATGCAAAAGTTGCCTAGTGTGAATACTTCCACAGCCTAAGTAGTAAAGGATAAACTATCAGTCTTCTCCGAAATCGGTCAATGTTTGTCAACTCAGCACGTGTTGACAACGCATAGTAAACAGAAGCCGTATGTGTGTCACACCAAAAGTGGTGACCTATAGAATCCTGTACATAGAAGCATCACGCAATCGTCTCCCTCCCTGTGTGGGTCACGTGGTGGGCTCTGAGCAAATGGGAGAGGGAATGTAGTGTTGCCAGGTCCGCGTATTGTAAGCGAGTGGTAGTGTGTGTAAGTAGCGTGTTGAATGGCATTTTTTCTGTGCTTGTTTTCATAGACATGGCAACAAATTAGGCGGGGGTGTCGGTGCTTGTGGCGTGTTTGTGTTTATTATTGATATTGATATTGTTTGCGAGTGTGGACGGGAGCCGGCTTTAGTGGCAGTGCGATGACAATTTTTAGGCGGGTGGTGTCGAGTGTGGCCGTGCGGCGCGACATGAGGAGATAGGGAACGAACGACGCGGAGGGTAAGTGTGTGACGTGTTAGTGTGTTGTTGCAGTGTGTGTTGCAGCGTGTTGCAGCGTGTCAGTGACGTAGTAGCTGGTGACTTTCTTTTCGTGGTTAGCTTTTGGGGACACCTTTTCAAATGTATAATAGATAAAATCCATGAGCATTTTTTTGGCAGGGGGTATTCGGGCAAGTGGCTAAATAGGGAGGAACTTACTGTGTGTCGTAGGCTCAATCGTCAGTTTGTGGTCACCCCCCCTTCACATTCAATAGATCCTGTGATCTTTTGTGGTCAGATGTATTTTTCTGGGGTCTAGTAGGATTATAGTATTTAGGAAATCGCCGTACAATGTAGTAAAAAAATAAAAATAAAAATAAATACATATTTACATTTAGCCACTTAGAGGAAATTGCAAAAACGCAACAAAGCCGTAAATGGGGGCGCCCTTATCATGGTAGAGGGGGGGGGGGGGGTCACACTTGTGTGAAGTGAGTGGTGAGTGGTGCTCTTATCATCATGCATACACCACATTCCGTGCTCAGCCAGTTGAGCACATTCCGTGCTCATACAGACAGACAGACAAAGCTGTGCATAGGAACGGCTAGCGCTGCTCAAAAAAATTAACACTCAATTCAAACGCTACATCATGAACCTTGGTTGTTGTCCTTTACAAAAGCTAATGTATTCTTCACTGGTCCATTTATTGTGTAGAAAGATACTGAGACACAAAAGATGGTCACCTTTGGGATGGGAGAGTTCCTTGCTTCAACAGGACTGATCTCAGACTTTTATAACTGAGAATGGTCAAGATGATCTGTCCGAGGGCCAGGAAAGTGCAGTAATCTGAAATGGGGGATGATGACCTCAAGAGGCATCTTTCGTAGAATCAGTAATCCAGCTATACGGGCAGAGACATGGACGCTCACGTCACAGCAGGAAAAGGCCCGGAATGGCATGTATACACAAGAATGCTACGAATGGCACTCGATGACTACATCGAAAACGTGTACCTCATAGACCTCCCGTAGGTCATGGACAAGGTCAGGGAGACAGCTGCATGGGCAGCCAGAACCGGCGGTGAGCAAACCCACACTCTGGGAGCTAAGCCAAAGCACATGCCAGGAGGGGAAAGAGACACAGCACCTACAGTACTACAACACTGCAGAGCTCAACACCCTGATGCTGGATAGAAGGGAGTCGAGGGAGCGATCCAGGAGTCCCGAATTCGTATTGACTGGTCAGCACTCTCGCATCACATCATCGCAATATGTTTAAAAAAAAACACACACACAAAGGTCTCCACCTTTGAAAGTAATTTCCCTCTCATTCCCAGTTCTTTACAAACATGTTTCCTTAAGTCCTCTTTCATAGCTACCCGTTCCTTCAAACAAAGCAATTGTTCTACATTCATTCCTGATTAAGTTTAACTGGGAGTACAAGTTTATATTCCTTTGATGCCATGACTGCCCTGGTAACGTTCAGTTCGTAGTACTTCTGTTTTCCTGTATGATGCTGCTTGGTGGGTATCACAAGCAAACTCTTTTTAAATTCAGAGCTCTCTTCGTCTTTACCTTTTCTGCAGTTGTCATACATTTTTTTCTCTTTCTGTTGGTAGTCATGGCTGCCAGTTCCCACCTGATGTCATGTGGGAGTACAGACTGCTCAAGACCATACTGAATAACTGCAAGCTTGCACAATGTCTTCAGACTGGGACTTAAGTCTAAAATGTACAGGTCAGACATCTCTGCTTCATTTTCATCTTCACCTTCAAGACCTTCAATGTCCAGTGGAACGGGTGTGTATCTGTATCTGTATCCTCCAAAGAGGATGATAAGATCTCCCACCATGCAACAACACATCCTACACATCCAACATGGGCTTTTCCCCCTGGGCTCAACCTTCTTCCAGGAGAAGGTCTCTGGACTGAATTTCCACAGATCATTGAAGCTCCGGTCCAAAAGAAAGTTGGAGCCACCAAATATGTACAGTTCTCCATTGTAGGCAAAGGCTGAATGACACGCGCGTCCTTCTGGAAGAAGCTGTGCTGAAGACATATTGAGCCAGAAGTTGGTCTCTGTGTCAAACACTCTGATGTTGTTGTAGTTTATGTGAATCTGGTGTGCTGTGCCCCCGAATACAAACATCTTTGTTCCTATGATGGTGGCAGAGTGACATTCTGAAACAGGTGCTGGTGTGCCTCTGGCGTTGATTATAGACCATGTCATTGTGGTTGTGTTTAACTTGTGGATGTCATTGTAGGTGTGTTTAGTCAGCTTGTTGAACCCTCCAAAGATATACATGACCTTCCCCAAGACACAGGCTGAATGACCGCACCTCGCCTCTGGGACAGTCCCAGAAATCTTGGAATTTAACCATCTGTGGGTGTTGACATCAAATAAATAAAGCACATTGCAGCATTCTCTTGTGTACATAAATCCTCCCCAGATGTAGATGACACCTTCGATCAGCACAACTGTGTGGCCATCGCGCATGGATGGAACTTCAAGAGGACGTTGTACTCCACCAGCTGTCACTAGGGGCAACTTGATCCAGCACAGAGACACTGTGTTGAAGACCTGTACATCAATCTGAGCCATGGCATACATGCATTTAGGAATGTTACTATCCCATGCACAGAACCCTCCAAAGGAGTACACCTTGCCCCCCACTGCCACAGCAGCATGAAGGTGCCTGTTTGGGCCTTTCAGATGCACTGTCCAGTGCAACATTTCATACACCATGGGAAGAATGTTAAAGAGTAAGTATTCTGGTTTTGCTCCATGTAATAATAATTACCAATTTCGCAAACTTCCACTTATATTTGTACAGCGGCATAAATGTCAGCTGATGCTTGACCAATTGTTGAGCTAGTCAATGTGGGAAGAATTGGCTCCCCTAATCAATCGACTTGTACCTAATATATGATCTACCTACAGTTAATAATTGCTACCAGCACAGGGAGGCTCCAGAAATGCCATGCAGCAGACAGTCACTGTTAAGCAGCTTGCACACTGCATCCGTATTCTTTGCCTGAAATTGTTACACGTACAATAGCTAAATACGACTTTACGTTGTGTCAATAAGGTTTGCACATTGCCGCCAAAACTATTGTCTGTCATAAAAGTCTTCAGATCAGGTTCTATTTCTGTCTTTTGCACCATGCAACAAGCTGAAGAACGAAGCTGCTGGATTCAGGAAAGGCTAATTGCCTTTCCAATGCGACTATACAATTTAGAATGGGAATTAAATGCTTCAAGTGTGTGTGTGTGTGTGTGTGTGTGTGTGTGTGTGTGTGTGTGTGTGTGTGTGTGTGTGCGCGTGTGAGTGTGCGTGCGTGCGTGCATGCGTGCGTGTGTAATGTGTCCATGTGTGTACTGCCAGCTGCTGTTCAGGATTATGGAATTTGTCATCTTCTTTTTAATTTGGCTCCAGCCTCCAGTCCAATATAGCAAAGCATCAAACTGGACCAATGAAACCATCAGGATTATACCTGCTTCTCCTTGATCAGCAGGTCAAACTCTCCTAGCTCTTTACCAGGTTTTCACATGGGCCCTGATCCAGAAAAGGTTGAGAAGCACTGATTTAACTCCTAGAACATTGTAAAAAGGATTGAGGTCATGCCTTCATTGGTCGAAAGCCACTAATTTGTCAACGATCTCCTATAAATACCTGGGTACTAATTATGCTAAACTAAAAAAGGAGCCCTATCTAGAATTATCTTCCTGCGGAAACTCAGATCTTTTTGTTAGCAGCAAACTCCTGGTGTTTATTTTCAGAGCATTTTGGCTACTGTCTTATTTTATGCAGTACTGCAGACGAGGGTCATCCTCATTTTAATAGCACCTTTTGATCAATAAAGTATATCATCATCATCATCATCATCATCAAGCTAGATCGATATTGCTATATGCCTCACGCTAAATCCTTTGAATCAGAGGGACAGATTTAATTTAGAAGAAAGAGTACTGGAGCACACAGGCCGCCTTTTGTATTGCCGGTGTAGACTAACATTTCAATGATATTACATCTTCATCAGTGTCAACAGAGAGAGGAAGTATTTATATTTATTGGTTGTTAGTATAATCACCTTGCAGTTAAGAGTGAACTCAGCCTATATGTCTGCATTCCACCAATAATCAGTGTGGCTGCCACAGATACACATATAGGCCTACCACAATAGTGCAGCCATGTAGAACATCTACTGCAGAAATACATACATAAAAGCATGTACAGGCATTTAGTTTATACTTAGATAACCCATTCAAATGAAATAAGCGTGTCATCTTTTGCTTGTCTGGTAATAAAGGTAATCCTTTTCGTCACATTTGTACAAAGTTGTTATCTCCACCAGACCGAGGCTCTGTATTGGGGTCATGTCTGTCTGTCTGTAGCTAAACTTGCAAACAACCTCAAGCAATAAAATGTTACACTATCTAAATATGATGTACACAAATTATGCGTGAAGTTGTGGCTTAATTGTTTCAAAGGCTGCACATGCTTAAAGAAAAGAAGAAGAAGCTCAACACTACAGTTGAAAAATGTACAACTCTTGGTGACCAGATAAAAACTATACGTGAACGGGCAGCAATAGATGTTCAGCACCTCGTCATGCTGCTGCCGGTCTTCGAACTTGTTACTGTAAGTCAGTAGTTTAATAGTAATATTGGCAAATTCAGAAGCAATGTCAGGAGCCGACTCGGGAACAAAGTGTGGAACCAAGAAATGCAATGTTTACTGTGCAAAATCAGAAATAAACGTACAAACAAGGTTTTGCCTCACAGGGCAGGCAAACTAAACAGACTAAACTAAACTAAACAGCATGTACAGGTACATCTATGCAAACCCAGCAGAGAACAGTCAGAGAATAACAGCCACATGGGAGGGGGAGCAACGACAGAGGGGAAAAGTCAGAGAGGCGACCCAGGTGTAGCATAGAGTGTGACAAGCACAGCCCAAAGGACCCAAGGGGGAAAGTCGGAATCATTTAATTTAATCTAAAAACCCCAATTAAAACTCTTCTGTGTGAGACAGGGTGATCAAAACAGATGGGGATACATGAAGGCAAAATGGAAGGTTTAGAGCTTCTGGTTGAGCATAATGAACTCATCAAAGATATCTAATCATGCTGTATGCCATCCATCCATCCATCTTCAACCGCTTATCCGTAGTCGGGTCGCGGGGGTAACAGCTCCACCAGAGAGCATACTGTACATGTAAATGCATGTATTGTCATCTAGCAGTTTTCCATCTTACAAGGCTTCAGACCCTGCTCTTTGAGGCAGTCCAGTCATTGACAAGTTTGTGCATCTGGTGGTAGTAAAGGTTCTGTCCTCTGTGTTAAATAGTAATGAATATCATGACTTTTGTTTTCTTGGCATTGAGCTAGAGACAGATCTTCCTACAGTCCCATCCCCTTCGTCTGTTCCGGGCTGACATGTGTAGGTACCTATCAATGTCAGTCAGCCCAAAAAATACCTCTGGTAGCCACACCTCTGTTGGGTGGGGTTTAGCCTTAAGGGGTGTGTTTTTTTCACCCACTGTGTAATATAATAAATGGACAGTAGGTGGCAGTAGGACAGAGGCCACAGCAACTATACATTCCAGCTAAGTAATTTGCACTGCAGTTTTAGGGATTGTCATTGCTGCTGTCAAGGAGTGAAACAATATACCCATACTCAACCTTTTAATTTTAATTTACCGTAGTATCTCATATATATATAGATATATATATATAGTTGTGGAAATGTAGATCTGCTGTTTTCAAAAGATTGAAAACTTCTCTGTACATGTTTTGTGTCAGGGACCCCCATCTGAACATGTGTTGTGTCAGTGTCAGGGACCCCCATCTGAACAAGTGTTGTGTCAGGGACCCACATCTGAACATGTTTTGTGTCAGGGACCCCCATCTGAACATGTGTTGTGTCAGGGACCCCCATCTGAACATGTGTTGTGTCAGTGTCAGGGACCCCCATCTGAACATGTGTTGTGTCAGTGTCAGGGACCCCCATCTGAACATGTGTTGTGTCAGTGCCAGGGACCCCCATCTGAACATGTGTTGTGTCAGTGTCAGGGACCCCCATCTGAACATGTTTTGTGCCAGGGACCCCCATCTGAACATGTTTTGTGCCAGGGACCCCCATCTGAACATGTGTTGTGTCAGGGACCCCCATCTTAACATGTGTTGTGTCAGGGACCCCCATCTGAACATGTGTTGTGTCAGGGACCCCCATCTGAACATGTGTTGTGTCAGTGTCAGGGACCCCCATCTGAACAAGTGTTGTGTCAGGGACCCACATCTGAACATGTTTTGATTGAAAACACGCATGAAACGTTAACTTTTTTTGCTGTACTGTTCTTTTTTGTTGGACAAATAAATCTGCTTCATAGTACATTCATGGTTTCATGGTCTATTAATATTATTATGAGCTCTTATAATTACTGTTTTATTTTATCCTCCTGCGTTCCATACCTGCACACACCACGCTCATGCAGTTAAGAAAGATTCACAGTTTCAAATGCTTTCCCGTTTCTCCGAAATTAACCCCGTCAAAAATGAACCTTGAACAATAATTCGATTGCAGCTGTAATAATTTTAGCGCAGCGCCTGCTGCTTGGTGGTAGCCTAATTATTTATTTAACCTTTATTTAACCAGTAAAAACACATTGAGAAATGTAACCAGTAAAAACACAGTCAATGATAAATTAATTTAGCACGCAATGGCGTTAGACATTGATCGCACACATTTTGCTGAGAGTCAAGGGCTATGAACGCGCACCAACATGTGACATTTCATGGCAGCATAATACAACGTGGCAGCATAATACAACTTTTAATCACTGCCTTTAGTTAGTGGTTCCTTATATTATATAATATAATTTTAAATAAATTACAGGCTGCAGATTTCGTTTCTCACTTTTCTCAGTCATTCTTATTCACGTTTTATTCAGGGGTTGTGCATGGTGGTGTGGCGCACCAGCGCCCCCTATGGACCGGCCGCCACTGCGTTAGAGGCATATTTGCTTTTCTTTATTGTAATAAGTTTGGCGCAGCGCGTGGCACTGTGCTTCTTCTACTTTGCAAACTTTAAAATACAAAAAGGGTTTAATTGCAAACATTTCATCAATAATCATCAAGACAATTCAGATTAAACGATAATAGATGCCACACAATACACACATACACACACAGTCTGATTGAACATTTTATTAACATTTATTCACATTTGCACATTCTCTCTTATATGGGTTTGGTAAACCACTACATCTCAGAGGCAAATATTGTATTTGTACGCCACTACATTTATTTGCAAACTTTAGTTACTAGTTACTTTGGTGATTTTGATTATTATAAAAAAACATGCATTAACCACTTCCTCAGTATAGTAGACTATTTGAAAATAGCCGATCTACAAGCTCACAATACGTCGTGATGTGCTAGATTATGAGCTTGTAGATTTGCTATTTTCAAAAGATTTGTATACATTTGAAAACTTGAAATGGGACATTCTTAAGTACACTTTGATACCAATAATTTTGTACTTTTACTCAAGTAAATGTTGAATACCGGACTGTTACTTGTAACAGTATGTATTTCAATGTATTTCTATATTGCAGTATTGATACTTTTACTCAAGTACAAAATGTGATACTTTTTACTCCACTGCATATTGCAAGCTATACTCAGTGCAGCTCTGCTCATCATGGCTTGAAGCCACCTGGTGGTTGAATGGCCACTCCACATATTAAAATAAACCTGTGGGTGTGGCTGAGAATCTGGGGGTGGGTCTGTGGGTGTGTCTATCAGAGGTACCTCTGGGTTCTGATAAATGTCCTTTTGAGACTGAGGAAAAAAGGAATGGGACTCCACTGTACATGCCTTTTCTTCTGCCAGTTGTAGTCCCCTTCCTTTGTCTACTGTGTCTGAGACTAGGGAAATGCCATCTGCATAGTCGATGGTGTGGGGGGGGGCATGCATTAGTTCGACAATACGTGGCCGTTTAAAACTCAACCGTGGCTTCCGCATGTGGTTAGGGTTATTGTTATTGATATGTCGGACTAACGCTACGCACCTGTCGATGGCTATTGTGATGGAACAACAAACTTACTTTGCCTTGCTACCCGTGCAGCATGAACCCCATTGTCTCCTCCATGCCACTGATTGCAAGTCTCGGGGCATGGCCCATTGGTGCATTGCCACGATAAACAGGAAGGGGGCCAGTGTATCACCCTAGGATGCCCGCACAAATCTCATCTCTCTTTTGTCTCACCATTGTGGGGCTGAACCTTAGTTCTGGTCCGACTACAGCTTTTAGTTTAGTTTAGTTTTATTTGCACAATAAAAAAAAAACAGTACAAAAAAGGTAACATCAATAAAAGAGAAATATGTGCAGGTGAGAAAAGAAACCCATGGAAGGCTTATATGTGGTTCTCACCAAAGATAATATACAAATAGTAAGTAGACAAAGTAATCAAGCATACGTATGGAAAATAACAAATACAACAACAAATACACTTGTGTGAAGTGTGTGTGTGTGTGTGTGTGTGTGTGTGTGTGTGTGTGTGTGTGTATGTGTGTGTGTGTGTGTGTGTGTGTGTGTGTGTGTGTGTGTGTGTGTCTTGCTATCATCTGCACCATCTTATCACAGACACCATACTGTGTCAAAAGCCTTTCTGGAAGTCAATGAAGGTGATCATTGCCGAAGTTTCCGCTTCCTGAAAGCTCACCTTCCAGTATATCCTCCTCAGATCCATCATCTGCTTGACTGCTGTGCACTCAGGGCAAAAGCCATTAACGTTACCAAAGCAACAGGTCTCAACTATCACAGCCTTCGGAGCACAACAAACTGACACTCTGACACAAAGTCAAATGGCTGAACGCTTTTGGAATACTTACACGGCGTAATGAAGCAAAGGCGACAATACAGGATTTCAGCACTGATTGCCTCCTGTCTAAATAGGGAGGCTATATCTAAAAGATATAATGGCCATGATAACTGTTGCTATGCAATTCTTGATGCATGTTGATAGAATAGGCTATATGTGTGAAGATGACAACCCTAATGGTCAGAGGAATTAACCACTTTCATGACATTATAGGTGAAAATGTTGAACTGAAATTGAACATTTTGACCAGGTGTTTATCCTGAAGCTTCAGTAAACAAAAATGCAATAGTTAAATACGGTAGCCTTTTGAAAAAAAGAAAAAAAGGAAAGAAAAAAGATTTGAAATGATATTTGTGATAAAGATCTTTGAGTTACCATCCACACACTTCGTCTTAATCAAACATTACGTTTCCATTGACAATGAATGGAGAATTTTACATCATAGTGTCTGAGCAAATAAGCATAGTATATGTTACGTCATGATGATGTACGATGATAAGAGCGCCCCTCACTTCACACGGGTGTGATTTTTTCCCACATCAAACATCTCTGTGTTGAATCCTCAAGCAAAAAAAACACATAGCACTAATAGAATCATCTGCCAAGAGAGATTAGAATCAACATCGCCTGTGTAATCTATACACACACCACCCTTTTATTTTCAATATTGGTTTATATAGGTACCTCAGGATGCTTAATATTGACATAAATGGCATTGATCCCCGCGTTACCCAAATGGAGCTTGTCAGGTGCTTTGATGACAGCCTGGAGGTATGCATTGTTTAAAATTAATAGCTCATTGATCAGTCTGGATGCAACATAAATAGGAATGGCAACCATGTGAACACAGCTGTCTTCACTGCTATTGATCGCCCTTCTCCTGGTGATTGCTCTTTAGTATTGTCACTGTCGGCCTGAAACCACGTATGTTCAACACAGTTACTTTTCAGGAAATGGAAACAAAGAATCATTATGCGTTATTTACTCACAAGCTGTTCATACTTTTCATTTGGTACTGTGGCCTAATTATTATATTAAAATGCATTTTCTAAACATTTTAAGTCTTAATGGCTTTCAACGTGATGGCTTTCAACGTGAAATAGAACTTGTATCGCTATTTTAATAGGACAATCATTTATGAAATTCTTTAGACATAAAAAGATGAAATATGATGATACATGGTTTCTGCCAAACCACGACGATATTGCTGCTTATTGATCTCCCATCTGGTCATTGCCCTTTAATATAGCCTACAGGATGGCAACTTGTCAGAGTGTGTGTGTGTGTTTGTGTGTGTGTGTGTGTGTGTGTGTGTGTGTGTGTGTGTGTGTGTGTGTGTGTGTGTGTGTGTGTGTGTGTGTGTGTGTGTGTGTGTGTGTGTGTGGACGGATGGATTTGTCTGTTTGGGAGAGGCATGGAATGGAACATAATGAGCTAGTCTTAAGTGACAGCTCCTAGTGACCAGTTCATGATTCCATGGATTCATTTCTCAACATTCTATAATCTGTCAGGTGAGATACATCTTCAGTTCCTCATCTGTCCTGTAGGGGACACTGTTGAACTGTGGCAGTGGTCAGAGTGAGGTGTCTGTCAGAGGTGTGTGTGTGTGTGTGTGTGTGTGTGTGTGTGTGTGTGTGTGTGTGTGTGTGTGTGTGTGTGTGTGTGTGTGTGTGTGTGTGTGTGTGTGTGTGTGTGTGTGTGTGTGTGTGTGTGCGCGTGCGTGTGCGTGCGTGCAGGGGGGTTGTCATTGTCCAGGGGTGCAGTAGTGTCCATACATGTGTGACTTCCAACTCTGCTGCAACTGCCTGAAGTCACCGGTTAATTCCCACAAATGACTGTGAGGAAGTCACTTGTTGTTAATTACTTCACATATACATTCACACC